>NC_134703.1:19177938-19501866 GCF_043290135.1 Rhipicephalus microplus
ACTGGCATGAGGGAATTATGACCGCTCAAGGCAGAAAAGTGGTTTTCATGCTGTATCGTCTCAACGCGAACTAAGCAGTGAGATAGCAACACGTACAGGCTCTTGCATAGAAGACACGATGCGTGCGACGATGTTATCAATGTGTACTTTGTAAGGAACATGACGGCAATAAGCCACCGAGGGAGTCCATATAATTGCTACTTTAATAAAAAGCAGGCACTATAACCCACAAAGCACAGAGCGTATGCGAAATGAGTCCAGACGAGGGAAACTAATCTGGAGCTTTTCAATGGCAGTGTCTCTCATAGTCATGTCGGCGCGAGATGCTCACCTTTCAAGTTAAATGGCGCTGGAAAAATGGCTGTTCCGATTGCGGTCGTTTGAATGCACGCTTTCGCGCACGTTCCCCGTTCTATGAAGCACTGAACAAAATGCGTCTTTTCAGAGAACCTTTGCACGCACTTTCAAAACTTATAATCTGTGGTGACGCTGGGTGCCGGATTACTGAATCAAAAACACAGCTTGTTTGCCCCGGGAAGCACGTGGCAAAATGCAAACCATTGACATTTGCCGGTAGCCATCTAGTGTCTAGAGAAAAACCCGCAGTTCTTCGCATTCTTATTGGAACACGCGTGTCATGTTGAAAGCAACTGCATCCAGTTATCACGTGTCAACAGCGAGTAATTAGAGTTCGCCACCTCACACTGGTTCGCACGGCGTGACAGGTTTCTGCAGAAAGTTTTAGTACTGTCAGTCTTCCTAACTATATAGAGAACTAACGATATAGTCTAATACATTCAGCTATCGTCGAACGTCACTCGTAGCATTTTACCATCCTCGCTAATAATTGCTGTCAACCATCGTCACTGTCTCGTGGTTCTGAAGCACACAAATTTTTTCTTTCATCTGTAATTACTGAATGAATCACACTTGCATGACATCCTACGAGCTATAGCACAGCGACTTAAGTGTCGCTTTCGCATCGTGACACTTTAGTCGCTCTGTTAAAATTTCAGCTCGAGGGTTCGGTGGTCGAACACGGCAGTCACATCTGAATGATGACGAAATGCGAAAACACTCGGAAATTCGGTAGTTATGAACACATTAACCTTTTTGCAAATTAGAAAAAATTGCGTCAATATCCTCGAAAATCGTTTTTTCGCTCAATTTGCAGAGCTTTTTTTTTTGAATAAAATGGTATACATCCTTTCGAGCCTATGGCGGTCCTTTGTTTCGGTAATTGCGTATAAAAAGATGACTCGAAGGCAGATATACAAATGGCAACACGAAAGCCGAAATACAAATGTCCCAACATGTACGGTACGGTCCACTATAAAAGGAAACACGCGAGTGAATGGCCGGCTGCCCACACAACGCTTACTCCAGGCGAGATTTCGAAATGTGGCCCATTTGAATTGGTTCATCAAGGTGGGGCATGCGCCGTGTCTTCTACTTTTCCATCGCACTCGGGTGAGCCATGACCCTTCGCGCTTTTCGTTTTTCTACTGTAAATCCACCGATACCAACTCAGCCTTCCGCTTCTTTGATTGATTGATGATATGTGGGGTTTGACTTCCCAAACCACCATATGATTATGAGAGACGCCGTAGTTGAGGGCTCCGGAAATGTGGACCACCTGAGGTTCTTTAACGTGCACCCAAATCTGAGCACACGGGTCTACAACTTTTCCGCCTCCATCGCAAATGCAGCCACCGCAGCCGGGATTGGATCCCGCGACCTGCGGGTCAGCAGCCGAGTACCTTAGCCACTAGACCACCGCGGTGGGACGCCTTCCGCTTCTTTAATAAGCCGATATTTTATGGTAGAAAATGCCAGGTCGCGTCTCTCATAATCATATGGTGGTTTTGGGACGTTAAACTCTACATATCAATCAACCAAATCAATCAGAAAATGCGAGGTCAGAATGTTCGCTGCATCAGACTTCAATAGCCTTATCTCTTTTGAAAAGCGGCTAGTTGCAACGAGCACTACGTGAAAAAAATGATGGGCTGAACGGTAAGACCTCGCGAAAAACTGCAGCACAAAATTGTAAAAACTATACAATTTTCGCACTTGCTGGAAGTCCAATGACCAGCAGGCAGAATGACAGCTAGTAAAATGCATCGCAAAATTACGAAAGCATCTTCGAACGCTCTTATGCGCACAGGCGGAGAAGCAGCAAACAAAACTGGGCGCGCACCACGACTATGATTCTATACGCATGCGCCGCATTTACAAATCTCGCCGCCAGTTGGCGCCACACGGCTCACCGGCCCCGAGCTCACGTGTTCCCACTAACAGTGGACCATACTGACAAGTGTTGCGATCTATAACGTCCAGAAACACGAGTTTAGTGAAACAATACTTTTTTGCAGACTAGTTGGTTCATACTTGAAAAATTGAATTGCTGCACAAACTTGAAGAAAAAACAAGAGAGACAGGAAAGAGTGCAGACTACCAACTGTTTATTGTCGTTTTTTGAAGCCAATATATACATGCTACGCTGCGCTTCCACGATGCGCACAAATCCAAAGACGCCGCAAACAAAGCCGACCAAATCAAATCAAAATTGACTGCCACCACAATGACAAACGTGAAAAAACGCTTTGTTTGCGGCGTCTTTGGATTTGTGCGCATCGTGGAAGCGCAGCGTAGCATGTATATATTGGCTTCAAAAAACGACAATAAACAGTTGGTAGTCTGCACTCTTTCCTGTCTCTCTTGTTTTTTCTTCAAGTTTGTGCAGCAATTCAATTTTTCAACGAGTTTAGTATTCATTACATTCGTGTGGGACCAAGTGTGGGACCAAAAACTCAAGACCACTATACCTGTCAACGGTCGCGAAAGGGAACCCGCAGTGATAGAAATTTATCTTGGAATCCCTGCCGCCGCATGCTATGTTTGTGCACTTTAAAAAAAAGCAGCATTATTTACACTTACCTGGTGTGGTGAGGTAGCTGGCCACCTGCGAAGTGCGACGCTTGGAAAAAGCTTCACGCAGCGTGTTCTCCCAAGAAATACCTCTTGTTACACTTGGCAAAGTGAAAGTTGAGGGGGCTGGCTCAAGTAGAAAACCGGGAATCGCACGACCGTCAACGTCTCATCTCACGAAACCACACCAATGTGCTTCGGAGCAATCAATTCCATACTGTCTGGTCAACAGCCGTCGTGAGCACGGTCACCAAACGCGCGTATAATTCTATCGATAGGTTCACAAATCAAGCCAGTCGCGTCTTGACATAACTGCACGCGCTTTCATGTACTGTGACTGCTGCAAGAAATGCGAACAGCGGAAAGCGTGGCTCCCTGCCCAGTCGAACTCCCACATGTCTTGTCTGTCGTTTTGGCGAGTCTCTGCTTTCAGCCGGTGTCACCGCAGCGCGCTAGGATCTTGCTCCGGCTGACTTTCTCATGCCGCAAGTGCTCATCACCTGCCAGCGACGCCTGGCACTCGGAAATCACACGCCGTTCGATAGCACCAGCCTGATCAATATTCGAGCGCCAAGGTGACGTCGGCTGAAAGCAGAGATTCGCCAAACTGCAGACAACGCATGTCAGAGTCCAACTGGGCCGAAAGCCATACTTTCTGCTGTTCGCGTTTCTTCCCATAGCGACAGGACGAGATTACTCTCGCACCTGCACTTTAAAAAGATCATTTAGATTCATATTATCATCTGTCGGCGCGGCCAGCACGGTGACTGCAGGTTGAACTACGTCACAATTGATAGTGAGCCAGCCCAAGTACCAAGCATGAGATAAGGACAGGCCGAACGATGTCGTAATCGTTCGCTCTACGTGACCCTCCGACCTCTCCCTCACCCCGGACAAAGATGGCTCTGTCGTGCATGCGATCGAAATTCTCGCGATGGTGGTGGCTTATCAGCTTCCATGTCGCTGAACAAAATACAGTCATCGACAAAACTTTAGTTGAGGACAATGGCACTCAAAACGCTGAATAATCCCGGCGCTTGGTCAGGCAGCTTTAGTTTTCCTATTTGTTTTAAAACACGCTAAAAACGTGTACTGTGCACTTCGACCGAATACAGCCACAGATTGCATGAAAATTCAAAGTTTTCTCAGACCAAGTAGTGTCTTAACTTTTGACGCTGACTGCACAAGTTTAGGATAACTTCTTGGGCAAGTTGGCGTTCACTGAGCATACTCTAGTAGTGCAAAGTTCGTAGAAGAAACACCAAAAGGATGGTCGCAATAATACTTCGCGTCCATGTAGGAACTGACAAACAACGTTACTAGAATCTGACATGTGCGTTTTAGAGCCATGGCGATAGTGCAAGCTAATGATCTGTTCCTTCTTGATTCATTTTTTTCACGAACTCTGTGTTACTATAATGCGCTCTGCACATGTTGAGCTGCAACTTTCACTTACGTAGACTGCCTGAAAAGAAAAGAAGGACAACGATGCAGGAGCACTGCGCGCATCAATTTTAGGCCGTGCCCACCGCCTTACGAACACATTAGCTGCCACATGACGTCATTTTAGGAAACTGGGGCGCTCTTGATAACCATTGTTCGTGAGTGTTGAGTGAGGAATTGAAAATTATTGTTTTTTCATCACAGGGTTCAACTCAATTAGGCCCGCTCCCAAAATATAATGTTGACAAGCTTTTTCGAGCTGACAATTACTCACTTTAACCAGCTTTACTTACATTAATTTAACAAACCTGCAGATGTCACTTAAGACGACAGCGGCGAGCAGGGTAAGCGGTCATCGATATTCTAATCATCGGCGGAACATCTCAGCTTTTATGCACCTGCGACTGCTGGTGCTCGCGTTACTTCCATACTCAACTAAACTGCTCGAATCGTACGGCTAATTTTATCAGAAGATTCCAAAACAATCTTGAAAGTACCTATGCATTCCGGTGTGACATTTGCCAAATGAAAGTAACAGGTTCTTTTTTTTTTTCAGCTTGACCACATAAAAATTAAGAAATAGGCACGCGAGTCTATATTATAAATGGGAACTAATGAGAAAAATAACATCTAATGTCATCATCCTTTCCCTGCGTCACTTTCATTATTCGTCGGCCGCGGAAGATCGGCTGATTACATGTCAAGGAACAGTTCCATGAAAAATTGGTCAAACGCCGGCAACTGCCAACCGCAACCCACAGCTCCTCATGCTCACGACAACTGCGCAGTGACGGGAAACCTCCCCTGATTGTTGCCTGTCGTTATCAAGCACTGGGCATCCACTGGACCTCAAAAACCTACCTGGCTTGTGAAGCGGTGTCGTGGTGCCATCTTGTAGAATGAAGCGAAATTTCGAAACGTGGCGCGGACGCGTATGTCAAATAGATCGGTGTCGTACAGTTCGGTGCCGGTTTCTCTCGTTTTTTTAGTTTATTACTTCTAAAAAAATAGGTCTTCGAATTATAGAAAACATCATCATCATCATCACCTGTGGCGTGATCACAGAAAATGTAAGTGACTAGAAACACGGAGATCTTATGGAGCCTTTCATTAATATTTTGAATATAAAATTGTGAGACCCTTGTCTGCGCAATCCTGTGTAAAAAATTGCATTTCAATGGATGATAAACAGAAACTGAAATACAAGATACGTTAGAAGGGACTGTTGGTAGAGCGTAGTATTGCGTTTTTGTCAATTACGCCAGTTGCTACACGAAAAATGTTACAGGCACGTTATTATTCAAACACAGCTCACTGTGAAAAAAATTGCATGGGGAAGGCACAGAACAATGCAATTGCTTTTACGCCAAGATAAGAAGTACGCGTTAACAAAAGATCTGTGGAAATTTTATGTTCTCAGTCATTTCAGCACACAGTGACATCGGGCTCTAATTACGATATGCCTCTCGCCCGAAAATGTTAGAACAATATCGGGGCGAAAGGTTCTAATCGGCGAATAGAAACATACCAGGCTTGTCATCTTGATATTCATGTATTTATAAAAAGCCTTATATCCTTCAACACCATCATCATAGGGATTCCTTAGCAATCGGTGACTAATAGACGCATCGACGTAGCGCCCTTTCGCTGCACTTAATCCTCCCTCCACTAAGCACTGCTATTCTCATCAAGAACACAGCTACTGCTATACTGAATGGCCCTGCATCGTACGCCCTTCAGATTCAAGAAAATCATACGTCAATGGCTGACACATACATAGCGAAAACGGGCACTACTAGCGATAAACAAGTTTCCGGAAGCGAGTGGTATACTAGAAAATTATTAAGACCTTTTAGGCTGAGTTTATGCATTTAGTTTGACCTGAATGTATCGCGTAATGTGTATCTTCCTGTGAAAAATATTCTGTGATCCTCTGGCTGGACTTTTTTTTTTTCAGCGTTGTTACGTTACTGGACGTTGCGCATTATTTTCAGCATATAGGGTGTTCATGTGACTGCATTTTATGTGAACTAGTGTGTTAAGTGACAGGGCTGCATTTTGTGTTTTTTTCGGGTCGCTACATGAAAAGATGTCGCGAATAGGTGATAATTTTTATGGATTCACTGATTTACAAATGTCATCAATTTGATGGAGACAATTCAGGTGGAAAACTTTCCCGGAGCTCTGCACTACGGCGTCCCTCAATCATATCGTGGTTTTGGGACATAAAAAGCGCAGCATTTATTATTATAGTTATTATCGATTTACATGAACGCTTTTTGGGTGCTCTTTTGTGCAATTCTTTTTTCTGTTATCTGCACGAACCCTATTATCTGCCAAAAGTAGCAATCGGCGCTGTGTCAAGAGCTAACATTTCCTAAACAATCCACAATTAAAAAATAACTGTTTTCGTAAGCAGTTCATATAGTCTCCACAGTGATAATTGGGCGTATCATGTTTGGTTACGTAAAAAAACTCAGCGACACTGAGAAATGGGCTTCAGTGTAAAATCTTTATCGGCCCCAAATACATTAACGCCTGCATCGCATTATTGAGGCTACATTTCACTACTTTGAAAACTTTTGGTTTTGTTAAATTTTTGAGTAATTAAGAAAGTTTGACTGTGCACAGATCAGGGCCTATAATGAATTTATATATGTAAGCATTGCACCCATGATCATTTTCATTAATCATCTTCACAATACGCTGAAAAGTGGTCTATGCGACAGTGCCGAATTGGTCAGTTGAGAATCCTCTACCTTAGCCGACGGATGAAACCTCTCAGTGGTTTTCGCTGTGACACATCATCGAGAATGTAATAAAATTGATACTTTAATCCTTCACCCGACTCAGAAGTAACAGTATTGTTTGAAACCCTCTCTGTTAAAAACACTCCCCTCCCATCGCAAACCAGACGCGTGTGCTGCACGAAAAAGCTGTCAATTTCACAAGCCATGTCGAAGTGTGTCAAAGTGCGAGAAAGCTGTTTAGTTAGACAAGTGACTGCGTATTCATCAATACATCGTGATTTTCTTCTATATACTACTAGTACGACGGCGGTAACAATATCTTCGGGCTACTGTCCGCATTTCGAATGCTACCCCAGTCACCTGGACGTGGATTCGACCTGCAAAAACAACAGAAGATACGAAAGTGAAGCAAACACTGACGCCTTTCTTTTCAATCGCAACCAGCTGCTGTCAAGCTACTCAAGCCAACTACATAGAGTACATATACGCTCCTCAAGCAACTGCGTACGTGGCCATCTGCCAATCCTGACTTGCATTGTATGTTAGTTCATGGTTAATTACAAGGTACGCCGAACATCGCGAAAGTGTTTTGTCATTTTAATACGACACATATTCCTTCCAAGTAAGGCTAGATTACAGGTAACACCGCTTTGCTAGTAGTACCATCACTACGAACTGTGCCGCTTTCACTTTCAGCTGTGCAACAATCTTCGCGAGTTCTATAGCTCACGTCGACCGTTTATATAGCCATTTTTGTCACGTTTAGCTTTCTTGTTACATCGATAAAAATATATGTACCACGTCCATGGCCCTAGCGGTGGTTTATACCAAAAAATAAAAGGGGTGGGGGGGTGGAAGTTAAGCATGTAGAGAAGGTTGTTCGAGCTCCACAAACATTTTCGGCTATTTGTTGTCTTAACCAATGACCGGTGGTGCCTATAGTAGGATTTACTTTTTTTTCTTTTTTTTGTGGCACATACTTATTTTTATTATGGACCATGACTGCGCGGCATACCGTGACGCATACCAGACGAACCTTTAAGGTGCTTCACACTTAAAAGGCAATTACCGAGACATATAAGAGCGAGCTAAATGCTCAGCGGCAATGATGCTATAGCTAGGGAGCCTTCATGTGCGCACATGAAGACGCGCGCACATGAAGGGTACAGCGTTTCACAACTTGCACACTTCCTACTCACCGCCAAGCGGGGTATTCACTCGTGGTAAAAATTCGTGGCTGCTGCTGTGCCTTGCTCCTGAAGCAAGAAGAACAAGTATAGGAGAAAACAATTCAAGAAATACAGATGTTGTGTGTTCATAGCAAACAATATGCTACTAACATTTCGAAGGCCGCCTTCCTTTTCAAAGCTTTCTGCAGGAAAAAGTCTCTCAGCCATTTTTCCGCATCGGTGATGAGAGAGTACAAGGACAGGCCCAGCCACATGCCGATGTAGCCTCCCATGTAACCAAAGGCTTCAATGAGCTGTGAAGCGAAAGTGGGTGCAGTGAAATAAAAGAGTCACAGAGTAACGTCCCTGATTGTCTTGAATGAAACAGATACGTACAACGTCCACGGACCATTTCTACGACCGAAGACGCACAACCGAAAAGACGCTGGGTGCGTAACTAAGACACAAATGACGATGATGACATCAACTTACCACAGCGGAATGGGGATAACACCAACGGTAAACAAAAATTAAAGAAGCCTGGTGGCAACTCTATGTAGCTGGCTCGTTGTAGCACACTTATGTCGACATTCATGTGCCTGGTCTATTCTTTGGCTTAAAGGGCCCCTCACCAGGTATGATCATATATTACGTCACGCAATCTTGACATCGTGTGAACAATAAGTGTTCATGCATATGCGTCATGCGATCCTCCCACTCACTAGCCGAACAAGACTAGGAACGGATATGTCTTGCGAAGGCTACACGGGGCGAGCGGCAAGGGTTTCAAGCTCGCCTCCTCGCATCAAGGTTTCGTGTCGCTTCAAAACTTAGAAGCGTGGCGGTTCGGGCTAGTTGATATGACATGACGATTGTTAAAGCGCGAGATCAGAGTGACGACAAATTGACAAAGCAGTAGCGCTCATCTGCTTCAAAACATTGGTTTTCTCATATTCTACTGGACTGATTAGAAAAATTCTTGTGGCACAATTCTCTTTATTGGGCACGCAACAACTCCCAGTGTCCAACTAAAATTGGCTGCGCCACCTGGCAAGGGGCCCTTTAACTATATGTTTCGCGCAACGTTGAGGCTCACCTCAGAGACCACGTACAAAAAGAAGCTAGCTACTCACAGCATATCAGTGAAGACAAACAATTATTTTTCATTCAATATTCTGACAGTTATTTAGCTCCTATCTTAAGAAAACCTACGTTCTGATGTCATCTGTATCCGATATAAGACTTGACTTCAAGCAGAACCATAAATTTTTATCTTTACACTACTTCAAGCAGAACCATAAATAACCATCTTTACAGTTTAACTGTTATGCTCGATGATCAGATAGCAAATTATCCTCATTATCCAACATGAACACTGCAAGATACACAGAGAGAAAGATACATAAATAGCATGTGCGATCGCAAACAAAACATTTGTTGCAAGTTAGCGTTGTGTGTGTGTCTTTCTTTTGTGTCCTTATCGTGGTGGGCCATAGTCATATGAATGATAAATAACCAAACACAAAAGTATTGAAAACTAAGAGGTCAAGCATAGCCACGTGTAGCATTGTATAATATAGTAAAGGGTGTGAAAGAGACAAATGAGAGGGTGAAGACCTAGCCAAGCCAGGACTAGTAAGGTGCCCACCATCTCTGCTGCGACCCAGACTTTCGTGGCTAAGTGCATGGCGCGCTAATTTTTTATAAAACTTTTTATCAATATTCGCAAACCGGAAGTGCTCGAACGTACAGACGGTTTCGCTTGTTTTTGCGTGGTTTTAGCGTTTGT
This sequence comes from Rhipicephalus microplus, assembly GCF_043290135.1. Taxonomy (NCBI): domain Eukaryota; kingdom Metazoa; phylum Arthropoda; class Arachnida; order Ixodida; family Ixodidae; genus Rhipicephalus; species Rhipicephalus microplus. The sequence goes on from NC_134703.1 coordinate 19,188,021, forward strand.
TGCTGGCCGCGGCTGCTTGTGTTCCAATATTTTGTGCGGATTAAAATTATTCTGATGAAGCGTTGGCAACTCGAGCACAGCTGTGTCAAGCCAAGATGCAGTTCACATGCCTAAATAATTTTATATGCTAGTCAAAACGTTCTGACAATAGAAAGAACGCCTGCATTGCAGCGATCACGGGAGAAAACTGGATTCCCACTAAGAGCGCGTAGGTTTGTTCTGCATTTCATCAAAGGCAATGCAAAGTTCAGCGCAGACTGATGGCACAGAGGCGATACTCAGACGTTAGACTAGTCGAAGGCGCCCGGTTACTGGGAACACATCATGCGGTCACTGTCGTGTTCCACCCGTGGCACATAAGTGTACTGACGCCGGAAATGGGCAGCATGCAAAGCATGAAAGCTAACACTGAAAATCTATCGCAAAGGTGTTTATTTTATAGTTTAAGCATTATCAGTTGTGTGCACTGTTCGAAACAACACGGGACGCAAAGTACCCACGCCTAACATGAGTCGGCACACAGTGTACGTCGTGGTGTGCACGTTTCATTGTCGTTGCATTTTTTTTTGAAAGTGACTCCAGCGAGTGGCCTCTCATCTGTTTGAGCAAATGACTCATCGCCTGTCTTTTTGTCGCTAATGAACATCGCATTCTCGTTAATGTATTTTTTAGGTGTGAACATGGACTGTAAATTTAGGCAGGTTCAACTTGAAAGTTTTATTCATGAATAGCTTACCCGTGAGAAAACCATAATAGTTCGCGTGACCCTGCTACCGCGGTTGACGTCATCACATCAGCACATTTTATAATTTCTCAGTCACATGAACTCTTCGAATCGCGAACGATTGCGATCGCCGCTGATCTCTTTAAAAGCTGCCCGGTGTGGCACAGGCACAGAAATAAGCATTTTATCCTGAGGTTGTATGCTTAGACAAAAACACACATATCTCCGGGGTTCAACAGGAGGAAGGTTTCCAGTTCTAGTCGAAAAGCTGAATTCAACAACATTACAATGAATCGAGGGACTTTTTCTCTGCATGTCGACGATGTGGGTGCGCTTTCATAACGCGGGCAGGAAAAACGGACAGGTGTGCGCTGTCAATTCCCGGTCCGCGTCTTCACAGCGCATCCACATCGTTGCCATGCAGAACCAACTGGCCCAATTAAGTTCGCTGACAAACTTCTCCTGCAGTTTATGCATTTTCTGTTGGTATAGGCGCGACCGCTATCAGAGTTAACACGGAGCAGGAAGCCGCGCTCATCGGAACGCCACGACGGATATTTTGCGCGGCGCCGATCGACCACGCGAGCAGTGAGCCACTTCGTGTAGCTGCTAGACGTTGATGCAAACACATCCGAAGGAACGCGCTAGAAATAACAGAGCAGCAAACTGAACCGCACCACGAAAACACCGGAACCATTGAAAAAGCATCGGCGGAAGTGCCCCACCGGAAGTCTGCTGGGGTGGGCCGTTCGGCACGAGCCAGTTTGTTTACAAACACCGAAACCATCTATAGAGAAACAACACTGCGAGTCGGTGATGATGCGACTAACAAAACTGCGGCTCCAAAGCCGGGGATGACTAAAAATAATAAATGAAGACCTGTAATAACTTAACTATATAGCACAAAGAAAGGTACAATGATGCTGCGATATCGCTTACTATACAGTGAAATCTAAAGAAAGCGAGATGCACTGTTCGTGCAACTCAAGTGGCTCGCTATTTTCCACCCCAATTAAACTTGGTTCCTATTGGAGATTTTTATGGAACTAGCGCGAGCTGGTACCAGCGTGCTTGGCAGTAGTTTTCGGAGCGATTAAACGGAATGAATTCAACGAAAAAAAGATTGACCAAAAAAGACGCGGTGGCATGGTTCTGTTGTCAAGATCTTACCGTCAGCTTTGGCTGGTACTCGAAGATTTTCTGCGAGTCGGAGGAAAACTTCACGTAAACCGAAAACGAATTCCTGCAATACACGCCGCAGTGGTTCGTCAAATAAAGGCAAGTTGAGTATAGTATACGCCTAAATAAAGTGCAAAGCAGTACTCTCGCAAGGTTTAAATTTATTGAAGAGCATTCTGCCTGAAAGAATGAATGAGCTAACCAAAGTAAGCGCACAACTTCCTAACGTCGCCTTTTAATGTATACATTTGGCGCACAGATATTTTGTTTTCTATAAAGTCGTGTGCATGCATGGTTAGCTTGACGTTACGTTACCGTACCGCCTTGCAAGAAGACAAAAATAAACTAGCTCATTCACTATTCAGCAGACAACAGGCCGGTTGGACTTCTGTTGAGTCTTGAAAAAGAAGCTGTGCTCACTGCACCTATAGATGATCGTGACCCTGCGCTTTCGCAATACGGCATCAAAGGCTCTGCCCTCACACCTCACTAGCACCCTTTGCGTTGGTTAGCGACGCTGCATCGCGAATGTATATTATGCCTGAATCTGACTTTCGTAATCGACGAACAAAAAGTACCGGTGGCGGCTTTATATCGAACCGATGTCTGTCTAGACCAGGTCTTTATCACTTATGGTCGTGTGGACAGGAAAGACCTTAGAGTGTCTGGAAGAGCAAATAGGCTGACAAGAGAAAGCATGGCAGGAACAGAACTTGACCATGTGCCCATTAGAAAGAAGAGTGCGCCGGAGATCCAGAAGTAGTGTACACCTACCTTTCCTTCTCTTTCTGAAAGAAACAGACACAGAAATATTTTTAGTCGTTGCGCACAGCTCTTAACTATGTTTTTTTTTCTTCACTGGAGGACACGAGACATAGGGAGCTATATATATGTACAAAGATGTTCTCTACGGTGAAAACAGCCCGAGTAGAAACTACGTGGCTACATTTACTATTAAAACATTTCAAGTAAGTGAGCCAAGTCGTCGAGCTGAATGATAAGTGCACACTTTCACATGTAGCCAAATCAAGCGTAGTTAGTTTACTATAGTTACGCATCACAACACACTGCACAAGCTTTTGTCTTAGCGGCTTGATCGCATAGTTGGTAAATATGCACCTTGTTGATTTTTCTATATTCAAAAATATATCCTCTCATATGACTTTCCGCGCTTGGCATGTGCCTCATTTGTGTCTCAATTCAAAATTTTCGTAACATTTATGGGTTACTTCTTTACTATACCGGCACGATGTACTCATGAAAGCACGCAATTCTATCGGAAGCATGGGGGTTTACGCGTAGATGACCAAGAAATTATTTCATACTGCAGAACTAGATGTCTTGTTGCTTGGTGCATTTATTATGCATGCGTACTTAAAAGCAAATATTTCTTTATAGATTATGTCGGACGTGGTGTTAGGCCAATTTAATTATCGAGAACCAAGCAACACGAAATGTTGCTTGGTTCTGGATAAGTACGCATGCGTAATAAAATGCACTTTGGCTTAATAGTTTACCGAAATCCGCCGAAAATTCAGTCTCTGAAATGGCGAATCTCACATTATTTTACACGATTTTGAGTCAAATGCAATTTCATGCAACAAAAGAGTGATTAGGAGTACGTATTCATAATTAGGCGATATATGAATGATTAGGAGTACGGAAACTTTCGCAGGATGTGTTATGGTGATGAGGAAATATTTCACCTGTTTGAAACTAAAGCTTGCTCATAATAAACGCCTATTCAACAAAAATTATTTTTGCTACAGTTTGATATGTTAACGAAAAAAATACGAACATTATATTCGTGATATACAGTTAAATCCCATTAAACAGCAAAGCTTGTTCGTCCGACTTACCCTATCCTCTCCCAGGCTTGTAAGACGCACATCGTATGACGTTTCTCTGAAACACGCCACTCAATTTATTAAGAAGGGCTTAAAGTTTGTGGTAATAAAATTCACGGTGACAACACTTCTAGTCTTTCTTTGCAACGTCAACAACCCGGGCAGCAACCCTCACAACAGCCTACCTTCAAAAACAAGGCCTAAATATATCAACTGTGAAGTGCGCGTTGATGGCGTTTACACGCAAACCAATGACGCCATACTTTGTTTACATCAATGGGCATAGTGTCAAATATGCACGGACGCATCGTTTCCTGGGCATAATAATCGACAGAAGTCTTTCGTGGAGCCCGCATTGTGCGTACTTGAAGAAGAGACTGCTATCTACTGTGCATATAATGAAATTCATGTGCGGGAAAGCATGGGGAACTTCTGTGGCCTCCATGCTACAGCTGTACAGGGCCCTATTTCTGGGTCTATTGCGCTACAGCTTGCCGGTACTGACTAACACTTCCAAATCCAATACTCATTAATTGGAGAGTTTGCAGGGTCAGGCACTGCGTATCTGCCTAGGACTGCCCCGATGCGCTTCTACTTATGCCACAATCATGCTTGCTAAAGACCATCCGGTCAGGACATATAGAGTTGTGGATTGCCTCAGAGCGCACATTCGACATGCTAGCCGTGTATCCGACCACCACTTGGCCATTCTATCTTCCGGTAGACCACGTGCTACGGTTTCAGACGTCATAGCCAAGCACCTAAACAGCATTCTATCAGGATATACGCCAGCTGCGAGAATGGCATGTCCTTTGTGGTGCCTCGACCAGCCGCAAGTACGTCTAGAAATTCCCGGAATCAAAAATAAAAGCAATCACTCCAGAGTAGCAATGAAGCAAGCAACTCTGTATTAGTACATGAGTTGTACTTAGACCGCACGCAGATATACACTGATGGGTCCGTCTCGTCCAGCAGCTCATCAGGTGCCGCTGTAATTCCAGCTGCAGCAATGACAATCAAGTTTAAGTTGTCGCATATGACTACATCTACGGCATCAGAGCTTGCTTCTATAAGGACTGCTTTACAATATCTCGTTCAAGAACGTCCAGGAAAATGGGTCATATTCTGTGATTCGAAGGCAGCGCTTGAGAGTTTGCAGTCTGCCATGCGTAGGAGGAGTCATGACGAATTGGTACAAGAAATAAGACATTGCCATCATGAAGCTAAAGCACGAGGGCATGATATTATATATCAATGGCTGCCTGGACATATCGGTATTACCGGAAATCAATTAGCCGATGATGCAGCCCGCTCAGCCCATGAAGGAACCCATGTGGTCCCGATTCCTCTATCAAGGAATGATGCAGCAAGACAACTTTACCTGCTGGCTCGAGATCTCACACGCACGCTCTGGTCGTCTACCAGCTTCCAAAGGTGTCAATTTTATGAACTGGATCCTTCGCTCAAGCTAAAGCTACCATCACAACTTTCCCGCTCCGATGCGACACTGTTATGCCGCCTTTGGTTGGGTGTTGCACTTACAAAGGTGTACTCCTTTCGCATTGGTATGGAAGACACTCCTACATGCGACTACTGCGGAGCTGAAGAGACCATCGAACACGTCCTGTGCAGCTGCGCTTGCTACGACACACAGCGATGCCAGCTCCGGATGATTTTGAATCAACTTGACTCCGGACCATTTTGTGTGCAGAAGATACTAGGACCTTGGGCATCTGCCTCAGTTGCGCAGAAAGCAACTAAAGCACTGCTACTTTACCTAAAGTCAACAAACCTGAGCGACCGCCTGTAGACTGTGTGTGCTCCCCGAGTGTGCTCGTGATTGTGTGTACCTTCTCATCTTTCTGCAACCTCTTTTCTCCCCTTTATCCCTTCCCCAGTGCAGAGTAGCAAACCAGATGTGCGTCTGGTTAACCTCCCTGCCTTTCCTTGCATATTTATTTCTCTCTCTCTCAAAAACCCGGATATGTAACTATATACGTTAAAGAGCAAAGCACGCTAATTCATCATCGACAAATATTCTGCTTCAAAAAAACAGAAACATCGCATTGCCACGTGGTTGGGATGGTAGCGAGTTTGGCAGTCAGTTGGTTAAATATAAAATGCTTCATTGGACGAACTACTTGTGCTAAGAAAGTCAAACAGCACTCTCAATACAACGATAGCGTCGAGTATGGTTGGCAATCATCAAAAAATCTGATCAACGATGGAGTACGTCATCTTTTTTTGTACATGTGGGTGGTGCAATACTCCAGCGTTTTCGCTAATGATCGCGTTAGCTTGTTAATAAACTTGACTACTCGGGTAATGCGCGAAACCTTATCAGAATATTCTAAAACAATCGAAGAGTTTCTCAACAATTACGGTGCAGCAATAACTTTCCAATTACGCGTAATTCGAAGATTACGTGCTCGTGCTACACTATCAAAAATATACATTTTAATTACTTTACTACAGTTTAAGAAACAAATACTATCCTCCATGTCTTGCTTGGATTAGTAGCTTGTTGGTTTCGCTAGCTTGCATCTAAATGAAAACAAGCCTTTTCAACAATCTTCCTTTTTAATTCGTTCTTCCTGCAACATATACGCATTGCTAATAAACGAATGTTTTCTTACTCGCATGGAGCTCCACATTTCTTCATGCACTTTGTTACCGTCTTGTTTGTAATTTGTTTGTCGCAGACGGCTAGAAGAGAATGAATACATGGTAACAAAATATGCACTCTGCAAGAAATTCTTTGTGCCTGAACAATCAATGCGTTGACATTGTTCTCTTGGTGAACATTGATCACTTAACAGCCCTTTTTTTTCTTGAATTATTTTCACTTCTCATGAAGCAGACATTGTGCCACAAAACCCGTGGCAATCCAAAAATGAGAATTGGTGCCTGGGATTTACTACTACAGTAGCGTTCACAACGATTCCAGTACCACCTAAAGCACATGTATGGCTAAACTCCGAGCAACTTTTGCTACAGCTGGACAAGCCTAACTTTAAGCTTGACCGATATAAAATATGTTGAGAGTGGCAAAAGAGGTTAGTATTCTAGTAAGCATGTAAAAGACAAATTACACGGTCAAACTATTTCCCCTGCTAGCTTCCGCATAGTTGGGAACAAATACCTATAAGGCATCAGGCGGAAGCTAGCAATTTCTTTATAGTAAAACCGGAGCCATTATGCTTAAAACTGAACGATAATTAAAATTTATTGCCTATAAAGGTACGCGGGTAATTAAACTACATGAAAATTGGGCAACCAAGATGTCTCTGGGGCTTCATATTGGTACTTTAGACTTAACAAAATATCATCTATTTGCTTCACTACGAGGCACTCTACGGCAAAAAGGCTTTTGCACAGTAAGCGGTATATCTTTCAATGTTATCTACCATTGTTGCTTTGCCTAGCTCTTGCTTAATGCTCATGACGTTTAAGCATAGGGTACATAAAGAACTACCAACCAGCGTGTTCGATATGACAGCGATATAAAAAACAGGAAGAGATAAATAAATAGTTGAGCTGAGTTTCACCAAGTTCAACCACACTCACGAAACTCACCCGTGTTTTGGTAGCCACACGTCGGCACATTAAAGTTGGAGCCATACTCGTGCAGAGGCCTGATGCAGTTACACAATTTAATTTCTTGTTTTATGAGGCACTCTTGAATGCACAGCTGCCAAGCAAAATAAACCAAAGAGAAAAATAGTGAGTTTCGTGACGAGGATGAGATAATGAATGCTATTAATAACAAATTTAAATGCTGCACGAAGCATAAGGATAACGGCTAACTCCTTTAAAGTCTGATTTCCCATAACTCTACAGAACGCTGGCAAAAAAGAATGGGGCTGCTCCAGCGAGCGAAGTGATTTTCCAGCTGTCTGTCGCCTCAACGTACAAATGTAGGAGCCGTCTACTGATACCTGCAGAGACAGCATGCGCCACCACGTCCTTTTGATCAATGTTCCCACTTGCTGCCCGAGCAATGTAACCCCCCACCGACACCTTCTCACGCTCCTTCGCAGTCTTTTTCTGCATCCTTCCTTCGTGCTACTGCAGTACTGTATACTTATTCAATAATATAAATGAATTAGCCTGCAAAAACGTGTTGTTGCAAATATTTTAATTTTGTTTTTCTTTCTTCACTTGACCCATTTGGTAAGTTTTTACCCACCTTCTGCTAAATTTAGAGTTAGTGCCTGTCGACGCACCAGCGGTCCAGCAATTTAGATTTAGTGACTGTCTACGCACCAGCAGCAAATGAAACGAATGTATCACGTACGTCTTGAGTTAGGTAACCCAGTAATTCGTCCTTCTTCCCGGCTGCCGTGTAATCCGAACATCTCGATGCGAACGGAGGAGGTAGACGACGAACTGTTTGCTAGAAAAGTACAGAATGCGAAACAGTGGTCATGTATACGAAGGCAGCCTAATGTGGGAACAGCCAAAGAAGTTTTGCTATGCGCTGTGCTTTGATTTAAGTTCAAATTACACGGAGCTAGCCAAAGGTCAGCAAAACAAGTGGAGCGCACCGAGACTGATGGATAACATCCATCACTACGTGACGATGACCCCGTATTTTTACGGAGGAATGAAGTGAACGAAGATGAAGAAACAGAGAAGCGGACAGGCACGGTAGTGTGTTGGTCAACCGTCCGGACTTTTTCCTGTCTTTTCGCGTGAAATATGCGCGACCAACCACGTAACGCACGAGTGTGCTGAAAAGCACGGGTTGCGGCAGTAGCGACTAATATTTCCAACATGGTGGCAGGTGAAGCACACCGGGCGGTTGTCCGCAGTTCTCCGCTCAGTCGGGTTGCGTAAACGAGGAGCGACCCAACGGCTTGGGGGAAATGATAGCAGCAGGTCATTCGCTAACTCTGAGGATAGCAACAGAGCACACGGAAATCACTCCAATGTTTGCAAGTTCCTGACGAACGATTGCGGCTGGAGGTATTGACGAAAACCTCTCGTAACCTTTCTTTGCATACGTCCCAGCTGGTGAGTTTTTCTTCGTTGTTGTCATACCACACCTTAGCCATGCGTCTCAAAGAGGACGACACATTAGCCAGCTGAAGTGTGGGATCCAATCTGTTAGGTGCATTCACGCGTTCAAACATGATCAACAAATATTCAAAGTGAACGCCATAGGTACCTCAAAATGTGCCAGGATCCTTGGGCGGCACGAAAACGTGGAGACGGTGATGTTGATACGAAAGGCTCGACGTTAGTGATAGTCGGATTCGGGAAAGCGGTGCAACGTCCGTTGCGGAGCTCTGTTGCCTGCTTATGTACCTCGCACTTGCACGTGGGAGATTATTCCATCGGCTGATAATAAAAGAGCAGTTTTCGCACTTGAGTCGTCATGGGCGAATGCATAAGGTACTCTGAGTGTTTTCTCTTTTTAGATGCGAAGTATCTTATGGCGGGGGCTGTGTCCCTTGTTTCCTCACTCTTTCCCTACGGCGTCCATGTATTGCGCAGCTGTTGCGACCCCTATCATGCGCTCTGCTCCGAGGAGTAGAGGATTCCTAGAAGAAGGACGTTAGGAATTATACGGAGCGGCGCGCATGACAAGGGGTGCGACAGCTGCATACTGCCGCGATGAGTGCCAGCGTCATTGCCGCTGCCAGTGTCAGTGGTAGCACCAGCACATGCTATCACTTATGTACATACACCACCTCCCGCTCCAGTACACCATCTTCCCTCTGCTTCGCATTCACACGTGGTTCTCTTTAGTGGGGTATATGTGTAATCTTTTTCGGTTAAAATACCGGCACTGGAATGAAGGCAGCAATTTCATAGCCAGAAACATACCTGTGCCACGGAGACTGTGTACGTGAGTCCCGGCTTGACTGTGATGGACGACAGTCTGTCTGGTGGACATGTCTCCGATCTGTGGATGACGAGTGGTAGTTTGTCCGTGCTCTGCAGCTGCAGGACTTTGCTGGGCGACCATGCGGCACGAAGAGAGAGCTCTGCAAAAACACTGCACTCTTAAAGCACCGCCAGCTACGACATGGTCGGTTGCATCATAAAGCGTAACGTTTCGACCGATGTGAGCGTAATAATAATTCCTGCAGGCTTTTACGTATGCGTCTAAACTACCCTATAGTTATAAGGCACGCTGTACTTAGAGACTCCATATTCAATTCAACCACCATAGGTTTTTCAACGTGTACGTAAATTCAAGTCCATGGTTGTTCTTTGCATTTTGACCCCATTTAAAAGTGGCTGCCATGGCCAGGAATCGAACCAGCACCTTCGAGCTTCGCAATACGATACATTACGTGCTCATCTACCACGACGGGTCGGTGTAAACGTCCGCCACAATGGTATATTGGTTACGGTGGTCGGCTGCTTGACGCGCGTTAGACCCGGCCGTCGCTTTTCGGTGCAATCGAGATACTCAAGGTTGTGGGCTGTGCGATGCCCGTGCACGTGAAAATAAATACATGCATGTTCAAAGTTTTCGGATCTCTCCGCTACGGCATGCCTAATAATCATATCGTGGTCTTGGTTCGTAAAACCACAGATGTCAACAGCGGAGCTCTTCAAAGCAGCCATACTATATAATTTGGTTTACGTACGGAATAAGAGCAGCTTTCATCCTGCCGGTGTCTTTCTGAGGCACATGACTTGTTTTCTGGAGCTTCCGCAATAAGGTCTCACCAAGGTCGCTTAAAAGAAACTCGGAAACACCAGCTTCTTTCAGTGGGTTGATTACAGAGCCAATACTTCGGGAAATCTGGTGAGGGCACTAAATTATGAGTGTGTTCTTCATGGCGGCTAGAGCAACGAGACGTTTAACCCATCCCTTCTTTCCGAAGTTCTTTTGCGCCATGGCAGAGAGAGTGAAAAATGACCATTCAAGGTGGTGCCCCTCCCGAAACCAAGAAAGTGCCCGTCTCCCCCCCCCCCCCCGATGAAATGCGGGATACGTCCTTTCTTCATATATGGCGTGTGTGTGTTCCAATCAATGCCACTTCGGAGTAGCGCTCTGTGTGTCATCTTTTTTGTCCCCGCCTTCGTGTGTTTGGCCGTTTTCATAATGTCGCTGTACTAACTGGCTCAGAGTGAGAGAGAAGAAAAAATCTCAGAAAGGTAGGGAGGTTAAGTAGACTAAGTCCAGTTTGCTACCCTACACAGGGGAGAGGGAAATGAGAGAGAAAAGAGAGAAAAGGAGGAGATACAGATAACACACACTGTACACACACTTCAGGTTTCACAGGCGGTCGCACAGTGACGTTGCCCTCAAGAATTGTAGAAGGGCTCATGTGGCTTTCTGGGCTGAAGTGCGTGAAGGCCACGCTCCCAAGATCTTCTCGAAAGTAAAGGGTCGATCATCCAGCCTCCTTAAGGCACACTGAAGAGTGCGGCGATCTTCTTCAAAATCTGGACAATCGCACAGGACATGGTCGAGAGTTTCTACACAATGGCAGCTATCACAGTTGGGGAAGTCAGCCATGCCAATGCGATGACTTAATGAATTGGTGAAGGCTATGCCGACCCACAACCGATACAGCATTGTAGCGTACCGTCGCGAAGTCTTTGATGGGAGCTGTAATTGGACTAATGAAGTGAGGTTCTGTGGGCGTCGAGGGGCGTTTGATGAAATATTCCAATGTATAAGTGTGGTATTATGCACGATGCGGCGAAGTTCTGCGGCATAAACACTTGACAGGGGTATGAGCGGTGTGGGTGCTCCTTCGTGGGCACAACGGGCTGCGTTGTCGGCGAGGTGGTTACCACTAATCCCACAGTTACCAGGCTCGGTCTCCAACTTAGCATCTCTTCGTACTTGGACCTCCGGAAAGTCCTGGCCTCTTACCGGTTGAGTGCTTCGTCATAGCAAGTATAGCCAGGCTGTGAAACGTTCGGTGTTAGCGCGGCAAGAAAAATTAAAAAATCAGTTCACAGCTATGCTGATGACGGCCAACAAATGTCATCGCTCTTCTACATCATTACCTTACCAGCGAAGTTCCATGCCTTCTTTTAGATGCGGAAGCATCTTATACTCGCGCCTTGTAGTGCGCCGTCCGCACCGCTTCTCGAACATTCGACAGCTGACGCGCGCGCATGCGCCGTCGCGCCGTCGCCCACCATCTGTGCCGCGCGCGCTTCTCCTTCGAGAACATTTGACAGCTGACAGCGCATGCGCCGTCGCGCCGTCACCATCTGTGCCGCGCGCGCGCTTCTCCTTCGAGAACATTCGACAGCTGACAGCGCATGCGCCGTCGCGCTGTATATATACTCAAGGTCGGCGCTCGCTCGCTCAGTTGCCGCTCGTCCGTTGGTTTGTACTTCGCGTCGACGTCCGAAGTCCCGTGAAATGAATGCCAACGAATCCACAAACAGAATGATCGACGTCCCTTCGACCAGCGCCGGCCAAACTGTTGGCGGAACCGCTTCCGCATCCTCCTCAGTGTTCCCCCGAGGGAAGCTGCGGGCAATTTTTTTTGTTTGTTTTGTCGACTGCGTCAAAATACACGCGACCACGGTGGCTGCTATCGTTTCGTATCGGCAAATGCTTTACACGTTCGTTTTGCCTAGCACTCCCACTCAAGACAGTGCAAGAGTTCTTTAATAACCTTCAAAGTTCAGATAGGCCACCTCAGATACCTCCCCTCTCCTTCATGCTTTATCCTACGTATCGTTTCTTTTTCTAATTATATTTGAAAAAGCTTTCGCGTCTATTTATTCAGCCATGCAGCATTGTTCCATCCAAAACATTGTCTGAAATGAACTGAATGTAAGGCGAATGGTGGCAAAGCTAAAAAAATTATGCAACGTGCTAGTGGGTAGAGAAAATGAAGCACGCACCCCACGTCCAAGGAACTTTGCATTTATGGAATCGGTGATTGGGGTCCGCCCACTGGTTGGCATCGACAGTGTAGCACATGGAAGCAGGAGATCGGAAATACGTCATTCTCATCCTGCAACGTAGTCAATGAGAAATCGCGCTTGTCATGACAGTTTTCTTTTTCTTTGTAATCTTACAAAACGCCTTCGGCTTATATAAAGAGGCCTCCTAAGCCATGCATATATTTTCGCCATCACTTCGTGCTGCAATCAGGTCGACGTAAAAGCGTTTTTTTTATACGTATATGTTATACTGTTGAAGAGAGGCCTGTACGTTATTGTTGAGTTCGCAGTGGAGCCACGAAGCTACTTACACTTCAAGGCAGTTGAAGGAGAAGCAAGAGCTGACAGTGGAACGCATGCTGCAACGAAACAGGTCCCGCTGCTCCAAGGCGATGCGCTGCCGCATCTCCGGCTCGAACTGGATCTGGTAGATGTCCTCAGCCAATGTCTGTGAGCAGTAACGAGTCAGTCATCACTTAACCGACGTAATGAGTAAATTAGAGACACGCAACCCACATACGAATGCAACTGTTATAACTATCGCATTATATCTGCGTTGGTTTAATCACTATGTCGCCCCACGCGCTTTGATTCAGGTACACGTAAGGGAATCCCAGGTGGTCGAATTTGGTCTTCAGTCCTCCACTCCAACGTGTCTCAGCCACATCGTGGCTTTGACGAGTTGAACCCTATAACTGTTGTAATAATACGCCCCAATGCATGGCCACCACAGTTTTCCAGCATTTCAGTTCATGCAACAGCACCGCACCGTATTTACACTGCATAAATGAAATTATACGTGTAAAAACTAACATATAGGAAACCATCTGAAAATAACTGCGGTGTATTGGCCCTTCAAAAAGCACGCCATACGATTTGGACGGATTTTCAGTACTGTACTCAGGTATAAATTCGCAGGTTTTTATATGAATGGTTGTTGGAAGTACGGATATCAAAGCGATGATCGAAAGTACAAAGCAAGGCTGCAGAGGTAGCTAAAGTGGATGCTTAAACGTCTTAGTCCACCATCTCTGAAACAAAAGAGCGCAAAAGACGGAGCACAAAACAAGGGGAGACGCAGACAATGCTTCTAGGCCGTTATCTGGCCACCTTGGTATCCACTGCCGCGACTGCGGCTGCATTCCTGCATATCAGCAATGCACGGTTGACAACCGTCATCGGGACCTGCTGACACGAGAAATCTCGGAGGCGTTGTAAATGGAAAGGCTGAGCATGCAGCGCGTACGTCAGCAGGTGTTCGACTGCCTTGACAAGCAAGAAAGTGTATGTCAATACTCATGTTTAGCCGTGATGGATCTCATAATTTGTTATTTCTTTTTATTTATTATTGTTTCTTCTTTCTGTCGTCCATGACTGCGAAAAAATATATTGCGAGGCGTTGATAAAGCAAACCTTGTGAGCCAGCGCTGTTTGTTCCTCTCTTTTTCTTGTTCTCCATCTTTTGCGCCGTTATTATTCCGAGATTTCAAAACACCTCACTCTTTCCCGAATCATCATGCTCATAGCTCTATCATTACACCAGAGAGGACAAAAATGCACCATTGTTTTCTTAAGAATCGTCGTATATTACAGTACGCTTCCTCAGTAACTGCCGTTACCTATACCTCATAGGACACACCAGACAATTCTGTATTCTCGCGTGTATGAGCGTTCTGTAGACTACGTCAAGCCTTAATAATCCCATTTTTTGCAAAAGCACACGTTTTGGTGACCATTTGAAAGTACCATAGCGTAGAAAGACAGTAAGGTCACAAATAACTCCATATTTTATGTAGCATTAGCTCGCAGCATTAGTACGCGATATATCGTGGTTTTGGAGCGTTAAAACTTAGATATTATTATTATTGTGAGCATTTGTTACCTGAGTTTCAACAGTGCACGCTTTCGGGTACAGCTCGCACAACCTTGATGCATTGATCCTGCATGAAACATCATAAATATTCCAGTTTGATTAAAAGAAACCTAGTAAATCATTGTAAGAAACGTAAAACAACAACGAAGCAAAACAAGACACCGCCTTGTCTCGTTTTTAGACTAAGTAACCTTTGTCATGCAGTTATCCAGTCATACTTTACAAAATTTTAACGATACGATCTCGGGCTTGTTGGTCAGCAGGGGCGTAGCCAGGAGGGGGGGGGGTTAATTTCTTGCCCTGACATTTTTCAATTTCGCTTTTATTATTATACACGCACACATACAAACGCAAGCACGAACATCCATACTGGTTGAACCGTCCCTTCACCCGAGAAATATTTCTGGCTACGCCCCTGTTGGCAACTTATACGGAGCAGCGCCAAACAACAGGTACCGAGTATAAGAAGAGACACACAGTGATGACACTTTAGGTGTCTGTTATGTGTCTTTATGCATTGTCTGCTTGCTTTTACTATCGATACAGTGTCGTTTTATAAATAATGTTTGTCGTCTTAAAAAATGATTAGCTGGAAGCTAGGGCTCCGTATAACCTCTTATTCTCGGTCCAGTCGTGTTGTGCTGCTTCGTGTAAATCATAAATGTTATTGAGAAATCCACTCACTCGAGTTAAAGCAGGGTAGAAAACACATATACTCTCCCAATATGAAAGTTCTGCATTGAGACAGAATGCTGTAGCCCTTAGCTTTAAAGTCGTTTCACATTTGTTACCTGTTACGTCACAACGTTTATTTTGAGCGGGTGATTACTCGATGCGTCACATATTAGGTGCCGTTAATACGGAAGCCAAGCAGGGCAGACATTCAAGGGAAGATGGAAGAGGGGGGGGGGGGGGCATGAAGAGGTTAATTTTGTTTGCTGGATCCAAAGTTTCGACAAGTGGCACTGTCTTCTGCTTTGGGGACAACAAAGGCACTTGTCCAACCATTTGTTCTTGTGGCACTCCTGTGAAAGCATATTACCCTACTACGTAATTGAAAGTGCTTAAGTAAGCGCTGATCAACGCTCCAGCGATTTCCAGCGATGTCACGCCACACCACGTGAAAAGTGATGAGCCAGCAAGCAGACTCACCAGCTCTCGACGCACACGGTCAGTCCCGGAAACAGTATGTTCTGGCGCACTTCCTCGATGATGGTCACTGTGAACGGGTATCGCCGGTACATCTCGATGATCTCCGACGTTTGGTACAGGAAGCCGCTCATGCAGAACAGCCACACCAGCACCCGCACCACCATAGACGAGTGCAAGTTCATCCTGGAACTGAAATAGAAGCAAATGGTGGCTACGGTCATATGTATATGTTACAGCGTACAGGGAGCTTACACTAGCCGTGTAAAGCTTAAGAAACAGCGAAGCTGGTTGATCTTGGGGCTTAACGGGACCTTCCAGGCTGAAGCTGTAGGTATTTCTTTGGCGTAGACAGAGTAGCATCGAACCACAGCCTGTCACAGATCATGCAAGACCGGCCTAACTCCAGCGCCAGGAATGAGGTTGCAAACCTGGATTTGGCACCCCCGATAGAAGCGCTTACTTTTGTCGCTCGTGCTCGGCTGGCGCCAGGCAGCCAGCCACATCGGACAAACTCGGCGCGAAGCGTCTCCGTCTGTGGGCGTGTCTTGGCGGCGGCTTCTCCTCGGCGCATGCACAGCTAGGCCAGGTTAAATCCAAGTGATGCGCAGCTGTAGCTTTGTCATTTATGAGGAATGACGCGGATGATTTTTCGCGTACACCCGAAGTTTTGAAGTTTTATTATTTCAAGTTTTAAGAGCTTGGCACTATAAAGAAAAAAGGACGAAGCTTGCACTAAGCCGTACAAGGCTTAAACAGCGAAGCTTGATGATATTGAAGTCTAATGTGGTTGCTTCTTAAGTTGTTGCCAGTCTTTTGCTAGCTCATAGGTAATGTCACGTTGGTCTTTTTTCTTATGATGCTCCTTAGCACAGAAATGTCCTTGTTAAACTATCGACAGACAGCTGGAGGCAGAAACTCGCTCTGAAACCGAGTGTTGGTATACCGCTTATAATGTATACGTACACATCGTCGTTCAAGAAGGGCTTCCGTCGCTTCGGGGTATTCTCGCAGCTGCCCTTGCCTTCTCCATTCCCCCGTATTCTCTCGCTGTACAGTGCCAATTTTTATGAAGCACGTGGCCTGCGCACTCTGGCGGCTGATGGCTGCACGTTCAAGTGAGAGCAAGAGCAACCACAGCCTCTTTACGCGTCATCTCGCGGCGAGATAAACGACCTATCATTACTTATATGGAACCAGCGGCAAAACTGCAACCCCCTCCCTGTTCAAGGCGATAACGCAAGAGGCCGATAATCGCCTTGAAAGGGAATGGGGTAGCAATCTTGCTGCTGGTTCCATGTCATCAATGACTGCTTGTTTTGCTCGGCGCGAGACAGGTGCGTAGCCAGGGGGTGGCACACCAGGCACGTTCCCCCCCCCCCCGATATTTGGAGATAAAAAAATAGAGATCGAGAGACGGCCATTTAGGGGCCTCCCGAAATAAAAGAGGCTATAGTTGCTCTAGCTCCCACTTGAATGCGCACTCTTTTGTTCCCTTTCATGAAAATTAACAGTTTACGTACCACTGAAGCATGCGACCACTGTGTTTATTACTGGGTTAATTCCAATGGTTTATTAAAGCGTTTCTCAATTAGTGGTTGCATTTCCATAAAAATTTGAAACTGCAGGGTTTGCGGCGCATCTGCCTTTTTCATTCTCAGCCGACTGCTTTTGGTTAGTGGAATTTGCCCAGTTTTGGAGGGTACTAGTTGGTATCTATTCATCAGTACTTATTCCTCGGTATCTTTTCACTTATTAATCAATAGCTATATTCATTATTATCTATCCAGTATCTATTTCACCACATGAGAGGCTATCGTCATTGTGCCATTCATTCTTAGTACATTCTCCGGGTTTGTTTTTATGTAAATGTACGAAACGCGATTTTATAAAAGCATCATGCTTCCATCCAATAACTTTAGTTGAAAGTTTGCGCTTGCGCTCTTGTGGTTCAGCCTTCGTCTTCTAAACGGTGCGCAATAACGTAGCAATAAATTGTACAGTTCTTGTGGCGCATACTTGTACATGGTGATGATAGCTTCTGTACACACGAGAGTGTTTATGGTCGGTTCAAACAGCTGCACTGTTAAAAACAAACTAGCCCAGCTGTAGACCTTGCTAAAAGCTTCGAAGTGGGTGCTAACGTGTATTTAATGCGATGACTTGATGCTCACAATGACTTGTCTATGGTTCCCAAATTTGCAGGTATAAAAATAGGAAGTGACCAGTTCCTGGAATGAGACATCAGGGTTGCATTTTACTACATCAGCCATTATCGCCAAAAACAGGCATGGCTGTAGCAATGCACATTACACAGAGGAGGTCCGACTGAGCAAATGCATGAGGTACATTTGGCGCCCGTTTTAGGAGATCAGGCACATCAGCTGCCCCTCTCTCCTCATATATGGCTACTGCACTTTGGTCGCATAACAGCACACAAAATCTGATATCCAGAACGTTTACCTCTTGCGTTTGGTGTGGCTCTTTGTTACCTTTGGACATATGCACAGCAATGTTGCGTTGTATGTTATGATAAATTTAGAAATCAAAGGTCGGCATATTGAGTACGCAGAACACCTATAGTTTAGGATGTCAATATGGGCATGCTGATTTTGCACACTTCGGGATACATTTATTTCTTCAATTTTATTTTTATCCTAACAACCGATTGATTGGGAAGGCGTAGCCGTCGCCAAATAGTGGCGAAGACTAAACTTCACGAGATGGTCTATACTTTATAACTTGTGTTGGTTTGAAGTTGTTGGTTTAAAGTTGCACTTTGCCAGTGTTACAGCATTGCGTGGTTAAGGTAGTGTTGATAAACTTACGACATTGTATTGCGTTGTTTTACGTCACTCAAACTCATATCTAGGCAGTGTCGGGCTCCGAAGTTTGTGCTAACGCTTGAGTGCGTATATTCGAAGACAACGTGAAGTTGTTAGGTTGTTCTGGTTAATTTCTGTAAGCTAAGCATGTGTACACTGAGTTGATACATAAATATTATTTGGAAGTGATTAAACACCGTTCAGTAATGTTGCATTTAAGCTAGCATAATCAGGCACGATGCACCACTGGCACGATGAGCTATACTAACCATTACTGACTTACTCCATAGCAACTGTTAAGCTCTGCGACTACAAAGCAACAAGAAAAAGGGTAATTTATTAACTGCCTACTAAGCGCAGTAACCCATGTGGTTATTTAATTTTCACTTGCAATTTCAAACTGCTTTCTCGCTTTTCTTGTAAGGGTGTAGCCTGCCGAGCTAGTCTAGTGCTTATGGCGCTTGAGTGCTAACTCGGAGGTCACGGGTTTGAATCCCGGCCGCGGTGGCCGCAATTCGACGGAGCCAAAATGGTAGATGGCCACGCGATTAGATTTATGTGGGCGTTAACGAACCCCAGGTGGTCGGAATTTCCGTAACCCTCCACAAGGGCACCTCTCTTAATCATACCGTCGTTTCAGGAAGTGTTACTCAGAAGTTATTATTATGTGCATTATCTTAATGATACATGCGTACGGTGACATGCCCCACTCCACCAAGTCTGATTAATTTCATCTAGATATGGACTATGCTGTTTTCTCTGAAATCCAAACTGACCTCCCATTATCTGTTAACATAACTTTTACAAGATTTTCTTTCCACCATTCGTTCCGCAATTCTTAGCTTTCTCACACTCGCAAGCGTCGGTACTTCTTTTCTTTCTCACAGTCGTTTCTTTTCTCTCACACCTGTTGGACTTATCAATACCAAAAAAAAACAGAGGTTCAAGTTTATCACTGAAAAGCAGTCGCACGACAATGCTTACATTTCCGAGCGGCTCTTCGTTGCTCCGCACTGTGTGACGATGTTGGCTTCGCAGGAGACTAACTAGCCGGCGTGCTGAGCCCTTGAAGCCTGTTCTCACAAAAGTGGACGATCGATGGCCGTCCAGTCTCTGTTTGCGCCTTGTTCTCTCGCAAAGGGGGACACGGCTGGGCTCATGTCGGACCCACAATTGAACGGTGCACGTTAATGGAACCCTGGGCTGCGGACGCAACTCTCATATTAACGAGACGTCCCGGGAACAAAGTGCTCTTTCTTTCGGCGCGTATTTCGCAGCCATCTCAGCACTGCTGCGCGATGTAAGTTCTGCAGTGTGCTTTTTCTTGAAATCGTGTTTCCCAATAGTTCTAACCCGGAATGGGCTTAAGCGGTGAACGGTAGAATTGTCGGTCTGCCATTTACAATGTCGCTGATGAGTGCATGCTTCTTATCATTGAATGCCCACAAGCAGCATTCGCGAATCTCGTTTACTTCTTGTAGTGAATAAATACTGTGCACATCTAGTCGGTCAGTCGGTTAGTTAGTTAGTTCATCAGTTAGTCCATTAGTTAGGTAATTAGGTACTTCATTAGTTAATTCATTAGTTAGTTAATTAGTTACTTCATTAGTTGGTGAATTAGTTAGTGAATGAGTCAGTGAATTAGTTACTGATTTAGTTAGTGAATTAGTGAATTTGTTAGTGAATTAGTTAGTGAATCCGTTAGTGAATTAGTTAGCAATTAGAAAATAATTAATTATTAATTAATCAATTAATTAATAAGTATATAATTAGTTAGTCAGTTCGTTAGTTAGTTAGTTAGTTAGTTAGTTAGTTAGTTAGTTAGTTAGTTAGTTAGTTAGTTAGTTAGTTAGTTAGTTAGTTAGTTAGTTAGTTAGTTAGTTAGTTAGTTAGTTAGTTAGTTAGTTAGTTGTGGTTATTCCTGTAAGCCACGGTAGCGCAACTGCGGTTAAAAACGCCCGTGTGACGCAGCCCGCAAGCGAGGCGTCCACGTGCTATAGAGGATGACTAACTCCACTCCCCTAACACTGATAACAAGCAAAATGAACCGTCAGCGAATCCAACGGCCAACGCTAGGAGCAATCACAGGACGATTCAAGACGCGACAAGGTCGACAATTTTAAAACCGTTTACGAAGACTGCTGGACAGAAACATTTACTGTAGTTACATCCCTGAACAGTGACACAGAAAACACATGGAGTATTTATTTTTATTTTTAAGTATCCACAGTTTTCGAGATGTACCAGCGCATAAGTCAAGAAAATTGCCATGCCAGCATAAAGCTACATCTAAAGAGCTAAGCACAGCGTTACGTATATGCTATTTCAATGTGCAAAAGCCACAGTATTCACTATATTATGTATTGTGATCCGATGCTACAGCTTCAAGCTTCACTCATATAGACGTCAACATTACCCATAAAAATATTTGGCATATCCCACGTACAGTGGGAATCGATGATATGCGAAGCACGAATGAGGAACGTTGATGTCACTTTAAACTCTTCACAACGTTACGAGGTGGACGTAAATCACGCCGTACATGACTTCCATGTCATGGTTATTATGTTTGGACGTGTGAGTTAACTTCGTCGTCTATTGACATCACGTGATACCGAATATTGTATATGCGGAGCTATAGCGAAACGACCGCGGGCGCATCATGATCATAGTGTATAGTCATGTTCTTACATGACGCGCATGCCATGATTATCGTGTTTGCACCAGTCATGTATACCTTCGTCATCCATTCACGCCACGTAATACCATATTTGCTACATGTGAAGCTAGCTAAACGACCGTAAGTGCACCATGAGCGTACGGCTTGTAATCATGACATGCATGTCATGAGTTCCCCGTTAGGGTCTGTCAGTTATATGTTCAAAGTCGCCGCTCAAGATACGCTCAAAGTCGCCGAAGTTTGTTAAGAAATGCTTCGCATTTCTTCCTAGTACTAAAATATCTCATTGTATAGTGCAAGCTATATAAAAGTATAGTGCGAGAGAGAGAGAGATAAACGAAAGACAGCGATGCTAACCAGCCGAAACATCAGGTTTGCTACCCTGTACTCGGGAATAAAAGAGGGGTGCGAAGTAATAAATGAAAAGAAGAGTATGAGATGACAGTGGGCAACAAAAAAAAAGCTAACAGCAAACTCATGACTATAGCACCATCCAATCACTGCACACCTACATTGTCTGCCAACGATCAGTGAAGCTCCGAGAATCCGCGTATAGTCGTGAAGAGAAATTCTCGTCATCGCGAACCGGTGCACGCTCTCCTTTCCCTCTTTTTCACTTTTAAAACACGCGTGTCAGTTTTTTTGGCGTGTGATGCAATAATAAACTGAGTTGCGTGTCATCAGCAGCCGCACGGACGCAGCCTCCTTGGCCTCTGAGCCACCAACAGACACTCGTGCTCGCGTGTAGCTCTGCTAGCAGATGCGTGCGTTGTTCGCATTTTCACCTCAGACGCTGAGGAAGGGCATTCGTTGAGGTGCAAAAGTGAGTCGACGAACTCGTTCGCCGTAGACTCATGCACAACTGTAACTAGGCAACTAACCTTCAACCTCTGGGTGGTTTAGGGGCCCTTCAATAATTGCAGGCAAACAACATATATCTTTATGCAATAAGGCATACAGCATAGGACTTGGTATTCGTTTAAATAAAGGAAACCACAAAACAAAAGTGAAAATAGCATTCTGAGTGATAAGGCGCCCGTGAACAGTGCGAACACTCTTCATCGTGTTCCCGGTAAAGACTAGATTTCAGTTGCCTTGCATTTCACTCGGAGGCTTCGAATGGCGTCAAATGGCCCTTCCCCGTGTGTGTTTCTCGCTTTCGTCCATAAAAACGAGGCCCGTCCAGCAACTCAATCAGTTCTTTCTAACACTTCCATGTGTAGACCACCGAAATGACTGAAAAACAGCGTGAATGCATTGCAAGACAAAAAAAAATTCTTGTTGAAAATTGTCGCGCGCAGCGCCAATCACGGTTTACCACAGCCGCCAAAAAGCTACAGTATCACTGCCGCTACTCTGAGGTAATAATCATATACACCCCCCCCCCCTTTCATATGGATGTGAGGCGTTCGATGCAGCTTCGCTGGTCAGTCATGTTTGCAGCGCCGGACGGCTGCAAACTATTTTCTCTTTCTCTGTCTTTTATCTGACACCAACATTTCCACACGCTTGGGCAGGTGAGTGTGCGTATAGCCGCTCCTATAGTATCAGCTGGGTTTATTGCTATCTTTTTTATTCTATTTGTCGCTCATCCCCACTGTGTTTCTTGCAATATCACTTTGCACATATAAGCGACGAAAGCTTTCCTAATACGACCCCATCCTCAGTGCTCGAACACGGCGGTTCAGCATGCGGTGGTTCAGCGACGAGTGTATGGCATCTTCTTTCGTGGCGTCCCTGCAGAAAAAAAAAGAAAGACGTTTTATTTATTGTTCTGCTAAGTTTGCGAATTGAGCTGAACTCAAGCAGCTTTTAACTCGAAGCGCACTTGACGACGGAACGCTATCGTCTCTTGTTGCCAGAACACAGCGTGCTTGTCGGTTGTATCTTCCTCCTCTTTAAAACAGCGCGAAAGACGAAAGACGGTGACAAACGCTTAACAATACGAGCGCTGAAACCAATAAGCCCAACTCGCCATTTTGCTTTTCTTCCTGTTACTTTAAAATATATATAACCTAAATACTAAAAAGTGCTGCCCGGCTGACAACAAGTATTCGTTCGATATCAGACACTGCGTTCAAACGTCATCCAAGGAGGAGCAAAGTAACATATCCATGGTCGCCACGGCATGGAACATGCCGGTAATGCTGCCCGGTAATCCTTGCAAGACTGCAATGACCCCTTCTAACGTCTGATGTTGTTTGCTATACTTCGAATAATCGCAAAGGAAATTTCGCAGCCAACACTGCATACATAAAAAAGTCAGAACTATTGGCAACAGCACATGAACGCGTTGAATCGATTTCATATAGAAGTGTACTCCATCGAATAGAAGCACATCTGCTACACCACTTATGGCTAAGAGTGGCTTTCGCAGTCGTATTTCTTTTGGATAGGGATGGCCGACAACGCTCAGTGCGACGCCCGCGGTACCGAGGTTACTGTGCAGCATAAATATTCTGCGACTGTCCTCGATACGCTGTACAGAGACGAGCCCTCGCAATCACTCTGGCCGGTCATGGCAACAGAATGATGACGCTAGAAACTATTGTTCAATGTCAGCTCAAAAAGTTCTCAAGTACTCAAGCAACCAAGGCACTGCTAGAATTTCTAAGGACTGCAGACTAGCACGAGCGGCTGTTGGCTTTTAATGATGCCATATACTCCAGAAGATTGTCGCTCTGCTTTGTAACATTATGTGAGTACGGGTGCGAGCCTCCTCTCTTTCTCGCTTTATTTACACTGCTTTTACTCCCCCTATCCCTTCTCCCTGTGCAGGGTAGCATACCGGTCATACCAAACCGACTAATAAACCTGCCTTTTCTCTCTCTCGTTTTCCTTCCTAAAAACTACTGGCCAAAACATGCAAACAAGAAAGAGAGAAAGAGGAAATTGCACTTTCGTGTAATAAAGCTGGAAACATAAGTTCAGATCAACCTCAACGCGCACCGCTGCTAAGAAAGTTAAAATACTGCCATACAGATTAATAATAAGCAATCGTAGTGAAGTGGATTAGTAGGTTAAAATTCGGCAACTCACACTGCTTGTGGGAATAGGTTTCATGCGAAACAGTCGGCAAGTAACTGTCGACGCGGCATTTTTCGCCTTTTATTCAAGCGTTGCCAGGTGGATCGACCTCCTTTTATAAGGGTGCACATTGCAAGCTTGCCAAAAATGTCGACCACACCAACGTTTAAAGGGTAACTTATGTCATCACTCACGTTACAGCACAGACGTCAGTACTATAGCACCTTAAAGTGTACCTTACGGTGCGGTGATGAGTACTTCATCAACAACTTTCGTCAGCTTATTTCTCCAGGGTCGAGCGGAATCGTAGGGCAGCAAGCATGTTTATTAGACATGTTATAAAAACGGAGCCTGCTATGGCACCACTAATGACAGCAACCGATTCAACACCAGTATCACATTAGCACATAGGTAGTATTTATTGTCCTGTTACGAAATTAGCTAGCTAGCACTGGAATTATTGACGTTGCCGCCACATTAAGCCTGCATAGGCTATTTTTCCAAGGCAGTTTAAGGACCAAGCGTGGCACTGTGGTGGAATACCTTACTGCCCCGCAGAATGCTTAGGTTCCTGCTGCAATCATAATTTTTATCATATGTATTTTTTCGGTTAACGTGGCCGATGTCGATTTTTCTTAACGCTCTAGCATTTTAATTTTAAATGTCTGTTGTCACCATTTCTAGATGGATATAAAGTGAAAACTACCTGTGGTGCGTACCCACACACCGGAGTTCGTGGTGAGCGGGTTTGTGCAACACGTATCTGGACAAAATGGTTTGACGTTGTACGCAAAAGTTTTTAACGTTATTCATGTCATAGACAGACATATCTTTCCTTCTAACGCTTTTACTCTCTCATATCAAGGATTGTCTTACGTTAACGAGGCGATCACGAGAGTACCCGGACATAGGCAGCTAGATAAGTGCATAGATAGAAACGATCAAACAGTACTTGATTAACTAAGAAATGCTTCGGATTTAATAGCACACTGTATAAAGTATTTACTACCAACGTAAATTTTGCGCTATTCACACTTCTATATTTCCTGCTCTGAAGGACCATGTCTCGATATTAGTCAGATAAGTTGAGCATCTGCATAGCTGTCGAAGGCGCCCAACTAAATCTATTTATTAGGAAGTTTTAGAATAGCGTACGCAAAAATGAACACCCGCCACTTCCGTCACCCAACGGGAGTCTGCAAGATGATAAAACGTACGACGCATGCGTAGTGGCTAAAAACACTAACACAAAACTTTGCATTCTGATACAATTCTAAGACAGCCTGTTCACGTTATAGACGCTATTCAAAGTCTGGCTATTCGCGTTATAGTTACAAGCAAGACCTTAAGATGACACATGTGGCACTTTGGGTACCAGTGCCGCACTTTTTCATTTGCCCGACGTAGCACCATGCAGAAGTCGTCATTGACTTCAAATCACCTAATAACAACAACAACAACAACAACAACAACAACAACAAAAGCATTTTTCTCGTCGGCACACTTTAATGTTGCTTTTGATGGCGTTCTTACCCGCATATAATTATTTCTGGGTTCTCGCACAATTGTACCTATCCTTGTGATATAAACGCCGAAAATTTTTCAGCAGCCCTTTTCCGACAACAGCCGAAACTTCCCCGAGCCAATCCTGTTAAACAGACGCTTTTGTTTCTGCCTTGTCGCATCCGATTACATACCTTGGAGTCCTTATGGACTCACATACCTTCGAATCCCTATGGACTCACATACCTTCGAATCCTTATGGACGTCACCCGGCCGCTCCCGAAGAAGAAATCAAGGATCTTTTCCTCCAAACCCTTGAGAATGGAGAGCAACGAGAAGCCCAGCCACATTCCTAGGTAACCGCCCATGTAGCCGAAGGCTTCCACAATCTGGAGAAGATAGCGAAGAGCAGATTACTGTTTGCCTCGAGGACATTGCGTGGTACCACCTACGTGGTGACGTCACTCAAAGGATGGCGGAGGGTGTCGTCTGCTCGGACACAACATATCTTGCGCACACCAAGCGGTTTTGTTGTGTGCACCGCGCGTGCTGCCCCCTGGTTCTGAAACTCATTTCTTAAAAAAGCGGCCTAACCTGATAACCTGGGCCAGCAGGGTCGTTGGCAGGTTCTTTTTTTTTTTCTTGGGGAGTGCAAACCAGTGTTGCATCACGGCTGAGGGAGGAGAAGAGCACTGGTGCAGCTGGGGTGAGTACAAGTGCCCCTTTTGCACCCCCTGCCGACGCAATGCATGTGGGCAAGCGAACCACAACTCGCAAGGCCCCCGCGGTGACACCCACGTGTCTAGTCAATGTGCTACAATCGTGACCTAAAGCCGGTGCAGCTGACACAATAGAGGGCGATGCAAGTGATGTCGTGAAAGCTAAGCTGTTACTACATTCTGAAAGACTTTCCCCATGAGAATCACTTTGATCAAGGCGATGAGGTAGAGGCCCGTGCTATGTCAGTGCTCGTTAAAGAACTCCAGATAGCTGAAATTCCCAAAGCATTCCACTACGGCGTCTCCCAAAATCACATAGGCGTTTTGAGACTTATAGCTAGAGATATTGATATTATTGTCCCCGTGAGATTTCCCAAACTGTATAAGAAGAGCGAATGAACTTGCAACAACGAGGAAAACGTGCCGTCCTCTCGTGCGTGCTGTGCACTTTCAGAACTGCCAACGAAACCTTGGGAATGGTGAGTGGAGTAAATCGCCATGCATAATTAGAAGTGCTGGTGGGATCCGCAAAACAAAGGGTCAGTTCGACCTCGACTCCTCTTTTTAGTTCTTCAATATGATTGATGATCATCGCCGTTTTTTTTTTTGCTACTGATAAGTTTACTTTTCGCTTTGGCTAACACAATGTTTTCAACTCCTTCGGTAAAACCGTAAATGTGAAAAGATTGTTTTGTAAAGACCTCGCCCTGAAAGGTATTTGAGACGCGGGCGCTTTTTTTCTTTCTTTTTTTTTTTGCTCATTCAATGA
Organism: Rhipicephalus microplus; assembly: GCF_043290135.1. Lineage (NCBI taxonomy): Eukaryota > Metazoa > Arthropoda > Arachnida > Ixodida > Ixodidae > Rhipicephalus > Rhipicephalus microplus. Next base: position 19,215,196 of record NC_134703.1, read on the forward strand.
GTCTGTCGGTCTGTGTCATTAGTAAAATTTATCGACAAACGCACGCGATGAGCTTCCGGGACAGCTTTTGCACACACGTCATGCTGTTACTGAACATCATAGAGGAGTACCCGGCGCCACGCATTGGCACCAACCTCTCCTTACATACATGTGATAAAAAAAAAAACATAGCTGCGGCAGCTTACGCCAAATCCTCGTCTCGAAAGTGCTTTCTGCAGACCCAAGCGTTAGCACGGCCGGTGTTTTTCATCCAGCGGCCGCAACATTGACGTCACCCATTTCTTTAAGTTTGAGGCGATGATACACGAGGATCTGTCACATACATGTTATGTGCACACGCACAACTGTCAACGAACATTTGGGAATGATGAGCGTAGTGCATCCTCATGCATGCTTAAACGTGTCACACCTGCAATACAAAGGGTCGATTTCTCCTTCACTGCTCTTTTTAGTCGCGCTCCGTATGATTGAGGATCACCATCATGTCGTGTTTTTTTAAACCACTATATGGTTGATTGATTGATTTGTGGGGTTTAACGTCCCCAAACCACCATATGATTATGAGAGACGCCGTAGTGGAGGGCTCCGGAAATTTTGACCACCTGGGGTTCTTTAACGTGCAACCACTAATATGGTTACATTTAGCTTTATCTTAGACTTTCGGCAACGTATTGATATTAGTTTTATTATTTAGTTCACTAACATCGAAGGTGCTCAAAAGCACTTTCGATGGATTGATGAGTGAATGAACTTTATTTGGTCCTTCGGAACGTTGCGGGCCGCTCCCACGACGGAACAGAAATACCAAGTCTCTCTGCTGCGTCGCGGGCCTGGTAGACTGCCCATAGCTGTTGTTCAAGTCCAGAGCTTGCAATAGCACCCTCCCATTTGGACGGCATGATGCCTTCCCCACAGCGTAATGCGTGGTACTGCCAGAGCATATATTGCAAAGTAGCTATATCGTGGCAGTAGCAACATGTATTAGTTGGTTGTATATCGGGATAAATTTTGTTCAATAGCGCGGGATTAGGGTACGCCCCGACCTGAAGAAGCTTGTGTGTCAGAGCCTGAGGTCTTCTTAGTTTTCTGTGCGGTGGAGGGTACTGTCTCTGCGCCATGTAAAAATGTTTTGTCAATTCATTATACAAGATGGGATGGTCACGGTTCTCCAAGACATCAGCGCCACGCCCCCCCCCCTCCCCCGATAACTATACGCGGTTTATTAGTCCTCGCGCAGCTATGTGGGCTGACTCGTTGGGATTGGGCGGGGCTCCCTCAATGCGTCCCATATGAGCTGGGAACCAAACGAGTGTGTGTGGCTCGAAGCCTTTGTCCCAAAGAATTCGCAAAGCTAGTTCCGATATTGTTCCCTTGGCAAAGGCTCGGACCGCTGATCTCGAGTCGCTGTAAATTGTGAACCTCCTGTTATCCAGCAGGGCCAAGGCAATCGCCACTTGCTCTGCCATTTCAGTGCACCGTCGTTCGGACCATGTCGATGTTATCGTAAAATTGACTAAATGTTCCATAAGGACCTCGTCGTGAGTGATATTCGTGGGCACTTTTCTTCTCAGTGTATTTTGCTGACTTACAGTGAGCCTATAGTTTTCCAACATAAATAAATGCCTGTGATAAGCTACCGGTAGCGCTCGTGAGCACTCGACAACTGTACGTCACCGAACATCTTAGCTGCGGTGAAATACAAAAAATTCTCGTCACGAAAGTGCTTTTTGCAGACCGGTGAGTGAGCATCGGCGTTCTTTTTCATTTTTGACTTCACGAGCCAAGTGTAGCGCATTTCTTTAGATTTAGGGGAATGCTGAAAACTTATAACAGGATTTGTCTTATGCGTCTGGCAATGAGGCAAAGTTGCTTGCACGCAACCTATAGCACTGTTAATAGGGCGATGATCCAAATAAAGCTTCTCACGCTGAGAATTGAACGTGGCGCACCATAATTTCACTTGACCCTCACGTTCCACAGTATAGTACGCAGCGAAGCAAGCAAGGGCATACTACCTGTGACGTCTAAACGATCGCAATGCCGGCCTCTCCAATGGAAGCCCTCGCAGCCAATATGACCCATATGAAGATGCGTTGTGAAATGAAACAAATCATATATAACAACAACACTAAGACATACGAAAAACGGGCTTCAGGTCATGCGTCTTGACCTCCAAGGTCCCAGCCACGTGCATTTCACCTGGTCTTGAAACTCGCAATAACAAATAATCTTTTAGTTCTCAGATTACGACCCCATGCATCGCAGAGTATGGTGCTCTAACATGTATTTGTTTTTCGTCATATTTATGGCGGTACCGTCAGCCGTCGTTATACACACAAGGGGTTCTCACAAAAGCAAATGAAAAACCAACGGGGCCGGCGCCGGCGGCGGGTTTTCTGCGACACGGGCTCTTTAACGCTATTGCGTTAAAAAATAATTAAGGCAATTTCGCTCTAGTAGTGACAGGCCTGAAAGAGCTGGACAGCTTTGTTTCTTTCTCTTCGAGTTTCTTTTCTTTCCTTTTCGTTTTTTTTGTTTTTATTTATTTATGTCTTTCTTTCTGTTTTTCTATTTCTTTTTGTCTGTCTATTTTCCTTCCAATTAATGTCATTTTCTTTTTAGTTCACGCATGGTTCCTCTAATTTTATATATTTATACGTGTTTTGCGATCGTTACGCCAAACGCCCTTTTTTTTTTTTGCTGCTGATGACAAGACATGATCGTCAAGGCACTCGAAAAACGAGAAAAAGACGTCTCCTTGGCACGAACGCAAGCTCAATATGATATGCATGGAGCGTTTATGCCAAGCGAAGGCAAAGGATGTGCCAGCTCCTTTCCTTAAAGTGCTCCGCAGTAAAAACGCTTTTTTTTGCCTACTATATCTCGTAACAGCGGCACCTTCTTATTTTAGGGGCAAAGCACTTGAGGATCGAGGCTTGTCCGTCCCTATCTGTGTCCCTCACAGGGAGATCATTGAATGTGAAACAAGAAAAAAGGTTTAACAAAACACTATTTTGCACCATAGTTGTGACAGAGCAGTATTAAACATCTATAATGTAATGGTCAGCGCCTTCAACGTAGACATCATGGCCTTTAGGACCTAGTCTTGTCGTCGACGCACACTGCCCGCTGTCATGTTTTATCGAAAACCGTTGCTATAGTCTAGAGTCATATGCGTATGTGTGAATAAAAAAGCATTTACAAGAGACGAACAACAACCATAATTGTGACGGAACCGTATAAAACACATACAAGCCCAAGCCTTTTATACTATACGGCGACTTCAACGTGACGTTACAGAACTTAGGAGCGAGCTTTGCCGTCGACTCTTTATGTCACTTTATGTCCCTCAATTTACGTTCAGTTACAGTGAGCGACATTTACGTTGAGTTACATTGAGTGACATTTACGTTGAGTGAGTGAGTGAGTGAGTGCTCCAAAATGCCCTGTTTCATTGAAAGTCAGCAACAAACGGTACTTTTGCGTGTTCTAGGCTTTCGTCCATCGAGGCACACACAAACAAAGAGCGATACATTTTCAATTCAATGTATAATATTAAGTACATTGTTCGGGAACAATTGGATATAACATTGAAGTACGTTCGAGGCATTCCAGTGATCACTTTCTGCTGTCCCTTGATGCAGGGCACGGGTGCTGCAAATAGCCGGAGTTGTAAAGGGGAACCTGGGTTTGTGATCAACATTGCAGTAAGTTCGCTCAGCGCCGTGCCATTTGATACCGAGTACCGAACAGTAACCTCGAAGATGTCCCTCAACGAATGCACTAAAGAACGTGCGGGCGATTTGGTGAATTTTCCGGGGAAGTCGCCGGCACAAATAGTACTCGTTTCCCCTCTGTTTCTTCTACGGTGCTAAGACGTGACGTCGTAAAGTAGATCGACAGAGTATGTCAGGTTCTAGCGATTCTCTTTGCTTCTCGCGTCGGACGGGCTCCGCGAATGGGACTCCCAGCGGGATCACGTCTTGGCTTCCCTTGGCGCCCACTTAGGGTGCGACTGGTACGCTGAGGTAAAGCGAGAAAGTTTAATAACGAGTAAATAAAGAAAAAAGGAAGATCAAGGCGCGAGGAACATATATCTCGGAAACTCGCCGTAAACGGCCAAAGTCACTCACCGTGAGATTGGGCTCGTAGACAAAGATCTTCTGCGTGTCCGAGGAGAACTTTACGGTCAGACCGAGAAGCTTTGTCCTTGCAATGAAAACAACAATACAGTCTCTTCATTGTCGACAAATGTATGCGGTTGTTTTTTTAGTGGACAAAAACTTTTTTTTCTTACTCGTCATTGGTTAACCACTTGTACTGCATAGAAAGAGAAGAAAAAACAACACAAGAACATTGATTAGAAAAGCTTGAATTACCACACCTTGTACGTGACTCGTGTTTTGCTTTTAGTTTCATTTGTCTGTGCGAGACATACTCAAGCTCCAGGACGCAACAAACAGAAGTCGAGGAAACGTTGCCAAGTACTCATTTTATCAGACCGTGCTCTTGAAACCAGACCAAGCAAACAAACACAAGACATATATTTCTACTATCACTACAACAATGGTTTTTAACATCTATAGCTTTGCGACATTACCATCAGCAAGCACTTTGTCAGCTTTCGTTCGGGCATCATGCATCTCTCATTGAATCGAGCTTTTTTGAAGACAGAACCATGTATAAGCTAAAGGCCAGAAGGGGGTGCTCTGCTGGGCGCTCATTTGCCAATTTTCAACACACTTTGCAGACTCCTCGCGCTATGTAACTTCAAGAAGTTTTGGTTCCGATTCCTCTTAGCGGTGTTCACTTAAATCAGAGCCCGGACTTCTACTTCTTTGAGCTTACCCCTTCGACGCATACAAGCCGCCGTTACACTTACCGATGCGACACCCATGCCAGTGAGTCGAACGTCGTACGCAGTGTCCCTGTAGAATAGGACGAAAATCAAATCGATGACTTCTGTATAGCTGGATGTTTAGAGCAAGTTCAGCTGCGGTGCACATGCAAAGCGGAGCACATGGGCTTTGCAGCTGAGAGCAAACGCGTTTCTATTCACTCATTTCGTGGCTCTGGCTCCTAGCGACATAAGGCGATGCTAGACCTCTCCTGATCCCAAATAATAGCGCCTGTAGAAAGTGTAACGAGTCTAAGGCACGCTATCATGCTAATTGGTTATAGAATTAATAAATCACGTGGTCGCGGAACGACAGGGACAAAAAAGAAGGACACATACACAGGGCTACGTGTGTGTCCTTTCTGGTTTCTCTGGCAAGTTGGAACATGGGAAAAAAAGGACAAAGTAGATAGAAGGTGCGCCGTTTCTGTCTACTCTGCCCTTTTCTCCTACGCGTGTGCGTTGAAAAAAAAAACTTACCAGTATGACTACACACCAACTAGTCTAAGCTTCCACTCTTGTAAAGTATATTTCTTGCCCCAGTCATGTTGCACTTCACCATATGAATTAAGAACTAGTCAAGCTGTTTCAAGCACAGCTTTTTGCTTTTCGTAGACCTTTCTTTCTGTAAGACAGTATGAACATTATTTTAATTCAATGTGATGTGATTTACCTTAATTAAACTGTGCTTGATGATAGCACGTCTTTCATTTGCCCACTATTGGCTACACCAGACAGAACTTGTTACTTGTTCGGGATTTTTACGGTGGCAGTTATTTTGATAACAATGCTGGACCGATAATACGCTGGCTGCGATTAAGTGGAATGTTTGTTTGCTCAACTCAAATAGATGCACATTCGTTTGCTCGTTGTTATTTGGTTTCCCTATCCGATTTCTTACCCAGCAGGAGCGGGTATTCACACCCTAGCTATTAAAAATCAATTAGGTTTATTATATCACCGAGATAAAGTTTACATTCAGACATCAGATGTGGCGATTATAAGAATATTATAATGGTTGCATAATGATTGTATTACAGTGATTGAATAGCTAGATAAATCAATGCCGATTAAGTTAATAGAAAAAAGTGCAGTCACCACTGTGGGCGGTTAATCAAAACCAAATTAAAGAACCGCTTATGCTCTGGAAGCACTGAAAAGTGCCTATAGGTCTAACGTAAGTCAACATGTATAAGAATGACGTTCGGTTATAGTACCCCAACTGTGTCATACTTTTTCTCTCTATTTATGTGTAGCTATGTATAAAGAATCCAAACAGTGTGCTTCCCTAAGCCATCACAGGTCGGCCTTAAACACACCTCGGATGCTGCGACAGCTCAAGGAAGGGTGCAGGACAACTGCTTTTGGATAGATAGACTCGTTATTTGCAAAATATATTTTTGCTTGCGCCTATACACCACTACTGACATGCCAACTGTGCTCGGAGTTGCCGTACGCTTCGCATCGCAATAAAAGCAGACATCTGCAGTACTCACATGCATGGTGCCCGGCACTTTTTGAGGCACGGTTTGAAAGTGTTGTTCTTACTGAGAGATGCCACACACACCTCTGAAGGAGAAAAATGAGCACTTCAACTGATTTATAAAGTACCCCTTCACGATTTTCCTTTATAACTTCCACCGTTTTGAGAGCCGATCAGAGGACGGATATAATGCGTCATGGCGGACTTTTCCAAAAAGCTACGACATTCACTGGGGCAGGACGCAGATTAGTTTTTGCGGTACACGCGTAGAAACAATAGTAATATTCTTATGGTCACACATCTGTTCCTTGCAGTGTATTTTGTTTTAGCGTGTTTATACTGCACGCACACCTAAAGAAGCACGCACAAACATATATTATGTATGATTTAACCCCTCTCTCCCCAAAAAAAAATTCCTGCTATGCAACCCGCAGCTTGTGTCAGGTAGCCATGCTTAGGTCTGCTTTGGTCGCCAATTTTAGATGCGGAGCATCTAATACTCGAGGCTTGTAGTGCGGCGCCGTCCGCAAGCTTCCTCCTCCTTCTTCCACCATCTGTGCATCCCTTCCTCCTCTACACACCGCGCGCGCTTCACTCCTACACCATCTGTGCACCCTTCCTCCTCTACACACCGCGTGCGCTTCTCCTCTTCACGAACATTCGCTAGCTGTATAATGTAGCGCGCATGCGCCGTCACGCTTCGAGAACATCGGCAGCTGACGCGCGCGCATGCGCCGTCGCGCTTCGAGAACATCGGCAGCTGACGCGCGCGCATGCGCCGTTGCGCTTCTCCCCCTTCTCGAACATTCGACAGCTGACAGTGCATGCGCCGTCGCGCTGTATATATACTCAAGGTCGGCGCTCGCTCGCTCAGTTGCCGCTCGTCGGTTGGTTTGTACGGCGCGTCGACGTCCAAGGTCGTGGTGAAATGAATTCCAACGAATCCACAAACACAATGATCGACGTTCCTTCGACCAGCGCCGCCCTTTCGCATACGTGTGTACGTGTTCACTCATTTAACACCCCCTCCTACAACCACGTTAACCAATTTAGCCATGGACCCAAGTAAGTCGCAATTTAACACCCCATTTCACAACCACGTTAACCAAGTTAGCCATCGACCCAAGTAAGTCGCACTTTAACACCCCGTTAACCAATTATATGCTCCGCATCCTCCTCAGTGTTCCCCCGAGGGAAGCTGCGGGCAATTTTTTTTTATCGCATTTCGAGTATACATTTCTCGAAACTCTAAACGGGAAGTTTGCGACCACCCACGGTCCAGTCGGCTGCGGAAACGCTATGTTTGCAGCGACAAGAGGCGTGCGAAAACGTGGTGCAGTCCAAGAAATGCGAAAAAAAATGCACAGTATCTTTTTCCACCTTCACATACATGTGTTATTTTTACAATTACGTAAAGCTTCATTTATTTGAGCCAGGTTACTCCGCGAATCGGAAACATGTACCGTTTCCTAGCACGCGCACAGGCAAGCATTTCGGTTCCGTAGCTCCCACACTATAGTATACTGCCTTATAAAGGTTACCACCTAGAGGCTATAAAGGACCTGTTGCAGAACAGTGAGGTTTGGCCACAATATTTATTGCGTGATAAACAATTTTTACCATTAAATTGAGTAAAATAGTGTTTATAAAACGTGTTTTGTCAATTTTAGTTTTTTTTTTTTTTAGGGTCGAAGCTCTTTATGGCATCACCCGTTCGTCTCCCGTTAACGTTTGTACTCACCGGTGACACATACCAGAGAGAGCGGGTATGTGCCACAGGGGATAGACTTCTACGGGCGAAGCTTCTTAAGCCGAGGGCTATGTATGTAGTAGGTAGCCACTTCCTGTCTAGTTCTTGGAATAACCACTACATGGCAGTACTTGTATATAATCACTATATATGATGAAAAGATGTGATATGGTGGTACTTGGTGTGTTCACTAGACGTACGGACATACAGACAGATAGACGCATGGACGGACGGTCAGGTCGACCCACGGTTGCACGGAGGGACGGATGCACGAATGGACAAACGGACGCTTCGCCCCACTCATCAACATTCAGACCGTGAATATGCTGCAGTTTTTTTCCTGGCATTCCTCTACAGATAATTTTGATCCTTACCGCCAGCCCCAGGATCGCATGCCGTAGCTCCAACAGCGCCAGTAAAAGCAAGCGCTGAGTACACGCAGCCACAGTGCTTTGTTTGGAGCCTCATTTCACAGTCATGTAAACAAGTCTGGAAGCAACCAACAATCGCAATTTGCAGACAGAGCAGTGCATGGGAACTCTCTGTATGCTAAACAATATCTACTGATAAGATATATTATCACGACGTGACAGTAATCTGGAAACGAGGACAATAAAAATTTTAAGGAAGAAACACTTAAGCATCACTGGTCACGGCTTCTTTATTATTATTATTATTATTATTATTATTATTATTATTATTATTATTATTATTATTATTATTATTATTATTATTATTATTATTCGGGGACGGAACGGGATAATAAAATAGTAAGCGGCTTAATGAACCCTGAGTTTCTTTTTAACAGGAATTTTTCTCTAATTATTGGCTGAAAGCTGAATAAATGCCATGAGCGTGCTCATTATCTTTATAGAACAGAGCCGAAATAAGAAAGCGGGATAATTTTATTTATTTATTTATTTCAAGGATTTCTCAAAGGATATTTAAAGTAGAAGTGTGCAAGGAAAATTAATAAGATAAATAGAAAGAAGTTATACAATGTTAGCGGGTAACGGTGATCAGAAAAACATGTAATTGATTTGTGGGGTTTAGCGTCCCAAAACCACCATATGATTATGAGAGACGCCGTAGTGGAGGGCTCCGGAAATTTCGACCACCTGGGGTTCTTTAACGTGCACCCAAATCTGAGCACACGGGCCTACAACATTTCCGCCTCCATCAGAAATGCAGCCGCCACAGCCGGGATTTGATCCCGCGACCTGCGAGTCAGCAGCTGAGTACCTTAACAACTAGACCACCGTGGCGGGGTCAGAACATGTACACTAACTGTGTAAATTAATGTGGCGCAATGTAAAGGTTACAACCACTGTGCAAAAACTAATTTTCTAGATCTCTGCACATGCGTCCTACACGTGGAGAAAAAAAAATGAAGAAACCGTGTGTTGCATGATGATTGATACTCACGTCTTGATTTAAGTATCCACCGTAGGCCCTTTGCTTGCCGTGCCTTGTGTATTCCGTGCATTTGGACGCATATGGAGGTGGCAAGCGCTTCACTGTTTGCTGTTTGCGAGTCACAGAATATCAGTGTATTGAACAAGGCAACGAGTACATGAGTGATACGTTGGCATATTCGACATAGGCAGTCTAAATTGTGACGACGTAACAAGGTTTTTCCCCCATGTCTTTACTCATCATCATCATCAGCCGGACTACGCCCACTGAAGGGCAAAAGTACGTCTCATAATCTCCGCCGAACAACCGAACAAAGCTTATGCTACGTCTACGGATGTATATTACACACAGGCACTATATATATATATATATATATATATATATATATATATATATATATATATATATATATATATATATATATATATATATATATATATATATAGTCGCTATTTGTTTATTATACAGGCACTGCTAGCTGTAGCTCGAATTGTAGCTCAAAATAAAGAAAAGTGACTGAATAGATAACTTGCCGTGAGCAGGAATCGAACCTACGTCCTTCGACTAACGCGTTCGATGCTCTAACCACTGAGCTATCACGGCGCCTATCCCCCCAGCCACTTTATTTGGTTTATATTTGAATTTAAACGTGGGAGTGTCAGTCAGCGCCATCTGTAGCCATGGCAGCGAGTGTGTAACACCCTTTTATGCGCCTGTGTGGCGTCACGTAGCACGTAAACCTATTACGAGCGGGCAGCTCACCAATAGTCCCTCGTATACAACCTAACGGCACCAAGTCTGCCAGTACGAGACCCTCGTTAATGAATAAGGGAAAGAAGTGTATACGTAAGGGCTCGTTTTTCCGTGTTTTGACACAATATTAATGATATCTAACACAATAGAGTAAATAGGAAGAAGAAAAGTGGGTGAAAAAATAACTTGCCGTGAGCAGGAGATACTGCTCACGGCAAGTTTATATATATATATATATATATATATATATATATATATATATATATATATATATATATATATATATATATATATATATATATATATATATATATATATATATATATATATATATATATATAGTGACGAAAAATAGCACGCACCTGCGTCACAGAGAGAACGTATTCAATATCGGTCTCTCCAACGATAGCAGACAACTTGTCTGGAGGGCACGTCTCAGGTCTGTGCACAATCACGGGAAACTTGTTCGTGTCTGCAATGGCCACCGACGTCCTTTTGCTCCAGTACACCTTCATTTCGAGCTCTAATTGTATGAATGAATCAATGAATGAATGTGTTAATTATTTGCACTAACGCTGTTCCGGGTGGTCTTGCTCGATTGCTTTTTGCCAGTGTTAGCATGCTCGCCATTACGTCACATGTGTACCTATGCCAAGTAGTTCGACTTTTCGGCTTGTTTTATAAATTACCATTCACTTTTACATTCCACTGCTTTGTTTTACCGTACTTTTATTTCATGTATTGCTGCCTCCTGTTTTCTTAAATCACAATGCGTTCATGCCACGTTGCATTCTCTTCGAGAATACTCCGTCAGGAAGTATCGCCGGGTGGTTAATGTCGTAGCTGTGATTAACAATTTCATTACTAAAATCCGACCAAGATAGGACTGGATAAAAGTGGGCGAGAGATGCGCAGGGCAAAGTTTAATTGGAAACGTTCTCGACAAAAAAAACTTACACGTGCATGTTAAGATGACGCTGTCAAATGAAGCTCAATTTGCGTTAATAGTGTTCCAGCGTATGCATTTAACAGACACGAAAAGCGAGGTACTTCAGTCATAACGTGGCGTATTGCAAGAGGGGAACACACAAACAGTTACTTATTATGGGCGAACTCGTACTCAAAAAAGTGGGTATGATACAATAGAAAAGTTCGCCACACACGAGTTGCTTTCGAACAACTAGAGGTCAGTCTTTTCGGCTCGTGCCCGTGCACGAGAGGCATGCCCCGCATTGCCCAAAATGCGCCAGCATGCTCGAGGCACTGTGGACGCCCACACAAGGTCTCGCTGGTTCTCTTGGTAAAGAGAAAGAAAGAAGTTGTAAAGCGGTTACAAGGGGTAATCTCGGTGGTAATATATCGGCTTAGTATTCGTCGGGTTCTGTTCAATCATCACAGATAGGCTGAATGAAAATCAAATCTGCCTCCAGTGGTCGCTATAGAATGTGTCGTTCGTCTTTGTATGCGACGATCGTTCTTATACACACAGGTACATGTGATCGTCGGATTAGGGAATTTCACTCATTCTGTTGCATGCCACTCACGTGACGAAGTCAACTCTGTTGTGCGAGCGTGGTAAACGTCACCGACTTACCCCACGTTTAAGGCGCCTTGCAGCGAAGAAATGTGCTCTCGGACTGTGCGTACTCTATCAGGTCCAGCGTGTAACACATGTGGCCCGGGTGCCGAAAGTACGTGCGCACTATACTGCGTTCAGGGAGAGATCCACTCAAGGTTTTTGTATGCAGACGCGCACAGTTGTACGCATTTGAAGTAATTGACTGCGCTCCGATGAAGAACGCCTCCGAAGCAGTAGTGTCGGAAATGAAGGTTGGCTTTTTCAGGGCCACAAATTATGAAGACAAGCTTTCCCCTGGAATGTCGGCTTTCGACCACTTTCGATCACTCGGACAGTCAGCGAAGCAGCACGCAATTCATTCTCCGCTTTTATCTTTTATTGTTCTTAGCGTGAGCCAATTTTCATATTGAAGATAGGCAAGAAACACTTTAGACGTTCTGTTCGATCCCAGAAGTTGACTAGTTTACGCTTGGTTGACACTATATTTCTTCGATAGCGTTGACTGTGACAGTCTTCCAACGATGTACTGGTACCAACATTCTATGATCCGACTTTTTTTTTTCACATTGCTTTTTTAAGTTTTGCCGCAATTACAATTGCTAACTTCATAAAGTATTGTCGTGCGAATGCTCTCAATTAGTAACACAATTGAGTTATCTTTAAAGCGGGTTTCCAACACTTTTCCAAGTAACCATCGAATAACCTTACTATCAGTGCATGCAACAAACGCTTGTCATGCTCAATGTGAAACCAAGATAACTGCATCTAACGTATACTTCTCTTTGCAGGGCATGGCCGAGCACGTTGGGTCTGTGGAGCGCAGGTAACACTCAAACATGTCGCCCGCGGATATGGCCACCTTGGCCTGTACCTCCCAGTCGTGCCCCAGCGCCGAGAGTCTGTCGGGGCGAGGCTTGCGAGTATAACATGCGATGAAATACACAGGCGGTGCATTACAATGGGCACAGCTTCACACAGTCGGGCGACATTCAACAAAATCGCAGGGCTAACTATGTACAATATTTTGAATAGCTTATTAACGTGACTCGAAGAGAAACCGCATTGCTCACCTACGTTTAGCGCAGAAAACGTTTTTTTCGTTGCTTGCCTACCTGATAGTTATCGTCGCAGTTGTTCTTTGATAAGGCGCAGTAGGCAGACTTGTTAATCCTAAGAAAGATAACAAATTTATTGGTCAAAGTGAACGTTTAATGATTTAAGACGTCGATACCTATGCATGTCTTAAAACGTTGGTTACTAAGCAAGAAGTCAAAGTAATGGTAAACAGCTTTGCACGAGTTCGAAATTCGTGATAGCATTTTGAAGAAATGTGAGGTTCGCAAACGAATAGGTAACAAAGTATTACCACAGTAACTGAATAAATCTTAAAAAATATTGGTTGGAAGATATGTGGAAAGCACCGATTCAAAAACGGCAACCTAGCTACAAGATCAAAGCGAAAACTACATAATCAATGCAGTGTACCCATAATATACTTTCTGAGGAGTATTAGAGATGACAGAACTCTGTAGGTATAAGGTCCTTGCTAAGGGTAGCTGGGTGTAAAGTAACAGACGTACGTTTGGAAAGTGGCCGTATGCCTTAGATATAGACTGCGGGCACGTTGAAGTGAGCTTAAGAGGGATTAAATTCGAATTAAATATATCGCGTATGTCATATCTAGAAATGTTATTAAAGAGAAAAAAAGAACGGGTACTAGAAGTGGAAACGACCGTGATTAAAACAAAGATTAAAGGCTAAATTAAGAAAATCTACAAACCTACGATGCAATAAGTCGGCGAATAAAAGTAACAAGCGCCTGCCCTGTCTGTCCCTCTTTTACTGCCCATCTTTTACGATTCATTTTACAAAAACAATAACAAGATAGACAGCTTCTGGAGACATTCGTATTGACCGAAGCCTGCGCAAGCGAGAACACAACCTGAAAGCGATTCGCATTGTAGATTGATATCGGCGTGAACAGTCGTCGGCAGTCGAGTAATGTGATCTGTGCCGAGGTGCGTTGCCATTTATACATGAGCCATGGAACCTTCCAGCCTTATCACTGGTGGCCACGTGAGCTCTCGAACAAACTTGACTATTCGCCTCCCTCACGCTCTGCGCCTGAACCTAGTGATCTTTAACAATCGCGAAACTTCTCAAGCATTGCAGCGCTGTATGGGCCAGGTATTCAGTACAGTATTTGTGGGTGCAACAGTAGACGGCAATACCAAATTACTAACAGTTAAACTACCTTCCTAAAATTTCATTGACAATAATAGTAACTGTAGGGGTTTAGCATCCAAAACCCACGGTGTGATTATGAGAGACGCCATAGTGAAGAGCTCCGGAATTTTCGACCACCTGGTATTCTTTAAAGTACACGAATCTCGAGCACTTTCACCTCAATCGAAAAGGTGGTCGTCTTGGTCGGGATTTCATCTTGCCACCTGCCGGTCAGCAGGCGAGCACCATATTACCAGTAGACCACCGCTGCAGATAGTTCCGTCGACATTTGGCTCGTACGTGATAGGAGAAAGAAACCAATGCATTTTCCGATGTAATCTATTATGACTATAGTTTCCACTGTTATGACTAATTACTTAACATTACTTTCTTCGATTTTCTTTTTGTATTCATCACCGTTTACCTTCTGACAAAATGTCTCATAGCACAGTACAGCTCCCTCTTTCAGCAATGTTCTATGGGACCTCCTCCTGTATCGCGAATAAAGATTTGATTAATTTAAGTGACCCTTCTCACTTTCCACCTGAAAACTTACATGAAAGTTTTGAACTCAAACGGGGTTTTCGCTTGTAACCTTTGTTCGTTGTTTGCAACCTCGTGACATGGGAGATAAAAATAAAGCTGCCATTTATATTCCAGTTTTCTACGTTACTGTCTATTCGCCAAGTCTTTTTTTCTCTCTCTCTCTGACTGCAGCCCCCCCCCCCCCGATAGGCCTTGAAGCCCTCGACTTGTCGGCTTACTCAATTCGGCCCTAATGAAGGGAACGAACTACACCAACCAAACAAAAGCTTAAAAGAAAACGACGTTTCGGCTCCCATAAGGAAGGAAGACTTGTTCACAATAAACTCTCAGTTCTAACTAATTAGCGTTCCTAAGAATGAATCAATGCGGAAAGTATCGAGAAAATCCCCGTTATAATTGGTCATTCCCCTCCCTCTATTGGGTACGAGCCGTGTGCAGGGTAGAACAACTCTCGGTTTCATCAACTCCGCCATCCGTCTCAAAAAGTAGCCGTCCTCTGATCTACGCGTGACGACCACGAAAGGAAAGAACTACGCATAGGTGGACTTGCCAGTTTTCGGTGCAGACAGTCAGTGCTGGGAACAGGATTCCCTTCTGCAGCTCTTCGACGACTGTAACCGAGAATGGGTACTGGAAATACATCTTCAGGATTATGCCCGTCTGCCAAAGGAAGCCGGTAAGCGAAACGAGCCATATTGCCGCGCGTACCACGCTACGTTCTGTCACGTGCATCTGCGAAAAAAGAAAAGGATTGAGCGACACTTTTGAAGACACTCCACTTAAAAGCTGCTCAGTTGAGAGCACGAACCTTCAAGTAGCATGCACTTCAAACCGACCCAGTTGAAGCAAGGTCCGGTTTTTATTTATTGTTTTTCCTCTTGCCGTCGTTACAACTATGTAGATTTACGCCTATCTATCAGGGATATGCATATACCCGACTGGCGTGATTCTGCGTGGTTGCACAATGACAACGTGGCATCAAAACTGGACGTTGCTGGGTAGACAGCAAAGTGGATCGCAAGACAATTGGGCCGGGGTAGCCGAAATGGATTTCGGCAGGAGGAGTGATTAGAAGGACAGATAACAGATGGACAGTTAGAAGGTAGGAGCGGATACCGATAGACGGGAGGAAGCGCCACCTATGACGTCAAACGGTTAGGTAATGCGACAAAATTTTAAAAAGGTGGTGGCATAAAATGCAATAAGCTCTCGCAGGACAGAGTGGATTGAAGATCAATGGGGGAGAGGCTCTCAACCTACAGTGGACATAAGACAGGCTGATGCCTTCGAATACGTAAGTTCCCCACAATCGTTGTAATTAACCCCCAAATCGCGCGATTCGTAGCGGTTTATCTAGCACGAGTCGTTTCACCGAGGGTTCACAAAGCCATGCGGTCATCATGAAGTCAGCCTCGAGTGCTCGAGGCGCTTCGTCATATGTGTTTAGGTGTATAGGCGCGATCGTTCTATGGTCCCATGCGACACTTACGAATGTTTTGTTGTTGTTGTTGTACGAATAAAATTTAAACACAAAAAACTATCGATGCGGCATGCAAAATGGTAATTAAAAACAGCAATGCCTCAGTTTTTTTTATACGAACAATGCAGATTTTAGTCACCTCACAAAGTGCATTCTTTAAGAACCCATTTCAGGGTATACTGTGCAGTCTAGTAGACAAAGCCAAGGAGCAAGGACAGCTAGCTGTCTTTGTACTACATAGAGCTGTACAAAATACTGCAGTCAAAACATCTTCAGAAACGCGCCTATGGCAATACAAACCACCAGTGTGACACCAACGGTACCAAGAAGAATCGACGTGAGCTCATTAAATCTGTGAAGTCGCAACAAAGATGGTAACTCAATGTCTTAAAACACCTACAAAAAGCAGTCAGTAGCGCCTGAATTGGTGATCAACTTACTTTGAGCAGATCCTGATTGGTATATGGTAAGCGACTGCGCCGACACCAGACTTGTCTGCTAATGCCACAGCCGCTTAACTTGCCTGCTTATTTCGGTCTTTTGAAGTGGTTCTAGAAACTGTCAATAAATGAGGCCACTTACAAAAAAATGCACACATTATGAAAGACACGGTCTCATCGACGCAAAGCGTGCTACCGGGCAAAAAGACAAATACTCTGGCGAGGAGCCAAAAACCAAAACAAACAGAACATGCAAAGGTTCACGTATACCACCCGAAAAACACGGTAAAATCAACTTTATAAACAACGAAGACCTGCTAGGCGATGTTCAAATGAAAGAAGAATCAAATAAAAGGTGCCGCCAGGGGACGACGACATACAAGCAGTCACGAAAACAGCCGCCGTGTGCATGATAGCATAGCGGTAAGAGCAGAGACTGCGGCTACCCTACAGAAAACGCGGTCAATATGAGCACGGCGACATTCAGAAAACATTCTTTCGAAGCACGACGAACGATAGCTGCAGAGTTTGTCATTAGACCAGGGCACAATGTCACAGAAAGTGGACAGCCTTGAAGCAAGGTGAACGCTATGTAATCCAGGACGATCAATCCGTTGCTACCATGTCAAGAGAAAGAAAGAAAGCAAGAACGAGAGAAACAAGGACAGAGAGAAAGAAAGAAAGAAAGAAAGAAAGAAAGAAAGAAAGAAAGAAAGAAAGAAAGAAAGAAAGAAAGAAAGAAAGAAAGAAAGAAAGAAAGAAAGAAATCACTACGTCAGGCGTGCTCGCGTCAACCTTTGCTTACCCTTATTTTTTCCTATTTAGAAAGCGACCTTAATTTTTTTTTAAATTCTCAGTCGTTTGTCGAAGCAGATTGTGCTTATTCCGTGTTGACCGCGAGCAGCCTTACAACAGACCTCCTACATGTTAATTGTTAACTACATTTTCACATTAGTTTTAAAATGCATCCTTACACTGTCTGTTTATGAAGTATTAATGACTTCCGAACGTCTCACATCCTTTCCATACACGTACTCATATTTTTCCAATCTCGGTATATTATTTTTTTTTACTGTAATCACCTGGTCGCAGACATGACTGAAAAAGTGAGGCCGTTTTCTTTTTTTAACTAAAATAAATCTTGGAGCACCACCATACTACCCACAACGTGTCAGAAATCGAACATATTTGTCTATTAGCAAACAAAACAATTTCACCTGTATAGGGGCGTACCCATAGAATTTTTTCGGAGGGGTGAGGGGAGCGGGGTACGTGTTTAACGGCTAACTTTGGCAACTGTGGATCGATGTGAAGATGTGTAAAGATTTTAGTATCACCCTAAAAGTTACATCATTCAAAATTTTCGAGCGTTATGAGAACCACCTCAACTCCCCCCTAGTTACGGCCTTGCACCTGTGTGCAGTTTAGAGGTGGTCATAACATCACTTGACTGTGGTCTCTCTGCTGTGCGTATGATGCTCTGTGGAGCGGAAGTTGGGACATTAGCATGCCATAAATAAAAAAGGTATTATACAGAGCCATCCGCTGTCGAATTGTGACTTTGCGTGTGTAGGTGTAACGGCGTATCACAGACTCCTATCTAGTCATTTTCAGCATTACAATCAGCCTTGCCTGGAATCACGTTTATGCTAGCTTCTACTCACAAGTATTCAAAATCAGTCACGGTCATTTATACTCCATTTCAATATGTATTCATCACAGGCACGAATTACGAATAGTGTGTCCTCGACTCCCCCACGCCCACCCCTACCAACTTTTCCAGATAATTCCTTGATAAATATACCGTATGCTGTCGTTCATTATTGTACAATACTTTATTATTGTCCTGAATCCCGGTCTTTTCAGACCGAGGCGGGCCGCCCCGTCGGTACCGTCAGGCCACTCGTAACTGATCTCGATAAGAAGCGCTTTGCACCATCTTCTGCCAGTGAAGTCATTTTTCTTCGACGCCGGCGAGAGTCGAGGGACAGCTCGTCAGCATGCATCTGATTCCAATGATGTCATCACATGCGTCACATTCTTCTTGAATTTCACTTTCAGGGAGAATTTCGTTTAGAAGATACGGATGGCGGTAAGTTCCGCTTTGCAATAAATGTAGCGTGGCTGTATGAGCCCTGTTCAACTCCACGTGTGGCAGTGGGAATCGCCAACGACCCAAGTAATAATATTTTATGATATCGTGGCACGTCATTACATTATCTTTATGATCCCCGGAATGGTAGTGGACATCGGGTCGGCTCTGACCGGCACGGCAAGCGAGTCCTCGTGCCAGGTCATCCGTCATCTCGTTGAGGTTGACCCGAGTCTCGTCCACTCGTCCCATATGCGCAGGAAACCATCACATTTCAGTATCGATAACATTGACTTCGTACGTAAGTTTAACCGCAGTCCCAGCGACATAACTCTCGCCAGAGCTCGTAATTGCTGCTTTGGAGTCGCTATAAAGGTATGACCATTTTCTGTTCCTGATAGCTAGAGCAATTGCGGCTTGCTCCGCCACCGTGGAGCCCTTAGTGAGTATAAAGTCAGGGCGTCCTGTACGTCTTTCTGGCTGTCTACCACCACAGCCTTTTCACCCAAGCTGCATCTACGAGGGCCACCTGTTGACCTACCTGTTCAATATGACCTTACTGGTTTTCAAGCTCTCCGACCTCGTGGAAGATACCATGACCAACAGCGCCAAGAAGAGCATCGATTGCATGAGATATTGGTGTTAAATAGCATTGACACTATGGTCGAGGGAGCTCATTCTCGACTCAAATGGAGCCATAAGTGAGTCGGGGTGAGCGATGTTTTGGTCGGAGTGAGTCCGATTTGAGAAAATTTTCGTGAGTATGAGTCCGAGTGAGTACAAAGTTCAAAATATATTTCATGAGTGAATCTGAGTGAACTGCACAAGTTTTGACGACCTATGATCGCAGAGCATTGACACGTACTCATGGGATTTACGATTTGACACACTTATAGTTGGGTACAAGGTTATAAAACTGTTGTATTTTCTCAAAGGCAGATGCACACAAGCCTGAACCAATAGGCACACAATATACAGACCGACGTCATGAACCTGATGGCCAGTGGCTTCAGACTCGGAGAACATTACCGAGTGCTTAAGCGGGAACACGCGTATCTTTTTTATTTGGTTTCGAAAGCGATCGATTGTTGCGGTTCGGTCATCTGGGCGGAACCTCTCTGGACTTCCTATTTTGCACCCCCCTTCCACCACCCCCAAAATGCTTTCAAGGTAGCAGCATAAGTAATTTTTTTCATATAGGGGGGGGGGGGGGGTCAGTCATATCTTCATGTATGTTCGTGCGTACGTTTGTATGTGTGCATGTAAATGTGCCAAATTGAAAAAAAAATAGGGCAGTTCGAGCTCTCTAGCCTAGCTTCGCTAGTACTTAACGGCCACCGGCGGCATCTGCGTTCTCCAAAATTTCGCTCGTTTCAGTAAACATAACGGGACATTCGAAGCGACTGAAGGGCATCTCACTTGCATTTCTGAAAGTAGTGTTTTCTAATGCTATTAGCCCCGATGCTCATTTGTGGCGAAGATCAATACCGTATAGCCGATACCAGTGCATCTAATGGACGCTCCAAGCTAATGCCGTGTGCTTGAGTGAACTTAAAGAGATGTAGTGGCACGAATAGCTTCGCACAGGCGTCCCGTTTTCGATTGGATGCCACGAGATGGCGCCACTTTAACTTTTCATATTACTATGGTGCGCCAGTTTATGGCTGCCGTGGATTTTCGTCACGCAATACTGCAGATTTTGACATTTTCGGTGCTGCTATCTACACACACCAATACTTTTTTTTTGGTAGTGAATGGGTTGGTAAATCAATAGCACTCAAACCCCGTTACGTAAAATGACTTTTTGGGGGACCGGCTTTCCATAGACTTGCACCTGCGCCCTTCTTGCGACGCGGATGTGTGGATTCCTTTCGGGAATTCGCTCACGTCATAAACGGCAACGAAGTACAGATTCCAAGAGGAACCCGCACTTCGTTGCCGCTTATGATAGGAACTATACTCCCGCAGAACGGTTCAAAGTGGTGCTCGCATACTACCGAAGAAATGACGAAAGCTTTACCTTTCCTATAAAGGTTTCGCTCACACTTGTTTCGAAGGTCATCGTTCTTCAGTGCGGTGACAGCGACGCTTTTGGCCCATTCGAGTAGCCCACGCGGCAACCCGGAGCGAAGCAACGTTCTAGTAACGTTGGAGCGAAGCACTGGTGCCAGTCTGTCCGCTTCTTGGCCATGCTGTATGCGGTGGTGAAGATCCACGCGAGAAGGCACTAAAGCGCAAGGCGTGCTCCAAACAATGACGACACGCAAGCCCAGACTACGGCACGTTGGGCGCAGCCATCCGCACCATACCACCGCCACACACACACTATGAATATGAGCAGCCTTCATGTGCGCACCCATAATAACTCCCAGACACGGACGAAGAGAGACACGAAGAGAAGCGCTGGCTAACAACTGAGTTTTATCACGAAAGAACGTGTACGCATCAATATGCACAATTGCACATGCGCGACTAAATGCTGTCGAAAGTGTCCTTTGATCATGATAGCATGTAATCATTTACTCGAAGTTAAGAGAAGCGTGCAAGGGAGATCACTCGCCGTAAGAACTCACTTGTGGAAAGCGTTATAGAAGGCTTGCTAATCGCTTATTTTTCTTCAATTGCCGCAGCATCAATAGTGAGCCTTTTTTTTTTTTCCTCGCATGGTGCTTTAGCGATTACAGCAGTGCCCTTAAAGATATGAGTGCAGCCACACACGGAACAACGTTGCGCCAAAAAACCATGCCCACCTTCTCCCGTTTTTTGACGATGCTCTAGCAGACGCACGTTGAGACATCTTCCCGTTTGTCCCATGCATGCCGCTCCGCGGTAAACGGGTAACCACGTGTTTGGCACACTCTGTGATTGGGTTACTGTGTTTAATATTGCAGCCTTCATCCGTAATCACAGAACGGGTTCGCTTGCAGAGCTTCGACGGTTTATTGGGAGCGAGAAAACGAAAACGCCACCTCCGATTTCTCGCCGATTATCTTTAAGCGGTGCGATATCTGATGCACATATGTGATGCACGATATCTGACGCGCATACTTACGCTTGAATGCTCCTTCGAAATAAATTTCCGTTGTTAGAGCGCGCAGGACACTACGGCGCGATGTTCCGGCGCGGGTGACATGTATCGAACTTATTCTGCGCACGCGCTGAGCAAGGTTGGACGGGAAAAACGACGCGTACAACAGCAATATGACAACGCCTGGCCGATTCCGGGGGCAGCGCGAGGCGTGGAGCAGCACACCAGCAAAAAAGGTTATTAAGCGTCTGAAATGTTAACTTGATTCAAAGATGTAATGCATTACTGAAGCTGAATACGGTTACGATCTAAACAAAAGTGCGTCCCTTTATCGAGTCGCGTGATCAAACAATAATGCAGCGGAGACCTGTCCCACAATTTTTCTCGTGCACACGATATAACAACTGAAAAGCTCGCTCACTATCTTGCAAGAAGAAATGGCGCGATTATTGTCCGCATGCTCACCTTTTCTCGCGTGGCCCTAAGGCGCCAAAACTTGTTCTTGAAAGAAACAGGTCGGTGCACTTATGCTGCCAAAGTCAGTTCATCAGTGACCGTCGCCAGAAAACTTGCCCATACGGTCACGCTGGCGACCTCTGACAAAGTGACATTTTTTTATCAAGCATTATTCACAGCTGACGTGACAGTTTGTAAAAGTAATGACGATGCAACTGACGGAAACATGCCGGGGCCGGAGTTGCACCGTCATGTCCGTGAAGTGAGCTGCGCCACGGGGAAATTGAACATTTTACGTCATTGCGCACACGACAGCGCTCGCCGCAAGGAAAGAGTATGCGCAACTCTGCCTGCGTGTGGGTGACACTAGCTGCTCCGAGATGTATTCGGTCGGTACGCTGCCTCTCGCGCTCCGATTGAGTTGCCACGGCATCTGGCGACTCCCGTCGGAGCCAGCTGCGACTCACATTTTAAATATTTTCACTATCTTCAAATGGATCTGCGACTCATGTTTTCAATCGACCTTGAATGCCAGCGCTCTTTTGTTCAGGGCGGTTACACACCGCCATAGTGTGTAAGGCCGTAGGGACACGCTGAACTAGCCACAGCAGAAGGCGCGCACGCTTCCTAGCAGGCAACGCCTGCTAGGAAGCGTTGTCTATGGGTGTCGCCTCCCCTGAAACCAGCTTCCTGCAATATTTCAGCCAACAACGGGAGGCGGCGCTAGCTTCGAGGCACCGTAGACTCAACCACTAGTGGATAAACTACACCATGTGTCGAAGGCCAGGGCGCTGTTCTACCTCAGAACGAGTAGTGGCGTAGAATCGTTTGCCAGCATAGACGTGCACAGGGTTCCCCTTCAAGGTGGGGGGTGCACAAAGGGTGATCGCAGCCCCCCCCCCTTTTTTTTTAAGTGGCCCATACCCACGCCTATTAATGCCGGTTCGCCTCATAGTGACGTCGTTCGTATCGCAGATGACAAGCACAAATTTGTAAGACCAGGATGCTACGACAATGCACATGAAAACTTGCATCTATTCCGCCAACTGTTGCGCAAACTCGAGGCGCTTGAATATGCATGCTACTTCGGCATCCACAGTGTGCAACGAATAGGTAACAGCAAAGCAATGGAAGAACGCATTCAATATTGAGTTTTCAAGCGTCACCCCCCCCCTCTACCTCACTCCTGGACAGTGCTGGTGAGTAGAATGCAAGTCATGGCTACCTGAAATGAGAAAGTCGCCCACTTGTGGGCGTAGAAAACGCGCATCTGGTTCTTATATGTTATTTTCATTCATGAGGTAGCTGAATTATCCTCGGATGGATACAATTCGGAGCACAAAAGGTCCAGGTGTAAAGATCATGCAATGGACACCAGAGAAAGTACATGTGAGGGGGGAGGGGGGTCAAAAGTTTTCCGATTACTATTCCACGTATTCCACGCTATGGGAGCGTGGCCTGGGAACTTTAGACCCACCCTGCACATGTCCACATGCTCATATTGCTTCATTATGGCTAAACCGCTAAGATGTACCTACAGAATGTGTGCACCCACCCATTGTGCAAACTACTCTTAGGAGTAGTTGCTAATAAAATTGAGTGACATCTTCGAGGTCACTTGATAAATGTTTAAAATATGACCTCTCTCAAGCCAAAGTAACATTTCTGTTGACTTTCTGTGCAATATTGAACCTGCAGTGATGTCTTATTAGACACTGGATCAAAAATTTGACCTTGTAGATAAATTTGCGATTTACTGGGTATGTATGTACATCGACCTTGACATTAGCTTGAGTGTTGGCTGCGAAGGCACCACCAGTGTTGATCACTTTAACTGATGGTAACCACTGGTAATATGCTTTAGAACACCCAATCTAGTGTACCAGCTGTCTTTTTGGACAATGGCACCCAAAGGAAACAAATTGGCAAAACAAATGGCCCAATAAATCCAACAAACAATGCCTTGTGAAGCTCATACACAGAAGTCCAAACATTTCATTCCAATGGGAAACCCATGAAAAGTACTTGCATCCGCAGCAACCTGTTCAGCCATCGTCGGCAGGACAGCAGAAAGGCCACCCAAAGATTGAAGCTTCATCATCTTGTGTAAAAAAACAAATAAGGTAACACACAGCTCGTTTTCAAACGAGAATTTAAGAGAATTTATTCAATACTTTACCCAACGGTTGCATTAATTTGAATATTACAAATTTACACATCCATATAAAGGTAAAGTCCTCAAAGTGTGTGTGTGTGTGTGTCTCAGAGCTCAGTCTGAGCGGCCTGACAAAGCATTTTGTTTTCCTCAAGAGCTCATATTTTATATATATTTATATATATGTATGTATAATATATACATGCACACACACAATACACGCACACCTTGTCCCGTACTAGGTGGGAGTCTGTTCCTGTCCTGTCTGGTGCTGCTATCTTCTGCACAATGGTCACACGCACTGCATTTTTCCCGGGGAGGGGGGTGCGGCACGTCTCTCTCATCACCGAGGAAGCGCCATATACATCATAATGAAAGTCCGTACAGCCACGCAGCGCGTCACACAATCAACAAACTTAACTCTTCATGTGTGTGCAGCACGGAAAAAAAAAAGAGCCAACAATCAACATGACAAAAACAAAAAGATGCTTGACAAGAAACAAACAAGTTGCCTCTTCCAGCCTCTACACAACAAGGCAAAAAACACATACTTTGCAACAAGCGTAAAGCAGCTGAAAAACACCAGCATGGCTTCCGCACTCATAAGAACCCCCAAAATAAGTTTGGCAAGGCATCAGACGGGGGGGGGGGGGGGAATGCTCTGTTAAAACACAACAGGCATGTGTCCTACGAAACTAATATATATATATATATATATATGCGTTCCTCTCAACTACAAACGATGCTCCGAACAATACTGTACAAAACACAGGAGCAATAATAATAATAATAATAAAAAGAAATAATTAAGTTTTGTTCTAGATTGCAAAGATAAAGAGAGAAAGTAGGCTGCGAGCAGCAAATGCTTCAATTTGCCTTCCCCCCCTTAGCCAACATTTTTTTTTGCGTAAGCTATGAATAAGAAAACCAAGGGCTGAAAACAGGAGTACAGTGATGAGACGATGTCAAGCGAAGTGCAAAAAGGAAGAAATCGCAGAGACAAGTGGCCGAGCGCACGCACAATATTCTCCTCCCAGCCTAGCCCCCCACCCAGAAGTCGTCAGAACGCCATTGGTATGCGCTCGAGAAAAAGTACAACTACCAAGTTCAACTCCTGCACCACGCACGTATGAAAGCGAAGTCCAGCGCTCTGAAAAAAACTCTGTCCTCCTGCCTGGTGTGACAAGAATCAGGTACCAAGTATGTTTTTTTTTGTTTTATCGAATAGGTCGCTGAAAAGGGATAGAGGTGGTGTTTAAGGGTGGAGGGATGAGCCAGCCAAAAGCGAGGACTGCACATCGGGGAAGAAGGAAGTCCACCATTAACTACAACAACACAACACAGGGTAACTGGAGGAGAAAGGTAAGGGTGTAGAAAGATTAAACGCACGTAAAAAGGAAAGTGGGGGCAGGCTGTGAAGAGAATGGAAGGCCAAGGATGAAAAAAGCACTTTGGGAATGACACTGGAAAGGGGGCTCAAGAAGGGGACCATATCCATCCCTCTATAAAACACTAATTGCACCTTTACAGACTGTCCTCTTTTAATTAACTAGTCATTGTTTTCCTCACTATATATATATATATATATATATATATATATATATATATATATATATATATATTTAAAGATAGGCCTGACATACACAGCGTACCGAGATACATATTTTTTTTTACCTTTTGCATGCACTCAAGGCTTCAAAAAGCTCACTCGCACATTTTATTTTTTTTTCTTCATGTCAGACACACACATACACAGCAGTCGCACAATGCGCGCATGCGCAAGCTTATAAAAAACATCAGCATACACCCCCATTTTCATGTTTTTCTACTTCTGCTGCTGTTGTCTTTTTCATAGTCCTACACACGCATACCTCCAGCAACAGCTGTGGCAACAGCAGCAGCAAGGCATTGTGAAGAAAAGTAGAGAAGGGGGCTGGGTTCCAAGAGGGAGGGCAAAGTGACCAGGGGAGGGAGAGCGCATTGCTCTCTCATTGAGGAGCGCACTACACCTGTTGTAGCTGAAGACTGTACACCCATTCGCACACTCAGAAAGAATCTGCTAGAATAAGCGAGACACCATAGTTTGGTTTGTCCCCTTTGTGAGGATGCGACGTCGCACCACAAGCACTCTGGGATTGCGACAGTTAACGAAGCTTCTTAAAGAAAGCCTCTTAACCCACGTGGCAAACGGATCTGCACCGACACATGTCCAACCAAATCGGAGGACTAGTCTTTTTCCCACACTCCCTCATGTCCCAACATGGCAGTATAGTTATGTCCCAGCCCCTGCCTTGGAGTATGAAACATCCACAAGAAAGAGTCTGCACCCTGAAGACTCCTCTCAAAATGTGCGTTGCCACAGGAAGAAGAAGAGGAGGAGGAGATTATTGGATATATACACATAAAATACGGTGGACAGTTGTGTCTTAGTCATCCGCAAGACGCTTTTTCAAAGGATTAAAGGGAAAAGACCAACTAAAGCAGGAATACTTAAATACATTATTGTAAATGTCAGAGGGCTGCCAGCTGGTACAATTGCTAAAACGAGAAAAAAAAAAAGAACAGCAACTCTGCCAAAATGGTAAAACCAATACTGTGCGTTACACAGCGGATGTTCAAACTCTCGCTCTTATGAACACAGCGATTGATTGGCAATTGATTCTAAATAGGTGCCCGTAAAGTTCGAAAAAAAAAGAGAAAAAAAAAGAAGGGAGGGGGCAGATAGAAGAAAAGCATGGTCATACTTCAGCAGCCTGCACCTTCATCTGAAGATTTATTTTGTCTGCCCGATATCTAAGACATGCATGCACGCACACATTCAAGACGCTGAGAATAGCAGGCAGTGGCACAAAAATGAAACAAAGCCATAGCTGCGTGTCCACAATACTGCTGCCAGGTGGTGGCTATGAGGCCTACGGTGGCACTGCAGGTGTGCCTTCTCACAGAGCCTGTCCTGTTGTTTCCCCCTCTATGCACAACACACATTCCCACTGGTTGCATTGTGCTTGCCAAGGAGTGCAGAATTGGACCCACAGCTGTTCCAGAACTCGCAATGACACACACTGCCACCTGCCATATTGCCTATGTACAAAATGCTGACTAGGTAAGAGTTCAAAATAAAACCTGCTGGAATTAAAAGAAATATAAACTCACAAACTCGCAGATGGGTGGGAACTTGTGAACAACACAAGGACAAAGCGAAAGTACAGAAGGAAAAAAAAGGAACTCACATTCAGGTGTGCGTCAACCACATGCACGCGCAAAGCATGGCGACTGGTTTCAAATGGACTGTCGCCAAGTCCGCAGGCATGGACTTGTTTGCCCTGGTCATGACTTGAGCTTGCCAAGGGCAGGCAGATTAACCAACTAGCAGTGGGTGCAATGTACTAGCATACAACCATAGGCTCTGACACAAATGTGCACCATCAATGCCTCATTGTTGCAGTGTGGCAATACCCATGCTTCCACCTATGCTGACCATGTGGCTAAAGTCCTTGTAGCTGGCAGGCAGCACACATGCAGAATCCTTTCCATTTGGCACTCCTTTAAAAAGCAGAGTTATTAAAAAAACAACAAAAAAAACGCTGACAGAAACAACACACAAGGAGGAGCACAAATGTCCTCAAGTGGTTTTAGGGTTGCAACCCTAGAGAAGGTTGTTCCAGGCATGTAATGCTGTTACACCCGATAGACCTGAACAGTAGCTGCTCCACACAAAGTTATATACTTTCTTTAAAAATGCAAACAAGTGTTCCTTTCAATAAATTTGAGTGGAGCAAACTAACAGCAACAGGGTGTGGTGGGCATGGCATAATAAAGACAAATCTTGTATGGCGGCGAGGCTAAAAACAAGTGTACAGGCTGTGTGTGCGAGTCCAAGAAAAAAGGAGAAGCATCTGCCCAGGAGTGTGCGGCAACAACAAGGCATCTCTTCCATCCTCCCCAGAAATGGCACCACACAGAGAGAGTCCCTTTCGTCATGGGAAGGAGAGAAGCACTGTCATCTCTCTTCCTTCGTGGAAAAGCAAGCATGTGTGTTGTCCATATGTGCGCCAGCAAACTATCCACAGTGGCGTTCGTCTTGGCATTGTGTCACCTCCGTAGGAGGAAGCAGGGGGGAACGTCGCCTCCATCAGTTTGTCGCGGCAAGCGGTTGTCACCACCGAGCTTGCGATGTTCTCTCTCTCTTGCAAGCCGGTCGAGAGGGAGCAAGATGCGAGAAGGGGCAGAGAGAGAGGAGAAGACAACCTGCTGCCTGGGGTGGGCTTGGGAATACCTGTGGTCAGCTTCAGGCAGTTCCTACACTAGGTTGTACTCCTTCAAGTTCAGCTGCAGGATGGTGTCCTTTACGGCGGCGAACACAAATCGGATGTTCTCTGTGTCTGCAGGCCGGAAAGGAAAAGAAATGGGAAAAGGAAAGGATGAGAGATGGCTTTGAAAAGAGAACAGTGATCAAAAGAGAAAGATAATGCACACCGTAAGAGTTCGCCAACCTAGAGAAGTTCATAAGCGTGACAAGTTTTACGACGGCACGTTGAATGACGGCACGTTTACGACGGCACGTTGAACACGACGGCACGTTGAATGCAATGCTATGAATGTGATAGCAACAAAGTGTAAGGCTGGCAGCCAACTCTATTGGATTCGATATCGCGGAACTCCTATAAAACGCTGGTGTAAGCAAATACGGCCACTACAGGAAGCTGCACTTATTTTGCAAACTCTCTTTGCGTTGAAAGAGCACTGATGCTTGCCAAGATAGCACGCGGGCCAGCGACGGCGCCCTTAAAGTCAAGGTTCACTGTTGCTACTGATTGAGCGACCCACCCCCACCCCCCCTCTTGTGTTTTTTTCTTGCTCGTCCAAGATGAGTGGCTTCCTTTCTGTTTGAGAATTCAACGGCAGTTTTAACACACGGGGGGATGTTATCGCATGCGCCCTACAAGCCATAAAGATGGGCCAGCTCACTTCATCTCTGCTCCAGCAGCACTCTCGCGCTTTTACTCACTCGCAGAAGATACGATGCGCGGCGATCAATTTGGACTTGTTACAGAATATGGCGGCAACGGTAAGAACCCGCCGAGAGTGTCCATATGACACATTTCTTGAGCGCTAAATAAGTGCTTTGGGTTAGCGATGGTCCTAAAACTGAATAGCGATCTACTATTTTAGATCATGCCTTACAAACAAAATTTAAATAGGTTAGAGCCTGTGATATTCGCCCCACGTGCCGTTAAATAATCTGAAAGGCTACAATTATAGCGGTACGATGGTGAAAGACGATGGTGGTACGATGATGAAAGTTGTATATAACTCATGTGTGCTTGTACACTGGTCAATACGACAGCCAATAAAAATGCTAATTCCTACACATAAAGCACACATAATTCGCCTTCATCACCATATTGCATTCATATAACAATCTCCTACACTGCAACATCAAGATTTTGCTACTTTTCAAGCACTTGCACTTGAAAATTCTACCCCTTGAAACTAAAACATACAAAAATTAAAATTTTATCTTTGCTTGTGTACCAGAACTTCAGCCAAGACAATAGCTCCATCAAAACACTTGTGTACTTAGATTACATGTCACAGTAACTGGAATATGTGGCTAGCATGTCATGACAATTTGAAGAAATGGGCAATGCGTTCTTAAGCGGTCAACACAACAGGAATGACCAAACAGCACAGAGAAACAACAGTGCCATATGTACCCATGTTACAACCTCAGTAGATCAAATACACAAGTGCCAAAGAAGCTTTGTGAATGATATCACAGGAGAACTGTGCTGTTATGTCTCACCTAGGAGCTTGATGCATACATTGGAGCCCTGATTATGTGACCCTAAGGGGACCTCACAAAATCATCAAAAAAAGAAGGATAATGCCACTCTGTCTTGCCAAATAAACAAACACATACTTCCTCAACAAGTTCGCAAAATGACCCTGGACTTGTTCAAGAAAGGTAAATTATATTATTCTTAAAAATCACAGCAAAACACTTAATCAGAGCTGGTGCAAGCAAACCTTCATTCTCAACTTAAAAAAAAAATATCTAATCTGTCGTGCACTTCCCTTCCTATGAAACCAGCCCAAAAAGCGCCTGCATATAGAAATGAAACCACCAAACTGCATAAGAAACAGCCTAACATCCTCACATCAAAAAAGACAGGCACAGTATATCGGCGTTACATAATGACGATGGAGCAATTCTGTGGAAGTTCCAAGTGAAACTGAGCTGTGCACGTCTTATTGGTTACCTTGTGAAGTGCAATCGGCAAGGTGCTACTGTTTCTATGAACACTCCTGTCAAGAGAATGTTAATTTGCAGAATGCAGTTGCTGCGTCACAACCTTTTGTGTGCTGGAGGCCTGAGACTGCAGGTGCCATAAACAAAGGGAGGAAACCTTCAGCTGCATGTTGAAAACGAAAAACTTCCACGGGCCGTTAACGTGAAAATATCTAGGTCTTGAAGATGAGATTGTCAACTGACTAAAGCTACTCCACGTAGGAGGAGCTTGTTAAGGCAACTGCCCTAGGACGCGCCTGTGATTGAGGCATATCTAGAAGCAATCTTGAAGCCACTGGATCACAGAAGAAAGTGAACTGTCAGGAGAATAAGTTTCCCACGCTGAACAGGCCTGCTGTACCTGTTCTCTCTTTTTTTTTTCTCAGCTATCAAACTAGGAGCAACACATGTTTTTTTTTTTTTTTTTTCCGGCCACAAATATGGTTTCGGGCGTTACTGTAGTCATTGTACGATGCGTGGTCAGTGTAAAAAGTTCGGACGTACAATCGAGGTTCTAAATAGATATGGGGCTTTTGTCAGGACCAAACTTACTCGTCATAAAAGGCGAGTCATCACAAAACCGGGGAGACGTATAATCATAGTTCCTCTATATATTGTTGGTAGCAGCCCTATAAAAAGGGTGCAATTTACCCTGACCAGAAAGGGTAGTACAGTTTTATCTCTTGCAAAGCATTCGATGTAAGTGCAAAATGATTACAACTGGGCTGGACAGGGAAGAGCATGCATGCTTCGCTTAGTCTGATGTGCTAACCATTATATAACGCTTTGATAAGTGATACCCAAGTTACACGGGCACCCTAACCACAGTTATGACGAACCTCAGTTTACGCAAGAGCACAGTTACATTCAGTTGTACGGAAAGCTTCAACACTACTAAATGTGGTTGCTCCAAACTGAGGTTGACCACTTTAGTTGTAGAAGCTGACCAAATTGTAGCACCTATGTCGATGGTTGAAAGCACTATAACTTCAGCAAAGACTTCCAAAATTGATTGAAAAAGTGTTTTCAAACAAAACAGTAGATGATGGATTAAAGGGTTTAGTGTTTTCTGATTTTCATTGAGAAGAGAAAGAAAGCCGCAGCATGACCTAGAAAGCTTTCCTTCGCAAGACTTACCAGGTATGCATAATACAGGGCAATCAACTGCTTTCAAAGCAACGATAATAGCAACCAGATCGCTCTAAGAAGAGCTTCAGCAGAATGAAAACTAAACTTTTGCCATTATATTTCTATCGCCTCGCTTCCGGCAGCAATAAAACTCCTAAAAAAAAAAAAGCTTAGACTTCACTTTTCCAAGGTTGCACTGGCCCAGAGCTCTGTAAAACGGTGAATAAATAGCGGAGATCCGTCCATTTGTTCTATCGCAAGCTTGTGATACTACAATGCCCAAGAACAACCCCATACTGTGACAACAGACGAATGAAATGGAAATGAGAAGCGAACCCATGGACAATGTACAACAGACGAATGAAATGGAAATGAGAAGCGAACCCATGGACAATGTGGTTTGAACACTGATAAGTTTAGCTTAGCACAGACCTTAAATTAGTTCCATTGGTAATTTTAAACAATAGCACATTTCACAATGCAGCTCATAGACGTGACATGCTGGCCAAAGAAATATCTCCAAAAGTTCAAGGTGCCTACTAAGGACACTGCACAGCAATCTCGCTGCATTATCACCAAAGTAATGACTGGATAGCACCAACGTAATTAGTGCAACCTAGCCTACAACTAAGGAAGCACAGCACAGTGTCACCGTGCAGTGCATTGCTTATCTATTCCAAGCTAAATACACAATTCTAGATACAAGTATACTTTTGTTTAGGTGTAGTGCAGAAAATTTTTATTTGTGTATCAACTATTTAAGAGCAGAATGAATTAGGATGCGCACAGTAATGTTCTCGTGAGACGTTTGTTGTACACTCCAGTCAAACCATTTACAGCTCGCAATAAAGCTCATTCAGCATCCGAGCAGAAAACAAAAGTATACCTTACATATTGCCGGCATTCACTTCCAATTAAATGGCAAATACAAGAGAGACTTTACTGTTCCTAAAGCACTCTCACAATTCAGAACAGCAAGGCCCATGGCCAGGACACAGAATTTATTTTTATGTCCTGTCATAGTTGACAAAGCTGCAGGTGCAACAGCAAAAGCAACAATTTGCAAGAATGCTGAACATGATGCAATGTTAATTAAAAGACACTGGTAAAGAACTTTCCAAAATGTAAAAACAAGGATAAAAGTGGCAAGTCACACAAACCCATCCAAACCGAAGGCATGCGGCTCAAAAGGAATGCAGGGCTGAGAAAGAAAGAATCAGGCAAAGTTGAACTCTTTAAGGTTGTTCTGCATAATGGTGTCCTTGACAGCACAGAACACCATCCGAATGTTCTCCGTGTCTTACGCCCGCAAGGCATGCAAGAGGAAAGAAAGGAAAGGAGAAAGGATTAACATATCAGGCATGGGTGGGATCACCCAAGTCTGGAAACAAGAAGTACACTCATTTCACAGTACGAACAAGAAACAGGCGGCAGTCAGAGCACAGCAGTCAAGAGAGGGGCATACCAAAGTGAGAAATTGAGTCAAGACACCGTTAAAAGTTGAAAGGTTCCAGGCAGTGCAAGCGCTACGCAAGTCGCATATTTCCAGGTGAATAAAAGCATTCCAACGAGCAATGATGAAGGCCAGTGAGAAACCCATGCAGGCTTCCACCGTAAAAGAGCACAACAGCCGCAGCAATGCGCAGGCCAGCAAGGCTGCCACACGCTCCTACCTGTTGCACACGTGAAATGAGAATAGATGATTTTTTCACTGTCCGGGTTGAGGTCCACAAACATTTTAAGGATGAACTCCCTAGCATGAATGGCATCTTTCTTTGGTCCTACAAAAGCGAACAAATGAAGCAATATCTACATAAAGATCAGCAGGTAAATGAGCTAGAGGGTGGGAAAGAGTGGCTGCAAGGAACGGGAAAGGGTGGCTACAAGGAACAAACTATGTGGCTACAAAGGCGTCACAACGAATCAGCACAACACTGTTACACAATGTGTAATATTGTGTAACAATGTGTAATATTGACTAAAGCAATCAACTACTATGTACCCACAGCAAACTAGCTGGTGGCTTGTAATAGAGAGAAAAAAGAAGAAAGACCCCCAACAAAGAACCATAATAATTTTAACGCATTGCTGAGAGCCAAGCTTATAGCCTACTGGTGCATAGCACTCGTCTATGAAAACAATATTCAGCAACACTACAGCACAAGAACAATACCAACAAAGCAAGTGAAAAGGAATGCATGTTTGCTTGTTCCTTGAAACAGCAGTTTTTGCACACAAGAATGGCCTCAGAATGGCCGTTGTCATAACTGCACGCACACATTTTAGAAAAGAAGGAAGAAAGAAACCCACAATAGCAACTACAGAAACACTCGGCATTTTGATGGCCTAATGTTCGCCTCACGATATCCACCACACAGTGCACTTAGCAGCAACTACACAGCCATTGGTACATCCCCTTCAAAAGAATTCAGAAACCATACCGTACATATCGGCTGAAGAAGCCCATGCAAGTGCCGTGGCATGGTAGAACTCCTGTGGCTTTTAATAAATGTAGAATAGAAAAAGAAGTGTTCTGCATTGCGTTGGAACTATAAGATACGACTTGGTCTTGTGATGCATGTAGGAACGGGAAAACAATAACAGCAATGACAAGAAGAAAGCTCCTGGGACACTAGAATAAAATTATGTGGTGGAAAAAGAAAGAAAAGCTATGCGAGAAATCCTCATGGCCCAGCATCTTGAGAAGGAAAGGTAGAAATCCTGGCACGTGTGAGAAGAAAAGGAGCAGCAAAAGAAGCAGCCATGCCTACGAGCCATCCTGCCAATGCATCATGTCCTTGAGCCAATGGCTCTTACGGCTGGCTCGTGTTCTTGGGCAGTCAAGCACGCCATCTACACCAGTCGTCCTGTGGTGCACCGGCAGCACTCTTTAGAGGCCCACTGCCTGGTCACCTGACTCCCCACTCAAAATTGAGCACAGAGTCAATGGTGCTGTAACATCCCTTCAGGGATGCTCATGATTTCCAGACAGAGATGATAGTAATGTGCACCCCGTTTTTTTTTTTCTCTTGAAAAGCAACTGTGGCCGACATAATGTAATCTCTTTGTTATCTCGTTTGTATGTAATCGGAGTTGTGTCTTTATAAAATCTGTTTATGTGAATGTGCAACGTAGAATGCTCACGTAGTCATTATTATTTACGCTTGATTCAGGCGATTAACCAGCTACAGTGACTGCAGTACATCGTGACAGACATATATTTTACAGCGTAGGCATTTTTCAGATAAATCTTTTACGCCCTGTCATAATACACGATGCAATGTTAGCGATTTGGGCAGCTGCTAAACCCCACCAAGGAGAATTTGTGCACCTTCTTGCCACTATAAAAAAAAGTATGTTAATGTTTGATTGGCTAACCTTCCTGATGAAAGCAGCATCACTATATGAAAACATGCACGTAGTTTCCTGTGTGCTTCCAACCTGCACAAAATCGAGAAATTGTGCCTGCATATCCAAAAGTGCATATGCCTCTGCACTTGCTATTTGACACAACGAGGTGTGAATACCAGGACTTCTTAAAATGAAAGCAAGCAAGAGTCACTTTTCAATGGGAATGCAAGAAAAAGCAATTCAAATGCAGTATTGCCAGCTGCAAAGAAGAATTTTGCACATGCTCAGCCACATCAAACACAGCAAAGGGCACTGTTAACTTCTCCCCCCCCCACTTCAAGCATAAAGTTTTCTCTAATGCCCTTATTCTCAATAATGCTAGCTTGACACAGACACCACCAAGAAATATACTGAGAAATTGCTTTTCACAAGCGTAACAGTAGGCCAAAGGAGTGTCAGCATAATTGATTTGATTTGATTGATATGTGGGGTTTAACGCCCCAAAATCACTATATGATTATGAGAGACGCCGTAGTGGAGGGCTCCGGAAATTTCGACCACATGGGGTTCTTTAACGTGCACCCAAATCTGAGCACACGGGCCTACAACATTTCCGCCTCCAACGGAAATGCAGCCGCCGCAGCCGGGATTTGAACCCGCGCCCTGCGGGTCAGCAGCCGAGTACCTTAGCCACTAGACCACCGCGGCGGTGAATGTGTGTCAGCATAATTAAGGAAGCTGTTACAAAGGAACATACATCATGATATTCTTCAATAGATTTTGAAATCTTGAAGTTAACAGAAATAAGACAAGTCCTGTCTATCACACAGGCATACACAAGCACACATTATCTATCGAATAAAATTACCAAATAAACAAATTTAGACAAGAAGTCAATACAGATTTGAACCTCCCTCACAGTTTCTGGCTATTGGCATGCTGAACCCTAAAAGTATCTGCATATGCTACAATTACAATCGCCTTTATGGGACACTAAAGACAAATGCTATGTAGCAAATTGTTGATGAAATAGCATTCCAGATACTTCATAGCCCTCTGTTAGGGCCAAGGAAATGCTTATCTTGAAAGAAAATTGGGTTTTAGTCGCCTGCGCACCGTTGGAGGAATTAAAATTGCCCGCCTGAAAATACCTTCTGGTGTGACAGATGCCTTGCCGCACTTTCGCTCGCTTTTACTGTGCAGCAGCCAACACTGCGGTTTCTTGCTCGTGCTGCCCAATAACGGCCAATAACCAATCCAAAACTGAGCTTAGCTTGGCCAGCAGCAGCAGTTGAGTAGAAGCAGTGTGGAGGTAAGTGAGAGTAACGCTATGTTCACACTACGGTCGTAAGGCGTCGATTTTTCATAACACGCGTAAGCGGAAGCACAACAAGCGTACGCGTCTAGTTCAGACTGTGAACGTAAAGGTACCAACGTTCGCAACGAACGCATAAATCGTGGGTGAGAGTGTTAAAGGCTAGGCAACTTTTACGACTGCGATACTACGACCGTTACGACACAGCCAATGACCGACCAGCTTTCGGTTTTCAACAACCGGTCACGAGACCTGACGGGACTTCCGTCCTCCCGGCTGCAGCAGCATCGCGGAGGGGATGGCGGTAGCTGCCGGCGCGGGAAGTGCTACTTCGCCATGAGTGGTCTCACTAAGTTCTCAAGGAAGTTGAACTGCTGGGGTGACATGTGCAGAAACATCGCAGCGTCTCCAAGTCGGAGCTTGACGAGAAGGTTGTGAAAGTCGCCATCCACGGCCCTGTCGAGGAATACTTGGCGCACCCAAACTCTTCTCTGTCGCCTTCGCCGTTTTCGGGCGATTGAATACACGACTATAAGCTCATTTTGAGCGTGAATTTCTTCCAACTCGGCCAGCGCTTGCGTGTTGATGGGAGCCATATTGAACCGCTAGTGACGTCGATTGTACAGCGAAAAATATGATTGGCCTATCGTAAAATTCGTAATGTACGTAGCTGTAAATGTGAACAAAGGTATCAGCATAACTGCGGTAACGCTTTTTATAGCCGTTGCGTTCGATACGCCGAACGAGCTGTTACGCACGTTACGACCGTAGTGTGAACATAGCTTTAGGCAGCAACTGACCATCAAAACTTGTCGCAATGGGTCTCGAGGCCCGGCACTCGGCTACAGGGGTTCATTCTGTGGCACCCAGTGGAAATTCACATCCGTTGCTTTGCTGCAACTAAAGCGGCTTACTAATGTCATTCAGGTATCCGACATGGACATGGCATTTTGTTGAAATTTCTGTCAGAGCAACCTCCATGAGTGTCCAAAACACAGGCAGTGGCATGCAATAACAAAACTACCACTGCGGTACAATCGTGTCAGTGAAGCCCAATCTGGCAAAGATGGAACTTTTGAACCAGCTGTGCCGTTCTTTATGGTAACACCTCCAATTTATTTTATCCATGCATCAAACAGAAACACACATTTGATGTTTTATTACCTCCTGTAATGCAAAAAAAAATGTTCTTTTTTATGATAAGTAGTTTGAGTACTAATGATTTGTTCTACTTGGGACTCTTGACGTCACCAGGCTAATTCTAAGTGTCCCACTTGTGGTGCATATGGTGTCGTACTACCTTAATTTCTTGATTATTTGAGCATTGCTGAACAATATTGACATCTTAGAGGTCACCTAAGGTTTGCATTTCAATAAAACTTGCTGCTGAGCGAGTCAGTTAATACCCGAAAGGAAAGAATGGTTGCACACAAACTACACACGAAGACGAGTGCAACCTGCATTCGTCCTTGTTTTTATGTCCTCGGGTGGCTTGTGCACAACCATCTTTTCTTCCCATGGACATTTCACAGCAACATAAATTGTTATTTGCCTTTAGTGCCCCTTTATAATATTATTACGGACAGTAAGGCAAAGAACACAACACAATAAACTGGCGAGCATGTTTTCATTAGTACATTACATGAAGTCATTGACACTGACGTGACTTATCCACTGACTTTTTGAGAAAGTCTATTCGTAGCATCCAACTGCACGATGCTGTTAGCACTCGATTAACTAACAGCGATGGCACTTTCTTGCAACCGACTTGTGTCTAATTCAAACCCAACAGCCCATGAAACCAAGGTGCACTGATGTCATGATTGACATCAATCAAGAGCCACAAGTATGAGCTTTATTTCAGGGTGTGCAAGCTTAAGGACAAGCAAGCAGCGAAACGATCATCCCTTATGACACCCATTTTTTTTATTTTTTATTTTCCTCACATGCCAATAGCGGATCAACTCAACTATGAGCATCAGTACTTATAAATATACTGAGAATGCTACCTTAGGAGAATGGACATAGCATACGTTAAGTGGGACTTACATATGCACTCACTTCCAGTGCATTCTGTATGACAGTCTTTCGAATTCTAAAGAGAAGCTAAGTTTAGTCTTCGTGCCCGTATTTTGCGTCCATATTTTGCTTAGTGTACAAGGGCCTGCTACAAAGTGCTTCCCGCACTGAAACATGGCATTGTTTGCTGCCATCTCGCAACGTTTAAAAAGGCCCTGCAACACTCAATCAGCATGGTCAGTATAGGCTGTCGATCGGCAGTTGAGGGTCTTGAGAACACTTGAGCCAAGCATTATAGTTCAGCCAGAAATTTGGAAGTCGGCTTAAAATAACTTTATTGCGATAGCAATTATATGGACGCTCTCGGCTGGATTTCGCCACCAGCGTCGGCGTCACTCACCA
The DNA here is from genome assembly GCF_043290135.1 of Rhipicephalus microplus. Taxonomy (NCBI): domain Eukaryota; kingdom Metazoa; phylum Arthropoda; class Arachnida; order Ixodida; family Ixodidae; genus Rhipicephalus; species Rhipicephalus microplus. The sequence goes on from NC_134703.1 coordinate 19,254,004, forward strand.
TATATGTATACATATATAATTATGAAAACGCAAGAAAGAAAAAAATCCAGAAAAAGCTCAGCACAAGGAATCGTACTTGAAACCTCTGCATCGTGAGTGCGAGGCATTAACCACTGAGCTACCAAGGAGCACGTCCTTCAACATGTAAACGGGAAGCTATTTATATCTACCACTTACCGCTGGTGAAGGGCATCTTAGAGGGGGACTATCGTGTTTTCAGCATTAAACAGCAAGATGTCGCAATGAGTGCGCGCCCTCATCTCTCACGCGTACTTTGCCTTGCAGAAAGGAGTGGGTGGTCCTAAAGCCCCTGAACGCCCTTATCTTGCAGTTGGGAGCATCTTATGTCTTCGCTGTCCTTAAGCTTTCACCGGAACGATTCTGTTGTAGTTACCGGGCACACAGAGGTCTTGCGAAAATAGCGCACTTTTCAGTCACAGCAAAGTAACAACTAAGATGCTTATTCGCATTCATCTGTACCTGTGAGTACGTTCATGCATTATTTGTGCGTGAGAAACGTGGGGCACGTTTCAATCTGCTTGCCATTTTGCATGTGACCTTACGATTTGTTGCTATCGCGTTCGCTGATTCGCCTTTGCGGCAAAGCTGTGACTTTTTTTAATGATGCCATAATCCCAGATAACTGTGTCAAGAAAACAAAGGTTCACAGCTATTGGCTCATTAATACCTGCCAAGTTTAAGGATTCTGAATCCGGGAGATTTCCACAACAACGGTGTGGATGAAGTATTTGCCCCCTTCCTTTTTTTGGCAAAAAAAAAACAAGAACAAACAAGCAAACAAAAAACATCACGAAAAACAAGAGGGGTGGGAGGGTCCCAATCGCAAGCGTCAAGGTCAGCCTTGCGGTCTTATGGTGGCTTGGCATGGCCAAACACACGAAGATACGGTTTCCCACTAATATAACACTAAGGTGAGAGTCTCAAAGGATCAACACAACTAGCAAATCTATTTCCGTGAAAACAACTCGTGTATGTCTTTCTGGGACACACATGAACAGACGAGACAGAGCAGCTAGCTGCCGCAAAAGCGCGGGTCAATGTTTTGCTTACCACTAGATTCTTTTGACAGGAACGCCAAAATGCGTCTGGCCCCTTTCTATTACGATATTATATGGACAGTCTAGGCTGGTTTTTGCCATTGTCGCCACCGCTGTCAATCACTTCACCATATATGTATACTTATTTATATATATACGAACACTCAAGGGGGAAAAAAAAAAGCCGCCCGCCCGCGGCGCGTAGCTCGTCGCGATGCACCGACGACACACAGATAGGGGGGGAGGGGGTATATGCTTGTGCGCGCGCTTATCCTTCAGTGGAGAAAATTGTGTGCCTTTGGCTTACACTGCAACGATTGCGTTAGTTGTCTGGCGCACAAAGGTCACTTCCGTCTCTGAACAGGCCCTGTTTGCAAAAGGAGCGCAATTTTCCTACACAGCGAGGTATAACAACTGGGACACTTGTTAGTTTGTACTCAACTGTACCTTTGATTACGTATGATGCATTGTTTTTGTTTAAAGCGCATGTTACGTGTCAAGCAGTAAACATTGTTAGTTCGCTCTCGTCCTGTATGTATCGTTTTCGTGCATCATTTTGCGAGCAGTGCACTGCACATTTCGTCTGCTTGCTGTTCTCAGCGTGACATTCCAAGTCGTTGCTGTCGCATTCATCGGTTCGCCCTTGCGGCGAAACTGTGACTTTATTTTTTTATGTATTTACTGCCTTTACTCTACACCTGCGTGCCCTCGGAGCTCATAGATCGCTATGCGATTTTGTGCACGACGGTTGTGGCAAACGGTAGTTCCTTTTACAATCCCTATACGCTTGGCTGCGCATGCGCCTTCAAGACTAAGTCGTTTTATGTCATCTACGATCCCATCTGAGCCAGTTTTGTCCGCAGAGTTTGTAGGAAGCAGCGTTGCTTTGACTGGTTGAGTGCACACTTTCGGGGTTCTGTCAGTTATGTTGTCACCATACATGATTATGTTAAGAGTGACCACGATTTCGTCCACAGCGGTTGTAGCGGCGACAATCACACGCACTGTGGAAGACAGTGTGTGCGTCGGTCACATGCCTACTTTCCAAGCTTCTAGTACGCTGCTCTCGGCCTTCGTTCGGCGGTTTCCATACGAAAGTTCATTACCACCCACAGCGATTAGAAAATATGTTCGGAACAATCGAAATAAGGCCCAATGGACATAGTAGAATTTGGTTGAGGAATTTCACCAATTCGTATCTGCCGCGTTTCCGCATCACTGAGGTTCTACTGTACGTTTAGATGAACGCCTCTTAAACTCATTTATAATAAAATGGCGTAGGTTAGAAAAGCCTGGAGCAGATTAGGCTGCTTTTTTGTCAATGCAGCCAGGTCACGCACAGAAATTTCAATTTCCGGGCGATTTTCATGGCAACTGTACAAACGGAAGAAACTGTTGAAATCCAGGAGACTTGGCAGGTATTCTCGCTCAAATAAGCATTTTGAGCTGACAGTAACCGTGGCTGTTGCAAGTGATGCCGCGCACCCATGCACATGCTTGCGATCACATTGAAAGTAAACTGTGCATTTGAAGAAAAGAAAGTGTTTAAAATTATGGCACACGCTGATGAAGGGACACATCTTGCCCCCTTGTCCTCCCTGCATAGCTTTCAGCGCACTCACTTATATAAGAGAGAAAGTGCTTGAAGCATGCTAAAAACACCTGTCACTCCACTCGCACTCAACAAATTCTACAAAAATTTGCAGCAGTTAATTCGTGAGGCAATAAACTGATTTAATGAAGCCATTCCATAATTACTTGGTATGTGCTGCAGGGCCCCTTTAATCTTCCAAAAAGATGATACCAACACATAGTATTCGAACAGCACAGAAAGATGAACATCACCTACTACGTGTTGCTGCTTCTAGATGGCAAAGCCTTCTTCCAGCTAGGCACAGGCTAAGCAGCTGTGGATGGACTCTCAACTAAAAGCAAAAGCACTGTGTGCCTGCTGTCCAAGCCGTGCTGTCACATTGCCACATGGAACCTAACTGACCTGTGGCACATGTGAAGTGGGAGTAAACCATACGTTTTCTATCGGGGTTCTGATCCAGATACGTCTTGAGAATGAAGTTCCTCGCAGCCACGTGATCCTGTTTCGGACCTGTCACAGTCACCGAGTTAATAAGGCAATACTTGAAAAAAAACAGAGCAGCGATAGCATTTGTCTACATGCCCGCAATCAGTCCGAAATCAGTGTGCTTGGAGAGGTACACTCAACTGAATTTGAGTGCTCCAGAAGTAGTCCTCAGAAGCAGCGCCAATTTTTCAATACAGCAGTAAATTCTTTTCCAATATGCACCAGGTTTCTCACAACTGTATGTTCTTTGGGGGGGCGTTCTTAATATTTCTCTTCCAAATGCGTCAGAAATACGCATCAGCCAGCCAGGAAAAATCAAGTGTCACAGTAGGAGAGTAAAAAACTTCGAACTGCCCAAACACCAACTCCCCTCCTGCTAACATAGTCACAGTATATGGCTATGGCATTTTGCTTATATGCTTCTGGATATCCACTCTGACATTTATGTTTTAGTTGCCGATCTCGGCCGTTTAAGATGTAAGGTGGCCACACAGCCCATTAGATCTCGCACCCTGTGCGACTTATGTACTTACTCAAAGCAGTTAGCACATCACCGAGTATAGCTTTCCTGCCTGCTGACATGACATCATTCTTGGGTGAAACTTCACACCCTTCACAATGCCACCATTCACAAAGCTTGTGCTGGGCTCGAACTTTCACGACTGAATGTTGCACCACAACACAAAGCTGCTGACCAGCCACATAAATGAGTTGTCTGTGAGAACACCTCCCATGCCCCCTTTCTCCTTCACCTTGTCCCCACCTCCTGCAGTACCCTCACCGATGCTACCGTCTTTCACATGCTGTACCTTTTCGTTAGTTGTAAAGCTGTACTTATACTGTTAGCAATGTCAGACTTCACCAGCCACTTCAACAATTTCTTTTCTTGTGTCTATTACATTGCTCATCGCTGAATGTCTCAGCCATATAGACCATCTGGACTCTTCTTGTTTGGTTGATGTACCACACAGCTCTTTTCATATAAACCTAAACCAATTATACACACTTTCAGCAATAGGAGTTGTATACTAACAAGTCCTGCAGCTCTATCACAGTGGGCACCAGTCAAGAAATTCATTGCATATTTCACAGGTGCAACTTTACCGAACATGAAGTGGAGCACTACACCAACACTCGATTACACAGGTCATTCCGTTAACCAGGATGTTTAACAAGCATAGACACTGTATACAAATATCTCCACAATGTCCCCCACCTTTCAAAATCTGTATACTATATGCTCATAACCATACATCTCATGCCAGAACGGCCAATAGCCAGCATTGCCCATGCATATGTCTTCTGATGTTTTTAATATGTTGCTGCATACATGCAAAATCAACCTCCGGACAATCCTGCTGTGAAACAATTATGTGCTAGTAATAAAGTGCCACCAAAACATCAAGACAAATTTTCGTAGTTTGCTGAAGTGAACCATTGAGTTCTACAAGTATTTAATGAGGATACTACCACAGAATGGCCTTACAATCACTAATGCTCTGTTCATACCTCTCACGTGTCATCAAATGCAGCACAGTAAAAATCATATGGAGCAGACGTCACTCACACACACATACAATCGCATATGCACTTACAATGTAAAAGTTATTGACAATAAGCTTTACCTGACTCACAATCTCATTTTTTTTTTTTTATCCACTGACCTTCCTATACATCAGAACTGTGAAAGCATATGACTAGAAAATGCATGCACCAATGTGGAGCTGTGATGCAGTGGACAAAAAAAGCCCTCTGTAAATGCAACACATAACAAAAGCATCCCCACCCAAGAAGCCACAACAACATTCATGCAAATAGCTTACAGTAAACCTGAAATTTTACTGTAACAATCGTAAAAGAATGTTTGAATGCTTAGCAATACTTTAGCCCTTATCAAGAGACTGCAAGACTGTATATTTGTGAGTTACACTGCCATATAAACGTTTACACATCAGAGAAGTAACCAATAGAAAACATGTTTGCTGCTTTTTGGCAACAAGCATAATGAAGACCAGAGAGAGCACTATCACTTCTTACTAAAAAAAGACCATCAAAGCAGCCATCAATGTTAAATCTAACTTTAAAATTGAAATGCTGGTGACTGCACGTATAGGTCGTTTTGGTGCCATGTAGAAGCAAGTGGCACATTTCTTGCAAACGATGTTCCAAAACAAGTGGAAACGTCTTTTTAACGTCTATCGAGATCACTTAACCAAACAAATAGAATTGCTCGCTAGTTAAATTATAGGTTGCTCCATTTCAAACAGCTGCTTCTAAAACTTCTGCTACCTGCTATATGCTGGCAGCAAGAACACCAAATCAAGCACCAAAACACGGCACACATGTAGCTGACTAAGCTGCGTCAAATGTGAAATGCGGGACACTACTGTGTCAACCTGCTCTCCTCTTCACTGCTCCAGAGGCAAGGAGGACATTCAGGTAACTCTGCCCATTATGGAAACATGATGCTGCATTTGAAAACTGCTCTGCAATACAATGTGCGATTTTAAAAATCTCTTAGCGGAAACTGCAAGCAAGTTACCCCTGGCACCAGCAGCAGTTGGAATTGAAAATAAAGTGAAATGAAATGAAGTCTCAAATTGTCTCAACCTTTTTTAAAAAGCCATAGCAGTGAAACTTGGTTATGCTAAACTGCTGATAAACCAGTTTCGATGAAGTGGTAATAGTATAAAATACTCAATGGTGCTGAGAAGTTCATTACATCAAGGTATAACTGCGCTGCCCACCATTTTCATGTACCAGACTGAATTGAGCAGCTTGATTTCTGCTCGCAATGACATTACGAGCATATTTTCCAGTAGATTCGTTTCCCCCCTTTTCACTTATTGCCCTGAGAAGGCAGCGAGATGGTTTATCAACAAAGAAGAGACTCACCATCATATTCCGGAAAATAGTCCACTAAATGAGAATACATAATTTTTTCTTCTAGTAAGTCCTTCTTGTTTAGAAATAGAATAACAGACGAGTTTTGGAACCAGGGATATGTGATGATGGTCTTGAACAAAGCTTTGCTCTCCTCCATTCGATTCTGGAAGAAAGCATTTGGGTGAGAGATGTTCCTCTACAAGAAAGACGAACATGGACCATAAAATGCATCATCAGTTCACTACAAAGCAGCATTATATTTTTAAAGGCCCAATCAATAGGCTCAGACTTTTTTTTTTTTACACCCCCAAGGAAGCTCGGCAATTCGTAAAGTAGACAATGGTGACCATGTTTTCCGAATATTATAGTGCTGCGCGTGGCACAGAGCTTCTATTTTGAAAAACTATTCTCGCGCTACTTTCCTACGCCTAACCAATCCTCCTTTCACGCGCAGTGGTGCAATGTCGCGACTTGGTCTATATTAGCCACGTCAATGGGCGACACTTTCCCCTCTCTGTGAGAAAGAACGGCGGCGAGGCAGCACGAAAATTTAGAACAAGTTGAAACGGATGTTCTAGCCCCTGTAACTTCCTTCATATAGCATGTATTTGCAAAATTATTGTGGCAGAATGTTCACAAAGCCAAAGTGCACATGTTTCCCTTTATAACAATTTTTAGACCTCGGGATTGTTTACTGGGTCTTTAAATAACAAGTTTTTATGCACTGCTCAACAACAAAGCACAAGGACAGAGCTGACTGCGGGAAAAACAAAGTAAGGTGCAACACTGATACGACTACCGAGGAGGAAAGGAAGGGGGCTGTGCATGTAGAAGTAGTCAAGTCTAAGAAAAGACATTTAGCCAAATTACCAAAACTTGCAGAGAACCCAATAATGAATTGAAACAAGTAAAACATAGGCCCTAGGAAAGAGTACGTCCGTACAAGAATGAACCAAGAATCCATCAGATAAACAAGTCTTAAAAAACATGTGACCGTTCTCAAAGCAAAGCACCTATCAACAGACTAATGATCATTTGCAACAGCAGTACATCTAAGAAATGCAGATAAAAACTACAGAGTTTAAGACATAGCAAGCTGAAATTAATGGCCGCATCTGGCCATTTATAGCAGCCCGAAAGTTGCAAAACAATGCACAATGCAGGCTTACCTCATTGTCGGACTCGAATAAAATCTGGTCGTATTCACTTAAGGCTACTAGGAATATAATAGACGTGACATTCTCAAAACAGTGTATCCATTTCCTCCGCTCAGACCGCTGGCCACCAACATCCACCATTCTACAAGCAGAGAGAATAAAAATGACAAAAAATGAAAACAACAGCACTAACGAAGAAAATCAAACAGCAAATGAATTGCTCAACTACTGTTGATAGAGCATGTGTTAGTTTTTTTGTTTTACTAATAAAAAGGGGAAAAAAAGCGTGCCATATTGTGATCAAGTGCATGAGGCTTTTAAAAGCTTCATGTGCTAGCATCTTCACTCATTTGCCCATCCTTAACATTTAGTAGTTAGGTCGGCAAACTCACTCATGGGCCGACACACGCCGACTCTCAGATCGAGTCGAGAGTCTGAGAAAGTACTGCTGAGCAATATATTTGTCAGTGAGCCCGAGCGAGTCCGGCATATGAAAATTTTGGCGAGTTATAGAGTGAGCTTTCATAATTTTGCCAACAAGCGGCTACAACTTAAATATTGGTTTTGTTAACTTAGTTTTTTCTTCATTTGCCATTGCTACAGCACTATTCAGGCCGTTTTCAATGTGGTGGCCATCTCATTCACAGCAAAAAAAAGCACTGGAACATCACAGACTTCCTTAAAGAAGTACAAAAAGAGTTCCTAAACGTGCCCCTGTGTGTCTCGTCTAAATTAACTTCGAATTAGCTCTTACTAGGTCAATAACATACATGAGCAACATCTGTTAACATCCTCGGGATGGTTAATGTGTATGGTCGCAAAGTGGTCCCTCATGTATGTCATCACTTGTAAGTTCCTGCCTTCGGGATTACATATGCCCCTGCCCGACGCAACACATGGTGATGAGGATGCAGTTTAAACCCACGCAGGCTTTGCATTCACCACCTTTTCACGCGCCACAAACTGCCTGGCATAAAGCTTCCCCGAGTATGTAACCACACTCAAGTACAGGACCAGATAATTCCCAAAGTCGCCAACATGCACGTTCAGGCTAAGTTGCAGTCCTACAGGGAAAGCCTGATGCTGCGAAAAGCGGAAGAAATTGCACGCGACAGCGAGGCGCTACAAAAACAATATGCAATGTTAAACACAATAAGCGGCTACTCGGCTCGCATTCCGATTATGGGGGCAGCATCTAGCTGATAGTAGAGACTCAAAATGGCGGGTCAGCAGTTTCATTGGCGCAAAGTTCGAGTCAGCCAACCACCCTTACCCAAAATGATTGCATGGGCTCAACCCACCTCTGACATGCGCAAAATAACTAAGAACTGGCCTAGTTGGTACGTATTCATTCTAAATAGGCGCGGTCTTTCGACTTTCTCCTTGTGTTCGTGCTTGCATACTGTTTTTTTTTTTTTTTCAGAATGAACAGCGGCATTTCTTAAAACCCGATGTGAAATCTCCTTCTTAAATGATTCACACTCAAGCTTCATTACAACAAAGTAGCATCTTGCAAGAAAATAGCTTTGTTATATCTGAAAATTCGTTATAAAGTTTAATCCTAACATTGTATCTATTGCAAGATTATTTTTAGTTTATTTCACTGTACCGACATTGTTGTTGTATTTGTGTTAGTTATATCTACTTATCGCTTTCTCCCTTCACGTCACAATTTGCTTTCGATTTACTTTGAGTCCTTGTGGCAGGAAGTTTTAGTTTATTTTTTTCTCATTTTGCTTTCTCCTGTTCACCTCAATGCACCCATCAAGACATAGAGCAGAATCCCTGTCATTGTCGGTCACTGTGATAGCTCATTTCAACAAAGGCCTGTCACGCGGTACGTCTGCAACAGATTTTTTTTTATTGAGTCTATGGAAAACCAAACAAACATTACCGTGTTGTTCGTCTTAAGCGAGAATTCGTCTTAACTGGAGTATACCGTATTTCACGGCTAACAATTTCGGACACTTAAGGATGGGCTGTTCAATATTTAGGACTTTCCAAGCATCAGTCAAGCCGACTACCATCACTTTTTTCGTGCCGCCATCTTCATTGTTTACATTTTTTTCCAATAGCCTCGAACCGGTGCTGGCATTGCACGCTGCCGATACCTCTGCTTGCCGCCGCTAGGGTGGCTACTTCAAACACCTCGAACTGCTGGATCAAGGCTATTTCCGTACCAGTGTCGCTGCCGAACAATTCTTTTTTGCTGTGGCTGTTGAAGGGATCACACTGTTGGACTGCCTTAACTGACTGTTCGCCTGTGCGCGTGCCATATGTTCCAGGTGTGTCGCCTGGCTAAGTGCACTAATTTGAAATGGGTTAAGGAATTGTGAGTGCTATTGTCGGCCACGAGAGCTCGACATACTTTCCAAGCAGGGAAAGTATGTCACCATGTCGATGGCGAAGAAAGCTGTCATAGTCAAGCACGTTGAAAGTGGCCAATCGTGGGCAGACATTGCGAGTTTCAGATTTCCAGACTCAGACTAAATGAAAGACAAGCAGGAGATTTTGGAGACAGCGGAAAAGTCTACTGGATGTCACTCGAAAAATGCAAGCCAAGGCACCTACCCAAAGCTCGAGGAGGCCCTTGTCACATGGCTGAAGTCAACAGTGGCCATCAATCTCGGTAGGAAGCGCAGCCATTATTACACAGAACACAACACAAGCGCTGTGTTCTGTGAAATACAGTCGAAACCCACAATAACGAAACCCCGCGAGTACGAAATCCCCGCGGCAATATTTCCGGATCCCCGGCGAACGTTGATAGAAGACCATGTGTTACGTATCTCGCGGCAACGTAATGTTTTTGGACAGCGATCCCGCATTAACAAATTTTCTACTACGGTGCGGGCCTTATTTTACCTTCCCGCCAAAGGTTAACTGTCGAAAATATGCTCGTATGCGAGTTATGCGAACTCAAAATTTGTAAACGTCTGCTTTTGCCGCACTAGTGTGGGTACCGCCATTTTTGTTTACTTAAGGGAGGACGCGGCTTTAGGATCGCGAAAAATGGCAAAAAAAAACGATTTTTTGAAAATCAAGTTTTCAGTTTCTGGAACCTTTTTTCTATCCGATTCCAAAATATCTACACTGAAAACCGTGCAGAAGTGCTTCGGAAAATTCATTACACCCACCTAGGTAGCGAAACTTCTTCTGGAAATCGCGAGAAAACAGCGATTTTCAAAAAATTCATCATCATCATCATCATCAGCCTGTCTACGTCCACTGCAGGACAAAGGCCTCTCCCATGTTCCGCCAGTTAACCCGGTCCTGTGCTTGCTGTTGCCAATTTATACCCGCAAACTTCTTAATCTCATCTGCCCACCTAACCTTCTGTCTCCCCCTACCCCGCTTCCCTTCTCTGGGAATCCAGTTGGTGACCCTTAATGACCAGCGGTTATACTGTCGACGTGCTACATGCCCGGCCCATGTCCATTTCCTCTTCTTTATTGCATCTATGATATCCTTAACTCCCGTTTGTCCCCTAATCCACTCTGCTCTCTTCTTGTCTCTTAAGGTTACACCTACCATTTTTCTTTCCATTGCTCGCTGCGTCGTCCTCAATTTAAGTTGAACCCTCTTTATGAGTCTCCAGGTTTCTGCTCCGTAGCTAAGTACCGGCAAGATACAGCTGCTATATACCTTCCTCTTGAGGGACAGTGGCAATCTACTTGTCATAATTTGAGAGTGCCTGCCGAATGTGCTCCACCCCATTCTTATTCTTCTAGTTACTTCAATCTCGTGGTTAGGCTCTGCGGTTATTACCTGCCCTAAGTAGACATAGTCTTTTACAACTTCAAGTGCACTATTACCTATCGCAAAGCGCTGCTCCTTTCCGAGGTTGTTGTACATTACTTTCGTTTTCTGCAGATTAATTTTAAGACCCACCTTTCTGCTCTCCTTGTCTAACTCCGTGATCATGAGTTGCAATTCGTCCCCTGAGTTACTCAGCAATGCAATGTCATCGGCGAAGCGCAGGTTACTGAGGTACTCTCCATTAACTCTTATCCCTAACTGTTCCCATTCTAAGCTTCTGAAAACGTCCTGTAAGCACGCAGTGAATAGCATTGGGGAGATTGTGTCCCCCTGCCTTACACCCTTCTTTATTGGTATTCTGTTGCTTTTTTTTATGAAGCACTATGGTAGCAGTTGATCCCCTGTAGATTTCTTCCAGAATGTTTATATATATTTCATCTACGCCCTGATTCCGCAGTGTCTGCATGACGGCTGATATTTCTACTGAATCAAACGCCTTCTCGTAATCTATGAAGGCTATGTATAGTGGTTGGTTATACTCTGAGCATTTCTCTATTACCTGATTGATAGTATGAATGTGGTCAATTGTTGAGTAGCCTGTTCTAAATCCTGCTTGTTCCTTTGGTTGATTGAATTCTAATGTTTTCTTTACTCTGCTAGCAATTACCTTTGTAAATAGCTTGTATACTACAGAGAGCAAGCTGATTGGTCTGTAATTCTTCAAGTCCTTGTCATCTCCTTTCTTATGTATTAAGATGATGTTAGCGTTCTTCCAAGACTCTGGTACTTTTCCCGTCAGGAGACACCTCGTAAATAGAGTGGCTAGTTTTTCTAACACAATCTGTCCTCCATCTTTCAGCAGATCTGATGTTACTTGATCCTCACCAGCAGCTTTGCCTCTGTGCATGCTCTCCAAAGCTTTTCTGACTTCTTCTATCATTACCGGTGGGGTGTCGTCTGGGTTACTGCTAGTTCCTATAGTATTAAGGTCGTGGTTGTCTCGGCTACTGTACAGATCTCTGTAAAACTCCTCCGCTATTTTAACTATCCTATCCATATTGGTAGTTAATTTGCCTTCTTTGTCCCTTAGTGCATACATCCGCCTTTTGCCTATCCCAAGTTTCCTCTTCACTGCTTTGACGCTTCCTCCGTTTTTCAGAGCGTGCTCAATTCTCTCCATGTTATACCTTCTTACATCGCATACTTTACGTCTATTAATCAGCTTCGAAAGCTCTGCCAGTTCTATTTTGTCTGTTGTACTTGACACTTTCATGATTTGACGCTTCTTAATTAGGTTCTTCGTTTCCTGGGAAAGCTTGCCGGTGTCCTGTCTAGCTACCCTGCCTCCAACTTCCACTGCACACTCCGTGATGATACTCGTCAGATTATCGTTCATTGTATCTACGCTAAGGTTGGTTTCCTCGCTAAGAGCAGAGTACCTGTTCTGCAGTGACACTCTGAATTCCTGTACTTTCCCTCTCAGTGCTAGCTCATTGATTTGCTTCTTGCGTATCAGTCTCTGTCGTTCCTTCTTCCAAGTCTAGGCGGATTCGAGCCCGTACCATTCTATGGTCACTGCATCTTACCTTGCCAACCACTTCCACATCCTGCACGACTCCTGGGTGTGCAGTCATTATAAAGTCTATTTCGTTCTTATTTACGCCATTAGGGCTCCTCCATGTCCACTTGCGGTTTTCTCGTTTTCGGTAGAAGGTATTCAAAATACGCAGATTATTGCGTTCTGCGAATTCTACTAGTAGCTCTCCTCTGGCGTTTCTAGTGCCGATGCCATAATCTCCTACTGCCTGGTCTCCAGCCTGCTTCTTCCCTACCTTTGCATTAAAGTCGCCCATTACTATAGTATACTGTGTTTTCACCTTACTCATTGCCGATTCCACGTCTTCATAGAAGCTTTCAACTGAAGCGTCATCATGGCTAGATGTAGGCGCGTAAGCCTGTACTACCTTCATTTTGTATCTTTTATTCAGTTTAATTACAATGCCTACCACCCTTTCATTAATGCTATAGTAATCCTCTATGTTGCCAGCTATGTTTCTGTGAATTAGGAACCCTACTCCCAGTTCTCTTCTGTCTGCCAAGCCCCGATAGCAAATGACGTGCCCATTCTGTAGCACAGTATAGGCCTCATCTGTCCTCCTAACCTCACTCAGCCCTATTATATCCCATTTAATGCCTTCTAGCTCCTCGAATAATACAGCTAGACTTCCCTCACTAGATAACATTCTAACGTTAAACGTTGCTAAGTTCAAGTTCCAATGGTGGCCTGTCCGTATCCAGAGATTCCTAGCACCCTCTGCTGCTTTGCAGATCTGACCGCCGCCGTGGTCAGTTGCTCCGCAGCTGGTGGGGACTGAGGGCCGTGAGTTAATTGACGAATGCCTACGGGAGGGGGTGGCCAGATACTGCACCAGGGTGGCCAATCCTTCTCTGGTGAGATCATCGGTGAGCCGGTACGATCAGACAGTAGTGTCTTTTTCAAAAAATTATGGCTTCGCGATCACGGGGCCGGGAGCCGGCTTCTTGGGCTCATCGGAAAGAGCACTTCTCCGTGTTTAACTTTCCCGCCTCAGCTGCCTCCTCCCTTTAAATATAAGCGCACAAAAAGCAAATGTTTGAAGGTCGTTTCAAGGCCCTTGATTGGCTGTGGCCGCCATGTTGCCGCAGCTCGTCTCGCCATTGGCACGGTGCTCGCTCCGGGAGATCGTCGTCTGCTGCTTGTGCGTCGCGAGGACATGGCTCTCGAAAATTGCTACTTCGTGACGTGTTCACGGCTCGATGATCACTTAAGATATAATTACGCTTTAGTTAGGAGCAATAGGTGGATGCACGATCAGGTTACTACGAGCGCGGCGCGTCATGGGAGTCGTCTTTAGCCCTCACTCTGCCGATAGCGAGACTGCGGCCAGGAACGACGCGCTAGCTCACTCGTAGCGACGTGCTTCGTCGCAAGCAACGATGCTGTAAGCGGCAGCACGGTCAGATTACTACGAGTGGCCGCACAAGATGCACGATCAGATTACTACGAGCGGGGGCGCAGTCTACAAGTGCGGTGCATCATCGGAGTCGGCCTTAGCCCTAACTTCGCTGATAACAAAACTGCGGGCAGGAACGACGTGCTAGCGCATCCGAAACAACCCACGGGTTATTTTGTATGCGCAGGACACCCTTCGCTCCTTCGGCGCACATGACGACGATGTAGCAATGGACCACTTTTTCCAGTGCGAAGGCAGAGCTTTGAAGTTGTTGCATGGCAAGGGTCGGCAAAGTAAGTTGACCGACTTCTGGCAATAAATTTTTGTTCTGCTGGCCGTATCACTATTTTTATGTCTCATACTCGCGGCAACAAAATTCTCGCGAAAACGAAAATGTTTCGGTTTCCCCGGCGATTTCGTTATTGCGGGTTTCGACTGTAGTGGCTGCGCTTCCTACCAAGATAGATTCATACCAACTGGCCCGATACAATTGTTTATTGAGCGGCCATCAAGGTTGCAGTCTAGAGGAGCCTTCTCAAACAAAAAGCCGAGACGATGGCTAAGAAAGTTCAAGAAGCGCTCTGATCTCAGTTATAAAAACTGTGTGGTCAAAGTGCAGCTGTCGACCTTAGCGCCGTTGCGAACTATGGCTCTGAAAAGCTGCAGTCTTTTTTACAGGAGTACTAGCCCGACGATACTTTCAACTGTGACGAGACCGGACTTTTTTCAAGCTGATGCCAGAAAAAAAGACTTTTGCCTTTGCTGGCGAGCCTTGCAATTGTGGCAAAAACAGTAAGGAGCGAGTTACTGTACTAATCGGTAGCAATATGTCGGGCACAGGAAAACTGCCGATGCTCGTCATCGGCAAGTCGAGAGCTCCAACGTGCTTCAATGGTGTAAAGTCTCTGCCTGATTTGTACGAGGCAAAACGGCCTGGGTAACTCAGCAGATTTTTTTAAAGTTATGTGAGAAGGCTAGATCGCAAATTTAATCGAGAGCCGCAAAATTTTGCTCTTTATGGACAACTGCGCTGCACACAGGCACATTAACAACTTGAAAGCTGCGCGCGTCGAGTGCTTGCCACCAAACACTACAAGTGTCCTACAATCGATAGACCAGGGTGTCATACGCACTCTGAGAGTGAACTATCGGTTATGCTTGCTTTCGCGTACGTGGTGTGCCTCGACAGTGGAAACGTTTACTCTGTCAATTTGCTTGGAGCACTTAGCATGCTCATTGATGTGTGGAAGTCGATGGCATCGACAACACTGCACAACTATTTCCGCCACATGAGATTTGTATTGAATGGCGAGCCGGCCGAATTGGATGAGGACAGCGTCATCGACAATGTGTCCGGAAGCGAGGTGCTCATCGACTACCTTTGCACTGCGGGCGCAGAGATTCCCCCAAATGTCCCATTTTCTGAGTTTGCGTGTGTGGACAGCGAGTTAGAACCGTGCGCTGGCAAAGAGTCCGAGAGCGACAATGACTAACCAGGAACCGCTCAGCCAACGCGAGCTGAGCTGATGCAAGCGATCGCAACCCCTCGCAGCGACACGGCAACTCCAACCTAAATGCGGGCGGACAGGCTTGCAAATATGCGAAATATGGTCCAGAAGACGATCAATCACTTTTTCTGCCCCCTATCTCAATAGTAAGCAATAAATTGAGCATTTTGGGGGCACATTTGCTTTTTCCGACAGCCTGATTTTTCGGACATTTTCGCGGTTCCTTGCGGGTCCGAAAAATCGGTCATCAACTATAATGTGCCCTCATTGAAACAAACTCGTTGAAACCAAGGCACACATGGTAATAAATACTGTCCCACAAGAAAGAAGAGGAACAAATGGCCAGCAAAACTTTCATTTTGGCTTACCTGAAAATGATGGAGTCCAAGTCAAATGGGTACTCGATAATGCCCGTTGTGGGCACTCGTACCCGAAGGATGTCTTGTTGCGTAGGAAGGTAGTTTGGGGCAGCTATTCTGTCCACATCTGTAAGGTAGCTGCACGGCAAAAGCAAATGCTTCATCAGTGCACTCTCAGAGTATGGAAGATTCGGCTGTGACAGGCGCATAAAATTAAACCATCAGGAGCATACTGCACCATATCCCGTCTTACAACAGCCTTTATCTAGTTATCAATACGAAAAGATCAGTTTTAGCTAAAAATTACAAGCAACAATCGATCATTTGGGCTCGGTAAGGCCACGTAGAAGTTGGGACAACTGGCACGAAGAAATAATGCATTCATTAAATAATGGGAGACATTACTGGCCAAATAAGAACACATATGGCTAACTTGTATGCACACATGCTTCTTTCAATTTCTCAGCTAATTTTACATTTTCATGTTGTTCCGGTTTCCATTTCCAGTTTGCTGAGTTTTCTACACATTCATTCAGCTCATAGAAAGCTGACAGAAGTGCAGGTCCATTGCTTTGTAATCCAAGTAAGCAAAGCTGCTGCACGCATTCCGCAATTGCGGTTTTCCATGACACCCTCAGGTAATGCACTGAGTGGCACAGCACACATGGAAGCGGCAATGGATCACCAAGCCAACTTTGCTTGCTTCTTTTGGATTGAGTTTTCAGCTGTCACCGACTTACCTGCAACTATCCAAGCTTCAAACTTTTGGGGGCGACCCAAAGAAGCCAATGACAATGGTGTTGCGAATATACAACCTTTCGATTAATAGAAAATGGCATAACCCCAATGCCCCAGAGGACCTCCCACAATTAGATCATCTATTCACTTTTTTTTTCACAGCACTTTTTTGCAGCACTGCTAAATTGATTTTGAATGCACAATAACCCGTTTCGATGCCATAGTTGTACGATGCCACCAGCATCCGTCATGGAATAAGGAAACCTCTAGAGAGGCCTTATCATATCCCAACGCATTGCGAAAAATGTAGCGGAAATGTCAAATATACAGGGCAAACCAACCGGTATGGGGGCAAACAAAACAGCTGACGCTCCGTGGCATGCTCTCCCCGCTGGCTTGCTGCTGAGCAGACAAGCCCCAGCATAAACTTAGTGCACATTGTGCAGTTTGCATGCAGTGAAATGTTGCAACTACACATTTACCAGGCTATTCGTGCGTGGCAGGCCCGAGTGTTTCGTGCTGAAATTCTCCGCGGGGCGTTTTTGTCCAGCAGTACAGAAGGTACCAATATGCACTGCGATCCATAAAATTCAGCCCCTGTATCACCGTATTTTAACTCGCATGGCAGTGGCTTACGCACTCTGCTGGGTATTAGGCCTTTCTTTTCCTTTGTTATAGCCCGATTAGACTAGTAGCCGATTAGCGGTTCTTCACTGGTATAAACAGAACGAGCGTGGCATCGCACAATTTTGAAGACTTACCTAGTAGCTATCATATTTATTCGTGTAATCCTTGATCTATTTCGTGTAACGTATTTCGTGTATATTCGTGTAACGCTTGATCTATTTCAAGCCTATCAGCAACTTCCAGTCACTGAAGACACAGCAAATGTTTTGACCGTGAATACAATAAATGAACTGTATGCAGTCAAGAGACTTCCATTTGGAATCTCAGCAACGCCAGCAATATTCCAAAAAATCGTGGAGACAACTCTCGCCAAAATTCCTGGCCCCAGCGTGTATCTCGATGACATAATTGTCTGCGGAGAAACTCCAGATCAACACCACGAACGGCTAGACCAAGTGTTGTCAAGACTGGGTAATATGGGCCTGCGCCTACAGAAAGACAAATGTTTATTTGGGGACAAACATGTGGAGTTCTTAGGACATCGCATCAATGAACAAAGGGTACATACGACTGGAGAGAAGGTGAAAGCCATCATGGATGCACCAGCACCGAAAACTATGGTTGAGATCCAAGCATTTTTAGGCTTGCTTGCTTTCTACGACCGCTTCCTCAAGGACAGAGAAACATTAGCCTCACCATTGTACATGCTTTTACATAAAGAAACTGAGTGGATATGGGAGAAAGAGCACCAAAAGGCATTCGAAGATTTAAAAAAACTCGTTCACGACAGCCCAGTGCTCGCTCACTATGACGAGCGCAAACCCCTTCTCCTATCATGCGACGAGTCACCATATGGTGTCGGTGCTGTTTTATCGCAAGTGGAGCAGAAGCACCTATTGCTTTCGCGTCCCGAACGCTAGGAAGGCAGAACGGAGTCATGAACGGAGTCATGCACGATGAATATCGTGGCAGGAACTTGCCACGATATTCGGTGTTGATCATTTTCAGAAGTATATAATCAGAAGACATGTGACTATCACAACTGATCACCAGCCGCTACTCAGCATCCTCTGGCAGAAAAGGCCACTCCCGCAGCTCTCGTCACCACGTATGACCAGATAATGTCTGCTGAAACTGTCTGCTTACGACTACAACCTTGTTTACAGAAAAGACAGTCAAAACGAGAACGCAGATGCATTAAGCAGGCTGCCACTCCAAGGAGATGACGATGAGCCATCCCTTCCCAGTGATGTTCTAATGCTAGAATGTGCAATTGACCCCCAACTTTCGCCCAAGCACATTGCAGAGCTATCGCGCGAAGACAAAAGTCTAGCAGCAGTTATTCAGGCAGCCCAGCAATGAAAGGCGATGACTTTCGACCGTATGTCAAACTAGCGCCCGAGCTGTCGCTGCTCTAAGAATGCTTGCTCAGGAACTCTCGAGTGGCAATTCCGAGCACGGCTCGCACCGCAGCTTTAAAAATTATTCACTCAGGGCACAGGGCATCGTTGCTATGAAGGCCCACGCTAGAGGGTACCTTTGGCGGCCCAGCCTCAGCAAAGACATAGGAACGACTGTCCAAGAATGCGGGCCATGCCAGGAAAACCGAAGGGCACCTGTGAAGGCACCCCTTCCAGAATGGCCAAGAGCAGCACAACCATGAGAGACAATTCACATGAATTTTGCAGGACCCATTGAGGGCAGCATGTTCTTGCTTGCCGTTGACTCATTCAGTCAAAACACCTAATCATGCCCCGCCGCGGTGGTCTAGTGGCTAAGGTACTCGGCTGCTGACCCGCAGGGCGTGGGTTCAAATCCCGGCTGCGGCGGCTGCATTTCCGATGGAGGCGGAAATGTTGTAGGCCCGTGTACTCAGATTTGGGTGCACGTTAAAGAACCCCAGGTGGTCTAAATTTCCGGAGCCCTCCACTACGGCGTCTCTCATAATCATGTAGTGGTTTTGGGACGTTAAACCCCACATATCAATCATCAATCAAAACACCTAATCAAGGAATGCATAAATCTTTTCGTGACCTTTTTTCTAATGAAATGGAGTGAAACATGTCACGAGCGCTCCGTACCATCCTGCCACGAATGGTCAAGTTGAACGCATGGTCTTCGAACTTAAGCAAGCGTTTGTGAAAGAGAAGGACGCATCTGTTGCCCACGAACTTTTGCGTTTTCTTCTAAAGCAGCACACGACAACGCATGTGGGCACAAAGAAAACACCCGCCATGATGATGTTTGGTTGTGAACTTCCGATTGCATAGACATACCTGAAGCCCTCAGACTCACAGATCACAGAGGAAGAAGGAAAGGACGCAAAAAGCAAATCGTCTACGTGAAGAACTTTGTAGGCGACCCGGTATAGATGAAAGGAACCATCATCAAAGTAAGTCGTCGGTCTTGGTTGGTCAGTACGGACAGGTGTGTCATGCGACGTCACAAAAACCATATTCGGACTACGAATCAAGAAGCTACGGATGGCAACGCTTCTGCAACAGAGTCCCTGCCGGTCTTCACTGCTTCCGTTTTTCCCCCCAGACAGCCAGGCTGATAATCAACAAGACGCATTGACTGCAGGCGCTCCAGAGTGCTGTGCCACGCCAGCGCAACTCCCATCCGATGACGCTCTGCAAGAACCATGACAGCTGCCCCCGAGATGTTGCCATCCACCCAACCATTATCAAGATCAGTGGTTACTCGAACAGAGTGGGGAGAAATGTGTCGTGTTCGTGAGTTTCGGGTTCAATGTTGTGCTCGCGTTTCGGTTTGGACCCCACGAGATTTCACCGCCAGAGGGCCGAGCAGCAGCAGCACACACGCCGAGGGCACGCTGCCCTCTCCCCCAAAACAGAACCACTGTCTTCATCTATCAGCAGTGTGCTTCAAATAAATAAACCGAACAGACGTATGTAGCAATTGCATCGCTTGCACGGTGAAAAAAGAAGACTGCGAAAGTTTCGCGACTCGCTCGAAGTGCACATGCGCGTGATTACCACAAGACGAAAATAGCTAAATGTTTAGCTGCTGCTTCGATAAAAGGCGATAAGGGTGTTTGCGATGTGGAGGCTTCACGAATGTGATGTTACGGCTTCTCCTTACTATTTTCCTTCATCGTGTCCATAATCGCGACTGCATGAAATAAAAAATATCCCAATCAGATTGGATTTCAACCCAGGCTCCCTCTTGGGCAGTCAAGTATTCTACAGCACAGCCACTCCGATGTCTGAAACTCTTTTGCAAAAAAAAAAAAAAAAGCATCATGTCATGCAAGAAATCTCGTCAAATCGACTGTCAACCAACTTTTAAAGCACCCATTTATTTTAACCCAATGGAAAGCTTACTGGTGAGAGTGTCCAATTGTGAAACAGTAACGTGAAAAAAGCTGTGAAACATTTGAAATCAGAAACAAAACTGACAACCATGCTGCAAACAGCATGAGAGCAATTCATGTTCGAGCGCGTTGGCTGTTGCACGGCATTTTTCCTTGGCTACCATGAAGGCAGCACCCCTCCTCCCTGTGAAACTCCTTTTAACTTCTAAGCAGCACAAAATAGAGTGGGCATATATAATAATACAGTCGAACATGGACATATCGAACTCACATATATCGAATTTACGGGTATATCAAACGCGTAAGTTATCCTTTTAAAATTCCTTTGTAAAAATGTAGAAATTCGCACGTTTACGTCGAACAGTATTTTTACCAGCCTTCCATGATATAGAATCGCCACGTGAGCTGGCAGGTGCGCTTTGGCACACGCAGTGCCCGGCGACCTTCGCGCGGCACCATGCCTCCACCCCGCAACGCTAGAAAAAATGTAAGGGCGAGAGGGCTTTTCTTACTTGCAAGACGGCTTTTTTTTTTTCTTTCTTTTTTTCATTTCTTTTTCTTTCTCTCTCTCATGCTTTTTCCGTATACCCGTCGGCTCGGAGAGCAGAAACGAAAAAGTCGACGTCCTCCTCCTTTCGCCTTTTATTTTTTTCAATTTTTTTTGTTGCTGTTTTGTGAGTTTCGATCAGCTAACCACAGCTCACGCCTTTTGCGGTGAAACTCGCAGGTGGCCATCGCTTCGGGAGCGCTTTGTTGCTACTATTGTCGTGTCGCCTACGTACCTCCGCATTTCTTATTTGCGTGTGTGGTGTGCAAAGCCACTGCGGACTCGGCCAACGTCCAGAAGCATAAGACCCTTGACTTTGCGACGACGTTGAAGGCTATTCAGTGTGTTAAGGAGGGGAAGAAATGTTCGACCATCGCGGATGACTTCGGGATACCAGTGAGCACTCCGAGTACTTTGTCGAAGAACAAAGCAGATATCAAGGCAAAGGCGGGGAAGCAGCGAACGTCGGGAGCCTGCCATGTGCGCGCTTCCGCCTTCCAGAATGTAGAAAAGGCACTCTATGCCTGGTTTTTAGAAGTGTGCACGAAGAACATTCCGGTGGATGGCCCGATGCTGATCGCCAAGGCCAAATGGTTTGCCACTGCACTCTGTGAAACAACTTCACTGGCAACACCGGGTGGCTTCACCGATTTAAGCAGCGCCACAACACCGTTAGCAAAACTATTTCTGGTGAGAGCGAAGCTGTCAGCAGCCAGGACATCTAGCAGTGGGTGGCGAAGGAGTGGCCAGAAATCTCCGCGAAGTTTTCTCCCAGAGAGATCCTTAACGCCTGGCGAGACAAGAAGACGGATATAGTGGTCAACTGCTTCCGCAAGGCAGGCTTCAAGACAGCGGGACTTGCGGAAACCAGTGAAGACGATGAGCGCATAGACGACGCGTTTCGCGAGTTGTCTTGCTTTCCAGCAGCAGTTCTACACTAAGTGTCTGCGCACTATTTCGAGGAAGCGGACTGCAACGTCCGGGCTGTTGCGAGCCTCACCGACCAGGACATCGTAGCTGCGGTGACAGGGAACCAGAATGCCCGGAGCGGCAGCTCATGTGACGTAGAGGATCGTCCGGACGCGCGTACTCCGCCGCTGAAGTGGCGGCAGCGTTCGACGTCATTCGCCATTGTATCGGCCAAATGAAGGGAACCGGCCTGTCACACCTGGACAGCCTTGATAAGATCGAGACTAGCAACTTCAGCATTTCAAAAATGAAGAAGCAGGCCAAGATAAGCAATTTCTGCACACAAGTAAATCATGTTGCGGCGTGTGTGCAGAATTAGTTGTCATTCTTGAATGCACCTATTGTAGGTGGTGATCCGCTATAGCTAAGCTCTCGGGGCCTGTATTTTTTCATAACGAATTTTTCATATATCGAATTATTTCGTGATCCCCTTCGAGTTCAGTATATATGTGTTCCATTGTATAAATAGTACTCCGACAAGGAAGCCTAATAATGGCGGACATGACAGTATCAGACTACTTGCCGCAAAGTGATCAACCTCATATTTCCAGCTTCAAGGCTATTCCACTTGGCTGCACAACATACTGGTTCTTGTTACTTTTATTCACTATTTAAAAATATAAATCCTACTCAAAGCACGAAAAGAATGCTTGAATCTGTCACTATACTTAACTTTCTTTTCATTTCCACCAGAATCTGAGCGCACACTCTGACCAGTTGCCGATACCTTCAATATATATTTAACACAGCATAGTAGAAGTGTAAAATAACCGAATGTAACAGAATGCGAACTGCACATTGTGTGACACCCGGTTTTGCTGCAACTGCACTGTGGGTTCCGTGCAGGCCTGGTAATTTTTTTGTTTTCCTACTTCTAGCCGAATTTGGGATGTTTCTCCAAACAAATATAACATAAGCAGACAAACTCACTATTTGGCAGAATCTGTCAGCTGGTACTCGCGACGCCTATCGTAGCACTCCTGGATGCCATCATCACCCCAAAGCTGCTTGATCGCATCCACGTAGGGCTTCTCAAAGGTCGTGACTGTTTCGTAGTCTACAGACATCACCAAATTCGCATTCTCCTGCAAAAGAAAGCAGTTAAAAGCAACAGTAAGCAAAAGAGCCAATACCCATTTTACGTGAATCACCAAACACATCAAATGCTGGTTCCAACACACCAGTATTCACTGAATGAAAAATGAAAAACATTATTTTATAAAGCCCATCTGAATACTCCATGCAGTTGACAGTATCATTGCTACCGAATGCCTCTACCTTAACTTTTAAGCTTCTTCACACTGTCAGAATATTGAGATGACTGACTAGCAAGTTAATTCAATAAGCAACTTAGAAATAATGTTCAACGGTATTACATAACCATGGTCACCTAATAGCTACGTACATAAACAAGTGTGCAAAAATTAACACAAAGATGTCTACTTGCATACCTGCCAACATAGGGACTTTGTCTCAAGCGGGGAGACTAGCCACAGGAGAGAAGGGTTGAGGGTAGAAAAACATGTTCCAGGTGATGCATGTGACCGGTCAACTATATTTTTCTCATTGCTATTGGTCACTTCAAAAGAGCCCTGCGGCACTTTTTGAACATACTCGGAATTCACTGCAGATCAGTGATTCAGGCTGTTCTGAACATGAACCAAATACAACAGTGCACGACGCATGGAATTCATGCTTTTATTTTATGGACATCTGGAAATGGTTCACTGTATTCTCGACCAACCAAAACAAACATTGCAAATGGCAGATTCCATTGCTGTGGAAACTTTCATAATAGCAGTTTTGCGTTCAATAAACAACAAATTTATCTCTCTTTGGATATATTAAAGAAGGCCTCTTAGTTATTTCTGTCCTAATCAATGGTCATCAGCTTATTTTGCTTCTTCCCATGTTCAAATAAGGCAGCATGCGGCTTGGCAAAGCCTGTGCCATTTTGGACGCTAGGACCCGAGTGAATCACTTGCCTCTCATTGCACACACTATCGGAGTATGAACAGATTCATATTTCCACATGTGGTTATAAACTTCATCTTGGTGTCTTCGTCTTTCAGCCACAACAGCTATCAACACTCAGCGCGAATCATGCCACATCTGAGAAGGTTCGAGATCATTTCAGATCCTCCTGTTAAGAATGCCAGGTCGAATGTGAATAGACTAGTTTATTCCCGAGCTTACATGACCACCAGCGATAAGTTCTGATAGCACATGTACAAAAGCTCAGACACTTTACCTCTTAGTTTCATTCACGGTCAACCCTTTGTTCGCCACTCTCTGAACAGTGTTTATTGCTGCAGTTCAACCTCCTGTTTCCCAGTCGAAAGTTGGGTCAAATGAAGTTTCATCTTGGACACGTCTACTGCTGCCTTTGACAACATCGCGACTCCGTGATGATATTGTAAGTTCCAAACACACTGACACACTGGCCAGTGCATGCTTTATTTCTTACGTGCCTCGCAAAATAGAAAGCCTTGGAACTCCACTTATTGAAACTGCTTCAAAGCACATTATCCGAGTTTCGTTACCATCTTTCGGTCAACCTTACAAGACAGAACAGCACAGAGAGCACCAGCTACTCACAGAGCTTGGTAACACATTTGAACAACTCTGGCACAGTAGTGCCAGAAGTGCTTCTGCGCTGGATAGTTACCACGGGCTTGACAGATCCTGCGGCGGTAGAGTCACAATGACTAGCAAACATACTGGCACTGTAGGGCTTTATTCTTTTTTCCCACCTTCAAATCTGGGTTGGGGCAGTGTATGAAAATTTTACAGCCATGGTCATACATTCAGAAAGACTGGTCATAAATCGGGAGTCTTCAGAGAAAAAATTGGGAAAGTTCGCAGGTATGCACTTGCATACTGATAGTTCAGCAGGTTACTCCTAGATGGTACTAAATGCTGTCCTACTGAACTGATGATGACATCAGCATCACCATATTCCACCACATCATACAGCTCAGTTCCATGGTGCTAAAGTGTCACGTTACAGTGAAAAGCCATTGTCCTGAACAGCTTTAGCCATCACTGAACTAAGTACGTAAAGTCTCTCAATCATAAAGTCTGTCACAAATGAGCGCATCCATTCATAATTAGGTGACGAGCATTCTGCGGCTACTTCCCATCGATTTAGAGTGGCTTTCCAAAGCACTCTTGGAACCAACATTCTGAACGAGAAGTCCAGAATGATATTGTAACATGAAGGCAGTAGACACACGAGCACAGAGCTGGTGTACAGTAAAAGCACTCTTGGAACCAACATTCTGAACGAGAAGTCCAGAATGATATTGTAACATGAAGGCAGTAGACACACGAGCACAGAGCTGGTGTACAGTAAAAGCTCGTTTATCCAGACCTCGTTAACTTGGACTTGCAGCGCAATCCCGGCAAAACTGTGTATGTTTAATGGAGTCAAATCCTCATAAATTCGGAGGGATTTAGCCGCGCACAGGTTATCTCAGACAACGTGCAACTTCAGAGTCACGCGATCTCGGCGGCTTGGAGGCTCGAGCATCGCTTGCCATAACCAACAGAGGAACCACAGTTTTAGAGAAACTGAAACCGAACCAACTGCACAAGAATATGATCATGATGATGGTGAATGATAGGGAAGTGGCTAGGTGGCACTAGTTACCAGCCTGCGGGTCACCGGCACATCCAGTTTGGGCCACTGGCACATCCAGTCTCTACTAACAGCTGCTCCCTACGCCTACTGGTGTACTTCGCGACTTGGTTGACGTGGTTCTTTGCATTGTTACTACATTTGTTGCGGCTCTGTGTGTGCACGTTGCCACCGCCGTCACGCTCCATATCGATGGCGACCATCACAGGAGTTAAGCAGCCAACACCAGCCAGCAAATGATCTTGAAAGAAAGCTGATGATATTGAAAGACGTGAACCAGGGTTCTCCCCAGAAAATTTTGAGAGGTGGACGGCGAGGGGGGGGGGGGGAGGAGGAGGAGGTCGTGTCATATGAGCGTTAACCGAATAATGACAACACAACAGAGGGTCAAGCAGGGGGAGGGAGGGTGGGTCCTATTAGCATGAACCGAATAATGACAGCGCAACAGCAGATGTGCAGATGTTCAAGCAGAATTACAAAATACAAGGGACTTTATTTCTTATTTCTGCCTTCCCAGACATGTTACACCTTCAGCCTCCGATTCTTGCTCTTCGCCCACTTTTAAACAACCTCTTCATATGGATAGGTGTCAACATCAGGTCCTTCGCATGCAATGCGAATAAGGCAGTCCAGCGACTTTTCTTTCAGGCGGTTTCTTAGCTGCGTCTTAATTAGCTTAAGAGCAGAAAAGTCTCGCTCACAGTCTACAGTGTGCGGTGGCAGTACAAGATATGACCCTGCTAAACAAGCCATGATAGGAAACAGTTCTTTCATAGCATGTGCCACAAAAAGCAAGAAGTCTGCAGCTGTCAGCTTTTGTACACGGTCGCACTCAAGCACGAAGTTGGCAAAAGCAATCCACTCTGCAAGCATATCCTCAGTATATGGCTTGCCAAGAGTGGGGCAAAGCCTCTGCAGCGCACTGACAACTTCAATGCCGTTGCCACCAACCATTTGTTTGTAGCTGCTACGGTCAAACACAGTAGAATAGCTGGCCAATATAGGGTGGTCCTGAAAACTGTCCTGGATATTTTCCAGCAGCTTCTTGACAAATGCCGTTTTGGTGTTATGGAGCCATTGTTCAGATTCCTCTGTAATGGTTACCTTTATGTCATGACTGACACAAAAATCCTTGACCTTTGTTTGGATGTTGCTTTGCGTTTCCAAGGTCTTTATGCATGATTTTATAAGTCCTTGTATAAGGTCCACCTGCAGCGATGATGTTTGAAGAGTTCTGGAAAGCCTGTCAATCGCTGGGCGAAGGTCACACATCATCAGTAGAGTCCCAACAAACTTTGCATTCGTCACGAACTTGAGCAGTCCCGCTGCCCTGATGTCACTGCGTTGTTCTGCCTCCCTAGAGAGACTGATGATGATGGCCGAGAGATTATTGCGGATGGCTGTGCATGACCCGCCAACACTCAGCCACCGTGTGGGAGATGGCTCGATGATTTTCCCTCCACGTTGCTCCGACTCCAAAATGTTCTGCACAGCACTCAGCCCAGCTGTTCGAACTGAACTGGATGCATAGAAGTTGTACAGTTGCTGCAAAAGTTCTTTAAATTTACTGATGTATGGAATTGATTTGGCGGCCTGCAATGCTGCTAGGTTGAGCTTGTGTGCCGCACAATGAACCCCTACAGCCTGAAAGCTGTGGGGAGCTGTTAGAGCTTTTTGCTTGTCAATCAATAACTTCACAGCCCCCCCTTTTTTTCCCGTCATAACAGGTGCGCCGTCAGTTCCAATTCCGCGAAGGGCACCAAAGAGCAGACCCTTCTTATTCACAAAATCTTCAACGGCACAAGCAATGTTGGTGGCATTGAGGGCTAATGCTCTTTCGTCACCTTGGTGTGGTTCGTGGTTGCCCAGTACATCAATCATAGTCAGGAATTTTACTCTTAATTCCCCACCGAAAATGTACCTGCAGTGGATGACCAGCTGCTCCACAGTTGCGCAGTCGGTAGTTTCGTCGAGCATGAGAGCATAGTGCTCACTCTGACGAAGTTCGCAAAGGATTTTATCTTCAATGACATCCGACAGGCACGTGAGCATCTCCTGAATTGATCTCTGGCTACAGTACGTAGCATTCTTTCCGGCTGTTATTTGTGCTTTCACATCAAGGCCAAGCAGAGACAGCAGACCGAGAAGCGGCTCGAAGTTCGTTGTGTGTGGTATCCGGTGTTTGCACAAGTAATACATGGACGCAAATGCTTGCCTCATGGCATTGCGGGAGACCGGGCACTGAACTTTTCCAAGCGGCGACACAGCCACCTTGCTGTTTGCCTCAAGCGTGACGGCGTCGCGGTGCGAATGGCACGCATCATGTTTACGAACACTGTCTAGCCGTATCCTTTTGCATG
This sequence comes from Rhipicephalus microplus, assembly GCF_043290135.1. NCBI lineage: Eukaryota > Metazoa > Arthropoda > Arachnida > Ixodida > Ixodidae > Rhipicephalus > Rhipicephalus microplus. Next base: position 19,282,022 of record NC_134703.1, read on the forward strand.
GTTGTTCATTCCATACGGGCTTCTCTAAAGGCCTCTTGTTGTATTTTATGCACAGCTTGCAAAACATCCCACCTTTGATGTTGTTATAAAAAAGCCATGAATGGTCACGTATCCAAGATGCGTTGAAGACTGCTGCCTGCTTGCCGACTTCGCAAGCATTTGTCTCATCACACGTTGCTTCAACGCTTGGGGTTGAACTGCCGCCATCATGCGCACTGGATTTCAGTCCCTGCGACACAGGCGATGTCAGGGGCTCAACAGCGTCCACGTCGGGTGTTTCCGGCTGCGTAGTTTGTTCTTGCGGATCACTACTGGTCACTTCTTCGGTAGCTTTTCGAGAAAAAAACGACAGCAGAGATGGCTGCGCCGCCTTTTTTCTCGCAGCCATCTCCCACGCACTGAACCAACTGAACGACTGAACCTCTGACTGAACGAACAACGAACGACTACGAATTCCACGAGCCTTTTGTTCGCGTAGTCAGAGAATATCTACCACTGGCGTAGCGCGCGTGCGCCCGCCTCGTTTGCTTGGATTGGATTGGATTTACGGGGTTATGAAGATGGGACGTTCAGTGGCGCCACACCACGAATGTTTTAAAAATGTACATATACGCCGAGCGTGTAGGCGCTGTCTTTACTAGTGATGCTGCGCAAATAGGAAAATGCAGCTTCTTGAGAAAGCAATAAATAAAGTTGAGGAAGAAAGCAGCGACAACGTTGCGAATAGAGGCCCTCAACAACGACGAGAGCGCGCGCGCGAGCTGTACGATCGGTATCGGCGAGCCGAATGCCGAAGCTGTATGGAGGCGCAGCCAAGCCAACGCCATGCCGGCCAAGCCTAGGCATGAAAGGGGAAATGGCACCCGTATCACCGTGCGCTCTCAACTCCTGTTCTTTTGCAATGAGCGCATTCTTTGACATTAACTTTTCTCTCCAGCCGCTGACGGGTCCGTTCATTGAACATTTCCTTCCCGGCCTGCTTTTTCGGTTCGCGCTTGCGGGAGCCGGCGTGCCGGCGTCTCGCACTCGTAGGTTCCAGTTTTCCCCCGAGTACAGCAAGCTTGAACCCCGAGAGGTGGGCAGTGGTGGACGGCCGACTGGAGAGGTGGACGGCAAAACCACCGCCGACCACCGTGGGGAGAACCCTGACGTGAACGCAGGTGTTTCTCGACAAGAGATTATGAAAAAGTATAATGTTAAGAGAAGCACCTTAAGCAACTATGTGAAGAACCAAGCAAAAATTTTTAAGGCGTTTGACAGCGGCAGATTCACCGGAAAACGGAAACGAGTAAGGACGGCAGCACACCCGAAGGTGGAAGATGCCCTGCTGTGGTAGATAACAGACACGTGGAATAGCAAGCTTCCCTTGAGTGGACTGTTGATCTGTCAGCAAGTTGAAAGGTACACACTGACAACGAACATCCAATCTTTCAGTGCTTTTTAGGGCTGGTTTGCCCGCTTTAGAGACTCTAAAGACACGGGTTGGTCTTTCAAAACCTGTGCGGGGAGAGCGAGCAGCAGTCGAACGGCGTATTGCTGACTGGAAGACAACTGAGCTTCCCCAGTACCTAGCTTGTTATGAACCTGCCAATGTTTTCAATTACGATGAAACGGCTCTCTTTTTTAAAGCCTTGCCAGAAAAAACTATCACGTTCAAGGGTGACCCGTACGTTGGAGGGATTACGTTGGAGGGACGTTGGAGGGAATATGTCGGGCACCGAGCACCTGCCCCTGCTAGTCATCGGGAAGGCCAGTAATCCAAGGTGTTTTAAGAACATTCCCCACTTTTCTGTACAATATCGCGCCAATAGAAAGGCCTGGATGAGGTCGAATATTTTCCAAGCTTGGCTGCGCCAGCTCGACCGCCGTTTCTCTGCTAAAAAGCGCAAGATTTTACTTCTAGTTGACAACTGCAGCGCTCATACCAGAGTGACAGGGCTGGAGTGTATCGAACTTATATTTCTATCTGCAAACACGATGGCTGCTCTGGGAATGCTGAATTAAGGAATAATTCAGCACGTAAAAAGCAGGTACAGAAAGCATGCCCTAGAACAGATCCTGCTGTGCAAGCAAGCAGGACGAGAATATGACGCGGCTCTACTGATCGCAATTCACATTTTAGCACATGTCTGGAGCAAAACGCGGCTCGCGGTCATTGCAAGTTCTTTACGGTACAGCGGCTTTGTCCACCCTGATGACTCGGATATTCCTCCAAAGGCCACTTCAGAGGACACCCACGAGCCCACTGCAAATATGAACGACGAGGTGAATGACATGCGTTTTGACTCTCTACTTCCAAGTGGCATCCAGATTTCAAACTACATCGCTAAAGACTATCATGTTGCCGTTGCTGGTCGGCTCACTGATGATGATATACAGTCAAACACATTTATATCAAACCCAAATATATAGAATTTTCAGGTTTATCAAACTCACAAGTTATCCCCTTGAAATGCCTTTGTAAAAGTATAGAAATTCTCATGTTTATATAGAACGATATTTTACCCGCCTTCGATTATATAGAACGCCGCGCGAGCTGGAAGGTGCGCTTCAGCACTTGCCGTGCCCCACAATCTCCGCAGCAGCACGGCTCCGCACACAAGGTGGAAGGCGCGCTCTCGCACTCACAGCGCCCGGCAACATCCTCGCGGCACCACGCCTCCGCCAAACACGGAACGCATGAAAAAAAAAAAAGGCAAGGGCGAGAGGACTCGGAGTGCGCAGTCTCTAACTTGCAGAACGGCTTTTTTTTTTCGTTCTCTCTCTTCATGCTTTCTCCACGTATCTGTCTGCTCGGCTCGGAGAGCAGGAACGAAGGAGCTGACAACCTCCTCCTTTCACTTTTTATTTTTTGTTGATGTTTTGTGAGTTTCCATCAGGCAACCACACCTCGCGCCTTTTGTTGTAGCCCTCGCAAGCGCTTTGCTGTTTCGGTTGTCGCGTCGCCTACGTGCCACCGCATTTGCAGCATTCCTCTTTAGCGCGTGTCGTATGCAAAGCTGCTGCGGACTCCTTCTCGTTCTCGTGTAGCTATGGCCAGCGTCAAGAAGCGCAAGACCCTTGACTTTGCGACAAATTGAAGGCGATTTGATTGATTTGATTGATATGTGGGGTTTAACGTCCCAAAACCACTATATGATTATGAGAGACGCCGTAGTGGAGGGCTCCGGAAATTTAGACCACCTGGGGTTCTTTAACGTGCACCCAAATCTGAGCACACGGGCCTACAACATTTCCGCCTCCATCGGAAATGCAGCCGCCGCAGCCGGAATCCCGCGCCCTGCGGGTCAGCAGCCGAGTACCTTAGCCACTAGACCACCGCGGCGGGGCGACAAATTGAAGGCGATTCAGCGTGTTGAGGCGGGCGAGAAATGTTCGATCGTTGGGGACGACTTCGGGATACCACGGAGCACGCTGAGTACCGTGTTGAAAAACAAAGCAGACATCAAGGCAAAGGCTGCGGAGCAGTGAACGTCGGGAGCCTATCATGGGTGCGCTCATGCCCACGGGAATGTAGAAAAGGCACTCTATGCCTGGTTTTTAGAAGTGCACGCTAGGAACATTCTAGTGAATGACCGCACGCTGATGGCCAAGGCCAAATGGTTTGCCGCTGCACTCAGTGAAGACAGCTTCGCCGACAACACTTGGTGGCTTCACCAATTTAAGCAGCAGTACAACATTGTTGGTAATACCATTTCTGGCGAAAGCGACGCTGTCAGCAGCCAGGACATCTAGCAAGGATGACGAAGGAGTGGCCGGAAATCTCCGCGAAGTTTTCTCTCACGGAGATCTTCAACGCCAACGAGACCGGTCTCTTTTGGCAAATGTTGCCAAGCAAGACTTCCGACATCCGCGGTAGCACGTGTAATGGGAGCTAAATGAGTAAAGTTGGCGTGAGAGTTCTGCTGGCAGCCAAGATCGATGGGTCAGGAAAGCTACAGCCCTTTGTGATCGGAAAAGCAAGGGCACCGCACTGTTTTAAGAACTGTAAGCAGCTCCCCGTCCACTAAGCCTCGAACAAGAATGTGTGGATGATGTGACAGCTGTTCATGGAATGGCTACAAGCATGGGTCGTCGAGCTGGGCAGGTTGGGGTGTCGCGCTTGCCTTCTTGTGGACAACGTCTCGGCCCATCACACCACCTGTGAGGTCAAAAAGATCGAGCTGAAGTTTCTGCCACCCAACACGACAGCGAAGCTGCAACCACTTGACCAGGGCATCATAAAGTTCTTCAAGGTGCGCTACAAGAGGTGACTCCTTGATAGGCTGCTGATCAACCTCCGCATGACCACTGAGCTGAAGGTTGACCGTCTCTGTGGCATACAAATGATGACGGGTGCCTGGTGAGACGTGAAGACGGACACAGTGGTGAACTGCTTCCGCAAGGCAGGCTTCGAGACGGCAGAACTTGCGAAAACCGGTGAAGACGGTGACGATGACTGCATGGACGTGTTTCGCGAGTCGTCGTGCCACTTTCCGGCAGCAGTTCCACGCGAAGTGTCGGACAAATTCGTGGAAGTCGTTGCAAGCCTCGCTGACGAGGGCATAGTAGCTGTGGTCGCAGGGACCCAAGATGCCCAGGCCGACAGTGTTCGGCAGCCGTTGTATCGGTGATATGGAAGGGCACCGCTCTGTCGCACCTGGACAGCCTTCAGAAGATCAAGACTGGCGTCTTCAACTTCATTTCAAAAACGAAGATGCAGGCCAGGATAAGGGGTTTTTTTTTCACGCAAATAAATCATTTTGTTGCGGCGTGTGTGCAGAATCAGTTGTCATTCTTGAATGTGCCTATTGAAGGTGATGATCCGCTACAGGTAAGCTCTCAGGGCCTCTATTTTGTTACATAGATTTTTTTCATATATCAAACTAATTCGCGATTGGCTTCGATATATATATCCGTGTTCGACTGTATTGTTGGCAGTGCTTGAGGAGGACCAAAATAACTGTTCCGATGATGACAGTCAAGATGAGCCGCCAACGGGACATCGCCGAACCGTGCAAGAGGCTGCCGAAGCCCTCGCAGTCCCTGAGGAGTTCTGCGTTTGTTCTCGCAACAGTGAACGTGCTCACCACCACCTATGGCACTAAATAAGATCGTTCTGTCAGAAATTCCGACGACGGAGCAGACAAACATAACAGACTTTTTCAATAAATTAAGGTTTGTCCGTGCCATGTACATTTTCTTTTTGTTTTCATGGTACATTCAATATTTAGGAATTCGGTTAACTCTGACATTTTCTCCGGTCCCGTGAGATCCGAGTTAACGAGCTTTTACTGTATTAATGGCCAATATAGCTGCTGCCCAAGCAGCGACAAGAGACGTCGCCTTCTTCTCGTCGGAGCGAGCATCTCGTGCTCTTTGCCGCAACAATATATAGTAGCCACATTCAACTGGACTTCACTCTTATGTGGCAGTCGAGGCAAACAGCACAGTTTTTTTTATTGCTTCTGTTGTCTTTTACACCGACCTTTGAGCATACTGATGAGGTTTTGACAAATGCACCAGCGCAGTCTCAACACCAACGTGAAGTGCTCTTAAATACTTTTTAATCAGGCTGGACTGCATGCCACAGGAATGCCATATGGATAGCTCAGAAACAACTTTTACCAATCAAAGTTTCTTGATGTAGAGCAAGATTAGAACAAGTACCACATGATGCCACAAAACAAAACAAAAATTTCGTGCTCGCATCCAGGCCTTCATTATCTCCAGCGTTGATCACGAAGCAGGTTTGTCTGCCCGCAAGTATGCATGCTCCCTACTTATCTTTCTTGCAAGGAGAGGAAGAACGCTCGGCCAGCAGGAAATATGAGCCAACGAATAGAGCATAACAAAGTCAAGAGCAGTCAAGAGCGAGGGCCAGATTAAGATCGTAAAAGGAGTGTGCAAAAACTTTTCACGGCCACGTGTTCACTGCATACTCATGCACAATTGCCACACAACTAAATTTCCACCTCTTGGTAAAAATTTGCCACACATAGGAATGAAATGAAGAGGTAAGGAACAGTGCTCAATTATATTAGTTTGCATATATGGTATGGGAGTATGCACATGACATGATGCTGCCCCCAACCTCCAACTACCCACTAGCTCGTGTCCCTAGGCCCAGCTTTGAATGGTGGATGAAGGTAGAGAGAGAGATTTGTAAAGAGTCTAATCCTGATGACTCTTCAATGCTGCCCTCCTGCAGGGCGCAACTGGCTACCATAGATTGCCGTGCCCAGTCGAAGGCCACCAACTAAATTCACAAGTTCAGTTGAGTGAGTCATGCTTCTGAAGATTATTTCTCCAGTTCCTTTCATACAGTTTGTGGGAGATCACAGCACTTGGACGGTTCGTGAACTGTCTGTCGCGCGTGTGTTAGTGTTGCATCATGTCTCCCTACCAGGTCAGATTTTTGTGAACCCACCCGGGGCAGATGGCACAACAGTGTTAAGTGCGGATATTTGGCGGTCCATCCGAGGCACCAGTCCCTAGCTTGCTGTCTTGCAAATTCTTATGGAGAAAAGTGAGCTATCATCTCGTTAGGTGTCGATCTTCCAGTATCTGACTGCAATTGTTCTCTCTACCCTCAGCATTCACTTCACCAGAGCTAACAATAATTTGCCTGTAGACACAGCCAGCGCCTCCTTCATTTTTTCAGTGTCTGGGCGAAGGAGCGGACAGCAATGGGAAGCGGCCATCAGCGTTAGTGTGGCTTTTAGCTAGCAGGCGCCGCCACCGGAATAGACCTGTCGTCGGTCGTCTCTTGCGCAAACATATAGACTTATTCGTTGACAGTTCAGATGCAGTGCAGTCACGTTTAGTGATACCAACTGCAATGCTTGCTAACAAGATGGGTAGAGATACCGAGTTATTTGTTGCACTTCGTCTATTCACAATGTCTTCGATGCGGTCAAATTAAAATTTGCAAGGCAAATACACAGCTCATGCTTTTAGCTCAATAGCCATTGAACATATGCGCACAATATTCATTATCATTTACCTTGATTTGCAAACGTGGAGTGAATGGTTCAGCCGAACATATAATCTGCTTTTCATCACAAATTGATACATGCTGAGTGACCCTAAATGGCCGATTCATTTGCAATCACACAAAAATGAGAGTTAAAAAGCTCATCTAACAAGGCCATCAAGTACAAGAGTTAGGACAACAGAAAACTTTTAATTGCAACGAAGTGTCCATAATGGTCAACACCTTTGCTAGAAATGTCAGTTGATCCTTCTCTCCTTGCACAAGCAGTGTAATAACCACACCCACATATTTTGTCAGTCATAATGTCTCACCTGGTTTTCTGGAGAACGGAAAGGAATCTTCAGCATTTCTCTTGCCTTGATCATGCTTTGCATGGCCATAAAAATGTTTTGATAGACAAGCTTGATGAAGCCCTTCTTGTCTTCATCATTATAGCCATGACCATGAATAATTCGCATCTGCTTGATGAAGGTGCTTTTTCCAGACTCGCCTGTGCCTGCACACGATATAGGGATGTCAACACAACCAAAAATTATACAGGTATCCTACATAGCAACCACTGCTACAGAACACTAACAAACTCAAAACTTCCTTGCACAAAAGGTATTGAGCTATAATGAACTTTTCATCATGCTTGCACTGCTGCAAAAGTTATACAAAAAGCACAGATAGTGTAATTGTTTAAGTCTATCAATGCACTCATTTGACAAAGCTTGAATTAGCGACTCCTATTTAAAAAATTTTACACTCGACTAATTCTGCACGTGATGTTCTGTTAGCAAATGTGGACAACGCACTACTGAATCTACCCATATTGCAACGTCACGTATGCATATTCTTCCAGACTTACCAATCTTCTGTGTACCGAAGATAAAAATGATCTCGCCTTCATAAGCAGCCTCTAACAAAATGAATAGCACCACTTCTTAGTGTGCATTTCATGCAAAAAACTGGGCCACATTATATTGCAAACAAACCTGACTTTACATGGAAAGTTTCCTGAGCCTCTATTAAACCAAAGGAGCCACAGCATGGTAAGGCGATGAAAAAACTAGAACACATAAAGAGGCGTTTGAGCAAGTCTTCACAAAAGTTAAGCTACTAGCCTACAAAACATTTATTCGGCCATTCTTGGAATATTGGGCCACTGTTTGAGATCTATACACAAAAAAAAAACATTTCAATATTGAAAAAATACAGAGCAAATCAGTGAGGTTCACATTTCATAAATACAGCTGGGAGACATCAGCCGCATCTCTTTTAGAACTGGTGAGCACGAGAAATTAGAAATTTGGTGATATCATGAGCGAATCAAACTTTTGATCTTCTTTATCATAGACCTTTATTATAGACAGTTAGGTATCAAAAAGAATACATATCTAAAAGATGCTCGCCGGCGGCCTACTCGGATGATGATGATATCCATACTTGGCTAAAGAGCGCCATGAGAAATGCTGATAAAATGGCAATGGTGCATGATTTGATACAATATGTACAGGATATGAACTATGGTACTGTTTCGTGGCTGTAAAGAGGCCTAAAATTCCACGCCCTTAAGTGGGTTAAAACATACAAGTATTTAGAATGATGGAAGTGACGTGAAATGTGTGTAGCGGAAGTGAGAGACAATGTTCGTGGTGATAAAACTGGATTGAGTAGATGAGATTAGCACGAATGCCTCATTAATGCATGCCTTTGAACCCAAGGGCAGAGAGGCAGGTGCTGTCTTTAATGGAACCACCGCAGCCTCGACCTCTGTACAGAGGTCGTGCTACGGATCACCTCGAAATATGGAGTGAAAACTATCTATATCTTTTAAAAACATGAACAGCGATTCAAGCTTAAAAAGAGGATCTCTACCGATGAACATGACTGGATGCAATGGAAGTTGCTGTCAGTAGGGTACTAAAAAGTGCTGTTTTCTTAGTCTAGCTCATAGCACTGACCAAGTATATGAAAAACCGTAAGCGGTTCCCCACATCTGTCACAGATGGGTTGCTCACCGTCAGATAACAAATGTGCATGTGTGCTGTGTGTGTGTCCTATTTGTAATCTGGTGAACGTTACTTGTGTGTAGCGTGATCTGGATACTGGTGGCCAATTTCAAGTCTCGGTTTCATTACATGTAATTTGTTTTGCGTTTGTCTATCTCATAGCTACTGCCAACACGCCATGAGCTCCCGTCAAAGGAAGGGCTTCGGGAAAGGCTTCAGGCGGCCTACTCGGTCCCATCATACTAAAAAATTAGTCGAGTTTGCCAGCCGCACCAATATTTTTTAATATTTTTTTCCCCCCATGACTTTAACCAGTTGAAATTCTCTCCCCTCGGCTGTGGTGGAACGCCCGCCGCTGTCATCCTACCTTCAGGCCCTTTCACACAATAGCTCTGACGTACTTGTTCATGAACACTGACAATATTTAATTATGTTGCCGATTCATAGCTACCGTTACTTAGTTATGTTGCATAGTCACTTAAATATGTTGCTTCCTTGCTTGTACGAATTTCTTTTGTTTTTTCCTTTCCTTATATTTTAATTCATTGTTCTTATTTATGTTAATTTTTTTCGTGTATTTTCTAACCGAGGTTTTCATAGTCATTTCTGCAATACACCATATGTAAGCATTTTTAATATTCACTTGTACCCACTTCTGCCCAAGGGCTGATGATCAGACCGGCAGTATTGTAATAAATAAATAGAGATAAAATGCATCGATAGACAGGCACTGAAAATTCGCCCTTAAAAACAAGAAAAAAAAAGACTATTTTCTTATACACACTATCTTTTATAATAATGAACATTCAATAGTGAATTTACAGCAGCTATTTTGAAGTGTTTGCTCAATGTGTTCATTGCGGTAGAAATGTTTTACTTGCATGTACAGCAGCGGAGTTCTAAAGGAATAACTAATCAGTCTAAACAGGCATAAAATTTCATTTTAAATACGCAGCATACTCATATCAATATATACCTGTACAAGACATTTTGCAATTACGGTTTGATACAACTTTAAAAGGGCTTGGCATTTCCTCCCCAATGGCAGACACATAGTCAAGCCTGCACGCATTCTGGGCTGATGACATGAGCCAGACTACCAGTGACTCTGCCGTTGGAAAACATTACCAAGGGCAGGATCAAGACTATTTCTTTAATCGCGGACGCCATCGACTACAGCACTTGGGTCACCTGGGCGAGGCATTCCATACATTGAAGTTGCACACAACCGTAGGTGCACAATACGTCCACATTTAGTTGAGTTTCCTGCTGACCTAATGAAAAACTAAAGCCTGCTGAAAACAATGCAGCAATCTCATTTCGGTGAAATTGAGCAACTGTCACTAATGCCTGTTACTCAGACCAGCTAGAGGCTTTATATCGGCAATGCCTTGGGCTGGTAATTTACACATATACCATACATAAATAGATACTGGGCATTTCAAAGGCAGAAACTACATGCTTATGAGGCACACTACAGTGTGGGACACTTTGAATTCTGTTCACTCAGGTTTCCTAAATGTGCAATAACTATTCTTAGGTATATGAGTGTTTCTGCATTTTCCCCCCACCCAGATGCAGCCGCTATGACATGAAATATGAAATCAGACCGGCTAGCTAGCTGAATAAAAAGCACATGTCATTTTTGTAGGCATTAACAGTTACGCTAGCAACAGATGGCTCCTACATGATGTCATAGACGCAGTTTCTGAAATGAGCTGGGACTCTACGATGGCATCCTTGATAAAAAACAAGTTCCATCTATTTGAAAACAACACGGCAGGAAAGTCTTTGTGTGTGAATAATGAAATAACCTACATGTAATGTTTTGATAACATTATTGTGAGATCGAAAACGATGCGTCCACACATAGTGGTGCTCCAGCATGGATATTTCAGAGAAGTCGGTGCAAGCAGCGACATGAAAACATTTAGGGCTGGTAACAAAATTTATAGAAGAGTTTTGGGCAAGCCTGTCGCAAGATCTTCTGGCAAATCAAAATAATAATAAATACAAACAAGAAAAAAAGCAGACGGTAGCAAAAGCATCATCATTATCATCAGTCACAAAGTCGATTCACAGGCTGGCAATATGAAGTGCAAGGGCAATGCAAAGGAGCCTAGCAAAAAGGAATACAACTGGCAATGCTCAACATAATTGGGCACGTAACATTCAATAACTTTTTTTCTGCGAGCTAAGTGAAAGTGGAAGCTTTTTAGAAAGTGCAGATGTGCATGGTTGGACTAATACATATTAAACAAGTGTAAAAAATGGCACTTTGTATAAAGTAAATCCCACAAATGTCACTTCTTATAATCTGCGACTAGGATTGATTGCTTCCTATAGTATCTTGTGTTGTGGATATTTCGGAGCGCAAGAAACACAGCAGGTTCCTAGTGCTGTAAATCATACCCGCTATAAACAGATGTCCCTTGATGTTTTAACGAGGAATCTTTACAGCATCAGTAAATTACAACTGCAGGTGAGCGTCATATCAAGTCTTATAATATTGTGTGTGCTCTGCCAACCATACTGATTGACACACTTGATTTAGGCCGCAGTGCTGGCAGTGAAATTTCGTTCTAGCTTCAACAGCACCACATCCTAACTGCGAAACATACTGTGCTAATACACAGCATTTCAAGCCGTAGGCTTTTGCACAACATGCTCTATATCCATGGGAGCTACTTCAGTGGCACCATATTGCCAGTCATTTTATAGCTGCTGCTACAGTTCTGGTTTTGTTAAATCACAGGAGGACATGGCTGAACCCAAAGTAGAACTGATTTATGCCTATTTCAATGTTGTTCATTGCAAAATAAACAGCACAAGCTCCTCTTCAAGAGACCGTAAAGGCATGAGGAAGTTAGATGTGCCCAACAGTTGCACAGTGGGCTACTTGGCTCACGTTCATTATGATAGGAAAGAGCAGACTTGTCTAGTGAAACACACAGGGCAAACAAAACTTCAGGTGTCCATGTCTCAAGCTTACACGAAACCTAGAGCTTGCTAGAAAAAAAAAATCACCTGCAATTCTCAGCATTAGCATCCTTTCAAGGTGCAGCATACATTCATGTTACAAAAGCTTCAAAGCAAACGCTAGCGTGCCAAATGGCTGTAAACTCGGAAGCCCTTCATGATGCTTCACAACTTCCCACCCACTTGCAAAGGCCTGATGCAAGGCTATGTTTCACAACAACAGCAATATAAAAAACGTATCCCAGCCCACTCAGGATTGCCTGTGCAATGGCAACATATATTGAAGCGTAGTTTGGGTGAAATGAGTTAAGCCATTGCTATTTCTTTTGTAAGCATTACAAAATGACAACGCATTTAGTGTTTGTTACCAAAGAATAATGGGAACATTAGCAGCATCAGACAGAATAGTGAACTGATGGTTTAGCGCAGCCCTGCTGTGCTGCAGAAAATCTGCCCAATGCAGAATATTAAAAATACAAGCAAACTGCAAAACAAAAGAAAGTTCTGTCTTTTCCTTTACTTCAATACATATATACATGAGTTCTTTTTCTGTTTAATGTGCAATTCATAATGTGTTAGAGTTCAATGCATGCAAAAACGATAAATCTGGCTCATTAAAGGTGCGCTGAACTTGCAAAAAAGTCTAGTAAATCAACTATTATACACGGTAATGCCTTATGTATTCCAACAGGCTTGTGAACAAATGTTTCCAAAGATAACTAGCTGCCATCGCTTGACACAATCACAGTAGCAAACAGGATATGACTAATGTGCAAAACAAGTAGGCTGGGCCAGCTTCCTCCACAAGTACGCGAGATAATACCTGGTGCGGACAAAACGAAATGCTAGCACACATCGCCACGAAATCTATGGGCGCATATGGGCCCTTACAGTGTGTTTCAATTGAACTCGAACGTGCCCTATGGCTAAGAGCTTTCCAATACCCGCGATCAGAGCTCTACTATTACAGAGTATAGCTGGTGCCTACGCTTTGACAGCCTGTACGCCCCAACAATCGCGAGAAAGTACAGGCCAAGAAGCGACCAAAAGGAAACCATGCAAGCAGAACCTTTCGAGGTCGCTCTTTTGCGGTCATCTCTACACCTTCTGATCTCGCGGATCAACGCGACGTCTTTTTCTTTTTTCGCGTCTACGTCCGGCTCGCGCTGTGCAAACGGCGCTGTTTACGAGATCGCGCCTTGCCAGAACGCCGCCTGCCCCCACCACGCCTACTTCAGTGGCCGTGCGCTTTTTTTTTTTTTAGAAACGTTACACACACAAAAAATATCGTCACTTCCGACGTGTACTGGCCGGCGCAAGGAAAGGATTTCAGCCCCAAAATAGCGACGTCCCGCCGAAATGCACGTAAACCGATTTCGCTGGTAGCACTGCTTCGATATTGGGAAACCGGTGCCCAGTCCAATACACGTCGACGTTCGCGGAAAAGAAGCAGATAGCGCGCTAGCGATGTATTTCGAGGTGCAACCGGTGCGCCCGCCTTCTTCGGGATAGCGATGCCACACAATCGCGCAAGCGGAAAAACGATCGGTGCAAATCCGAAATGAGCTGAAAACGAATCGCACCGGAGGTGTGACCGCTGCGCGTAGTTTACAAGACGCGTTCTTGAATGTTCCACGGCGATCGGAGTTATAACGAGCTGCTATTCAGCATCTGTGCCCCTCAATACAACTGAGAAACGCCGTAATAGACCAAGAAGACTCATTTCTCGCGTGTGCAGCAGCCGGCGCAGCATTTTGGGCCGTCGGCTGTAGTACAAGGCGCTAGCACACCGGTACAGCAGCGGGCTGCACCTAGTACAGCTCCGCTACACTCCTCACGTGCACGGCGCTGCTTCAAAAGGCCCCGCACGATACGCGCTTGGATCAGTGGCAAAGTTTAAGGAGATTTTTAGCGCTTGAGGCACCGTAATAGGCTTAGTACCGGCCAACGTTTAGGCCTAAACCAACATGGCCGCCCCATACACAGAACCTGTCATGTAATTTTGGAGTGTAGTTTATCCGTGCGCAACATGCAATCCGTGCTACTTACCGAGTAGCAAGAGCTTGAGCTCCCGCCGGGCATCACGCTTATCCTTTCGTAGTTGTCGCTCGATCTCTTGGTTGATTCTTCTCTGTTCTTTCGCTTCTTCGCTAATGCAACACGCCATCATGATCGCGGACTCCTCTGAACACCCGCCGTCCAGTTTGTCACTCCGACGACTCCGTGGTGCCACAGTCACAACAGGCGTTCGCCGGACAATCCACAAAATGCTCCAGCCTTTCGGAGAAATGAGGAAAACAGAAAAAAAAAATCACCCTAGTTCTGAACACCTCGTCACAGATACCCAATCAACCCTCACCGCCGTACTCTCAAGCTTCCTTTACTCCTCTGGGTGTGGTGATAGCCGAGAAATTTGCGCGAGTCCCCCCGTTGTTTGTCACGCAACTAACTTCTTTGCCACATCCTGATCACTTCGGCCAACACAAAAAGTGGCCGCATAAATCAATTAGCCGGCGATGCAGGCTTATGCAAGGAGTACTACCTGCTTAAAGGCTTCCTAATCCAATTTCTACGGAAAGAAAGCACATCACCACAGGGAGTTCGCGCAACTGTGCGAACAGCCACCACCAGAATGCGGTGCAAAGCATTGTGGGACAGAGGTCATGCCTTAGGGTCACGTGACCTTACCACGTGAGTTTTCATGTGTGTTCGTCGGCTAGCCGAAAAAATGAGTAATCCATTTAAATAGTGCGAAACCCCTGTTTTCCTTTTCCGCGATTCTGGGCTCAGAACTATCCTGTTATCGTTACGAGAGCGTAGCAATTTCTCTGCATAGTCTGAGAGATCGTGAGTTTCCACAAAAACAACTCCAAACCGACTTTCGTTCATCCCTTGGCGCGAAATTTGAATGAGTACGGTCACTATCTTGCACGGAATAGGCACGCACAGACGGATGTTTTTGTAGACGTAATGTGTGTTATATCTACGCGCGTACGATTTCCTAAGCATTATGTTAGTGTGGGCATGCTTCGCTAGCGCATTTTCTAGTGTGTGTGTGTGTGTGTGTGTGTGTGTGTGTGTGTGTGTGTGTGTGTGTGTGTGTGTGTGTGTGTGTGTGTGTGTGTGTGTGTGTGTGTGTGTGTGTGTGTGTGTGTGTCATTAGGAAAATTGCGAGCCCTTCCGTTCCCCTTCTTATTCTTCATTGATGTAATCGTAGTTACCCAAGTGTACTTATGCGATGAACGCAAATAGTTGCCATGCGTAAGTGGGATTGTGATTGACATACGTATTTCCTACTGCCTACAATTTTCCTAATGCATGACTGGTTTACCTGCAGTTGGGGTATGAGCGACTGCATTGAAATCTTGTTCGTGCACCAGAAAAGGATAAACTCGTACGCACTCCAGCTAGACGGCCAATCTTGTAATCCACGTTTCATTATTTCTCTGCCTTTTGCTACAAAAAAAAATGATATATATATATATAGAAAGAAAGAAACCAGGTGTGGCGAGTCTTTACGACAATGAATATCTCCAGTAAATAAGCCCATCAATTCCATGTCATTTTTAACATGCCTAGTTTAATGACGAATAATATTGGCTTATGCGGGATAGATTTAACATAATGTGCGTAGTAACATATGTCTTTGTTGACTTCAACAGCATGCCCCGCCGTAGTGGTCTAGTGGCTAATGTACTCGCCTGCTGACCCGCTGGTCGCGGGATCGAATCCCGGCTGCGGCGACCCAGGTGGTCGAAATTCCTGGACCCCTCCACTATGGCGTCTCTCATAATCATATGGTGGTTTTGGGATGTACAACCTCACATATCATCAATCAACTTAAACAACATAACTTCGTTAGTTCATTACTATGTTATGAAGAGCTTACTTGCTTGCATTTAGCTTACCACGCCAGCCAGAGGACATTTATATCCCTAAGACTAATTATATGAAACACTCTTGCTATCAAGATAGCATGCTTAAAATATTAGTAAGCCCCGCCGCGGTGGTCTAGTGGCTAAGGTACACGACTGCTGACCCGCAGGTCGCGGGTTCGAATCCCGGCTGCGGCGGCTGCATTTCCGATGGAGGCGGAAACGTTGTACGCCCATGTGCTCAGATTTGGGTGCACGTTAAAGAACCCCAGGTGGTCAAAATTTCCAGAGCCCTCCACTACGGCGTCTCTCGTAATCATAAGGCGGTTTTGGGACGTTAAACCCTACAAATCAAATCAATCAAAATCAATTAAAATATTAGTAATGTTCAAGTAATTAAGACATGATGCAGTGGTGTTTTTAGGCAAATAAGTGCAAATAATATTATTAAGAGGACAGTGCAGTAATGTTTTTACCTTGAAGTTTCTTGTAGGCTATGCTTTAGATGTTATCAAAAGGTTCACTACCACTTTGTAGAGTGAAACTGTTCAAAACTCAGGCATTCCATTAGTTAGCCAGTATGTGCTACATAAATTGGGCACAGCCCACTACTCACAACTGCCCTACTAGAAAAATGAAAAAGGAAACACGCATATTCTGGCACACTATAGCACAAAACACACACAACATATGGAACGAGCACAAACAATGATGACAAGTGCTGCATTTTCAACAACCTTTATTGGAAATAATTATTGGAAAATAAAGAATTATGCCCCAACCAGCCCTACTCGCCACTTATGGAACACACACAACTTGTGTTCCACACAAAATACAAGAACATGCATTTCCCTGCAAAAATACGCCAGCTGATCAAATGGAAACCTTCAAGGAAGCTAAGGGTAAATTCAGTAGCGACTTCGTATACAGAAATTTGAGATTTATTAGCATGGTGTGGTTGGACATGATTCGAAATTCTGTGTCACTTATATAGGTCTTGTGTCAAGCGACTTCACTTGTCATCCACTCACATAGAGTGGAATGGCTCCACTATTTTTTTTTTTGCCTAGGTAAACTGCACAACCAGTTCATCATTTCATGCAGCATGAAGGTCGACATAGCAGACAAGTTATGAAAGTGTTATCTACTTGACTTTCAGATTGCTTTGGCCCTATGTAATGAGTGCTCAGCCATGCTTCCCACAATAAAATGCCAAAAAGACCCCTAAGCACCACTTCGGTTACTGGGTATGATGTGGTGAAGAGAAAGTAGTTACTTCATGTACAATAGTGCTTACAGATCTTGAGTATTCCGTACTTGCAGTTCAATTACACTCTATGTGACAAACAGGCTAATGAGTGTTTTTTTTCTCTGCACCAAATCCTGCAGTGGTTACTGTGAGAATACTGATGAACCTATTGGCTGCTGGAAGCGTCCAAGAACACTTTCCTGTGCTCACTGATGTAGGTGAGTTACCACCTTTGGAAGTGCTTTGGACGATCCTGTAAAGTTAGAAGCTCGCGCATGACTGCACTTGTCTTGAGAGAACACGTAAATGATACAATACTTTCATGTGCACAAATGTGCATAAAGCTTTATTAAGGAAAAAGGCAACTTGATTACTACGAGTCAATCTTTGAACTCCGACACTTTTCTTTAAAGGGGCCCCGCCGTGGTGGTCTAGTGGCTAAGGTACTCGGCTGCTGACCCGCAGGTTGCGGGTTCAAATCCCGGCTGCGGCGGCTGCATTTCCGATGGAGGCGGAAATGTTGTAGACCTGTGTGCTCAGATTTGGGTGCACGTTAAAGAACCCCAGGTGGTCAAAATTTCCGGAGTCCTCCACTACGGCGTCTCTCATAATCACATGGTGGTTTTGGGACGTTAAACCCCACATATCAATCAATTTTCTTTAAAGGGGCCCCGCAACACTTTCTGAGCATGGTCAGAAAAGGCTGCCGATCAGTAGTCGCGGCTCCCGAGAACACGCGAGTGTTCGTAAAACGTAAAACTCGGCTTGGAATCCACAATAAATTCTCTAAGCTAGAAATTTTTCTCTTCTCTCGACAAATGATGCTACAAGCTAAGATATCACTCATCATCGCCATTGTATTAGCCATTGGCTGATTTGAGCATTGCGCGCTGTCATTACTATGGCCGCCGCGACTTGCACACGTTTGTGCACAATCGCAAATGAAGAAGCCATGCATTCAAAGAAAGAAAAAAGAAAGTACTCAAGGTCACGAGGCATGCGTCACTTATTTTCTTCTCCCGTGCCATCCTTCGCTGCTTAGCTTTCAGCGTTTTCGTCAGGACGAGAGAAGAGAGAAGAATGCAATTGCAGCATGCAACAAATCTTTAACACTCCACTCGTACTGAACGGATTCTGCAAGTTCTTGCAGTGGTGAACTCATGAGGCAATAAGCTCCTTTAGTGAATTCATCTCATGGCTACTTATAATATTAGTGAAAAAGCTTGCCCGTACTCATGAAATTATATCCCAGTTTACTTGCAAATCTATATTTTGCTATAAAAACTTTTTGGTGACTGTGGAAACATCCTAATATTCACAGGTTGAGTTAATTATTGAATGATACTACAATCCTCGACGACTTTTTTTACAGCGCTGTGAAAGTTACAGAACCAAGTCGCATGCCTGCTGCCACGCCAGAATAATAGTACTTAGGTTAACTTATAACTTTCTAATTTGCCTTGTTGAAATAAACACAGCTCTATTTATTGTGAGGCTGACACAGTTATGGGAACTCGTAAGTAAGATACAGTTATTGTTCACTTTGTAGGAAAGCTTTTCTTTATTTCCGACTTCTCATGCAGCACCACCTTTTCAGCCCACTTGTTTTCCAAGGAATCATGGCGTTCGTGACGTCAGTGTGGCACCACAAACACCCTGTTTAGTAGTCCAAGAAAAATATATTTACTAGGGGCTGTTAGGTAGCAAGTATACTTCTTTACTTAGCGTCTTACAGAATACAACCTGTGCATGCAGAACGTAAACCTTTACCTAACTAAACTGCTTGCCGGATAAGGTTTACATAAGCGGCCCTATCTCGCAAATCCACCTTTGTTTGTAGGAACTGGCAATATACACATTGCACAGACTCCAGCCATTGCATCAAATTAAGCCAAAGTGCGAGTGCCAATAGCAATTACATCGTTTCAACCGGATTACCAAAGCTAGAATGGCCTAGAACATTGAAGCCGTAAACGTGCGAGCCCCCCCCCCCCCCCGACAGGCTGGACACATGGTGCCATCTAGTGGGGCCAATATGAACCAGGCAATTACAAAACTGTTATTGCAGAAACATAGTTCATTATGCCTCTGGTGTAAAAACCTGGCAGCAACGTATCACAATTGAGTTACCTTTTTCATCGTTTTCACATCAAAAACATTAAGCGTAAGCCAACGTGTTCATGATTGTGGTTGAACGAAGTGTCACAACACGACGACACCATCATGTCGGTAACTTTGTATATATACATGCGAGAACACTGCACATGATAAAAATGGCTTGCTATTTTGTCACAGTGGTGATTCAATCCTATCTAAGTTAATTATGATTTAAATGCAGTTAGCATCACCAGTTATGGTTTGCAAAAAGGCACAAGTATACATTTATGTACATACATAACGGCTTACATACGAGATCTAAAACCTCGAAAAAAATGCGTTCCGGTCAGGCGGTAAATTCAAACCTGTATCCGGTAACACGTTAACGTAAAGAAGTATACGTACAAGCCAAAAGCCCCTACTCTTAATAGGACACTATAATGTACACCGAACAACTGAAATGTTTGCTTCGTCCATATTTTTTTGCATATGTTTTCCTAAACGCATTAACGATGAAAGCAAGCAGTACCGAAGGCAACCGCAAGCTGCCATACTACTTGCCCAGCTACCTAAATGTGTGGAAGCCCTCTTTAGCCTTCACTCTAATGTCAAAATAAGTTGTCGCCGAGCATAGCATCTTTTTTTTTCTTTTCCAGTGCTAACTATGAAAAAACAAATAAACACCAATATCCCAGGTATAATAGCTAGACATAGTTTATTTACAGAGGACAGTCATAGATATAGATGCTCTTGTCTTCGGAAACTGAGACCAAGCGGTTCCCCATGGTGTTGTACTTGGTGCACCAGACCTGATCAGTGTGCTCACTGAATGTGTGGACGCACTCCTTTGCCGGCAGGTCCCATACTTTCACAGTCCGATCTGACGAACTGCAAGTTGGAAAGAAAAAACTTCACAAGGCGAACTGTCCTTCAGCACTGTTCGTAGTCGAGCAAGATACAAGATTATTAAGTGATGTAGTACGTAGCTTAGATGACACAAACTAGCTTCCAAATAAACCCAGTCCTTTACATGAGCACAAAATCAAACTTGGTTATCAGAACTCAAGCATCCGTATGAACAGTGTTTGTATGTGTGCCACCATTTGTGAATGAAAGGTGGCCAACAGCAGCTGCACTCGGCAAGGAAGAAAACATTAGAAATAGTCACAAAATGCTGAAAACTGCGATGAGCACTCAAGCTTACTTTAAAATCGAATTAAGATACTTTAAAGGCAACATTTATTAATCCTCATTTGTGAGAAGCGCCCACATATGCAAGACTACCAAGCAACATAAACATCTCGAGTTTCCAAATTTGGTGTCAACGGTCCTTCAAGTTTTTTATAGTCCTTGTATTCTAAGCTATTTAATTTCTAGTTGAACACTATCTGCCATGAAATCTATCTTCTGCCACTATGAATTACACGTGGAAGCGAAATTTTATCGTAGCTGGCCTCTCTTGTTCCCCTGAATCCAGTACAGGCTATAACTTACTGGGCCACACTTACCTCGATGCAAAGTGAGTGTTGTCAGAGCAGAAGGTCACATGCAGCACCCAGGAGCCATGGCCAGAAAGCGTGGTCACAAGACCAGCATGTTGGCTGGAAGAGACGTAAGCAAAAGTATACACACTATCTGGAGGATAACAATGCACATAAAAACTGTTCACTGCTACTGCTAGAATATGGGATGCAATGAAAAGTTCTCTGCGTTATTTCTTTCTCCTGAGCAAATGATCTAGTTCCACTTCCAATCTATGCTACAAGCATTTATTGCCCGCATTAAATATATGCCAGGTATACACGACCCTTCTGGCTAAACCATTGGCTGTGACATTGAAACGCAGTGCAGAAATGATACTGCCATTTTGCTCAGCCAATATCAACACACTGTTAGTCTTGCATCAGAGCAGATGAGAGTTGCGATTAATTCGGGGTCAATTCAAAGAAATATGGCACCAACAACAGCACTTAGCAGCACAGCAGTACACCACAATACACCCCTTCTGTGTGAATTTCGAATAAGAGTTTGTGCAGCATTCAGAATACTGGGCATTGCAATGGTGTAATATTTAAGGCATGTTGGAAGTGGAAAGTACTATGATCATTCATTGTAGGCTATCGCGTTCAGCTAATGTCCTTGGGGAACGCCGAAATGGGCTTTTTTTGGTACGACATGCTCTAAGTTAAATGCACGCATGGCCCCAAAGAGCATTGGTGTGATTTAGCAGCTGTTTCAGAATATAATTTACAATAGGGCACCCACAACAAGGGAGTCCTTTCAGAAGGGTGTTTACTGGTTGTGGGTGCCTAGACTAACAGGTAACATCCAACATGTGCAATGAATAGAAAAGTAAGAAAATAGCTTTCACTAGACTTGTGCAAATATTCAAACACTTTAAATATTTGGACAAATAACACAGTGTTCGAATTAACTTTGATACGAATTTAAACTATTGAAAATTTCAAGGTATTCGCAATGAACAAATAGGTGTATATTAGTCCGCCTGTAACCACCTGTAAAGGTGGTTTCACTCAAGTTTAGGGGTGCTAAACCGTGAAAGCAGCTGTTTAAAAAAAAAAAAATCAGCTCAGCCGCGAAGCCTCATTTCAAATTTAAAGGGGCACTGCAAGACGTTTTTGACCATGGTCAGAAAATGCTGCCGATTGGTAGTCGAGGTCACCAATGTTATAGCGCAGGACGCCAACTGCAAATTAAGACATATTCTCAAAGTCGGCTAAAGATTGCTCTCTTCTCTCAGCAAGGGACACCACAATCTCAAAAATCACTCGTGACAGCCATTGTATCAACCATTGGCTGATTTGAGCATGGCACGCTCAATCGTTACTGGGGCCTCTGCAACAGGCCTCTACTTTTCCACAAGTACATGAGTGATCACGCTGAAAAGCCGCGTATTCGAGGGGAAAAAAACAGAGAAACTGTGCTGAAGGTCATTCGGAACGGGTGACATATTTTCTTTCGCCCAGCCACCCTTGCCTGTTTAGCTTTCAGTGCTTTTGTGGAAATGAGAATAGATACTGCAATTGCAACTTGCGACAAATCTTTGCAACATCGCTCATACTGGACAGATTCTAAAAATTTTTTTGGTGGTGAATTTATGAGGCAATAAGCTTCCTTAGTGAACTCATTCCATGTCTACTTGAAAAGGTATTGCAGGGCCACTTTAAATGAGAATGTTACACTAGAATCGATTTATCACTTTTTTAAGATAAAAAGCTTGTTCTGATGGCTTAATGCTCAGAGTATAATAAATTTAAAATGTTACGTATTTTACAGGTTATCACTTGAACCCTACCAAAAGCCAAATCCTGCTACTACTCAAAGTTGTTTCGACTTTTTTTGAATGAAAAAAACAAGGAAGTTTGCATGGAGGCCTTATTTTAATTCTTAAAAAAATATTGTGCAGCTTATTTAGGTCATAATAAATATTCCCATTTTGCTTTGTGTGTCATTTATATACTATTCGAATTTGCTTCAAAATTATTTGACCAAATCACTATTCTGTTCGAATTCGCTTTGAACTCATAATCCATTATTCGCACAAGTCTAGTTCTCATTCTAGTATACTGCACTTCTGTTAAAAGAAAAAAAGAGCACTGCTTACACGTCATAAACCTTGATGTGGCAATCATCAGAAGCAGTAACTAGCATCTGAGAGTCTGGCGAGAATGTTAATGACCTGATAGGCATGGCATGACCTGGAATTGGAGGAAGAGCATAGGCAAAGAACAATGTAAGCGTAATCACCCGCTAAGTAAGCGAACTATCTTCGCAACCAACAAATGTAGCACAATACAAATACATATACCAATACCGCAGTACACATGCAGCAATGCTACAGACATCATGCTTCTTCAATGCACTAGCAAGTCGTAAGAGATGACCTCCACAGAAAAAAACGCCAGGCCTGAGTGGAAGGCGCAGCACAGTCACAGGAAAAGCTAGAAGAGCAGCCTTTCAAAGCCTTTTCTGAACACTCATTGGGTAACTGCTGCAAGCACACTTGCTTGATGCCCACCGTGGCATTATTAATAAAAATTTTAGGGTAGTAAATCAACATTCGCTAAACTATTGCGAGGAATTTTGTGCAAATTGTTCATGCAGTGGCGGACGACAAAGAACCATGCCTGAAGTGGGTATGCACCACAGTTATGCACCATAGCTGCACCATAGCTGCATAGTATGCACTATAGCTGAACAAAAACAAGCTTTTGTAACATAGAACGTACCACTCTTTACGCTATCTGCATTGTGCAATGACTGGTTGTTCATTCGCTGTTTTAAAACGCCTTATAAGTCGTATTAATGCACTTGCTTTCTCGACATCAAGCCTACTTAAGGCAAGTTTGCCAACGAGTCCCAAGCACCGGCGTGGCTCAATGATGGAATTCTGGGCTGGCACCGAGCGGACATGGATTCGAGCCCCACTGTGTCATTGGTACTAGTTTTTTTTTTTTCTAATTTCACGCAATGTGGTTACGGACACCGGCAGTGGACAACTTCAGCGCTGCGTGAGACCCGAGTTGTGATGTAAAAACACAAATACTTGTCAACTCCAATTGAAGGCCATCCCTTTGCAAACAAGACCATCACTTGCACATACAGAAGAAATTGGGTATTTTTTCCTAAAGGAAGTGGCTCGCAAGGATAACATGAGGATATAGAAAATTCCTTTTGAGACAAGCGTGTTTTCCACTACTGCCAGTAAATGTGCAGAGATGAAAAATTTGTGTGTCGATGGAGCAGACGTTTCAAAAAGCGGACTTCAAGGCTGTAAGAAGACAAGTCCCCTTTTAAGAACTTCTGTTCTATCGACACCCCATGTTTACCATTTTTTCATCTCTTCTCAACTTCTGCTTTTTTTGGGATTTCCACAGACTGTATCACAGTTTATAATTTTTGCTTGTTTTGCACTCATAATAAATTGCAAATCTCCTTTGTTTTCATCTGTTTTCTTTAGCATAAACCATGCATAAACTGCATGATATTTAATAATGCCTAGAACAATAGTCATTACCATAATTCAGTGATACCAAACATTTGGCAGAGCTAAAAGAATATTTGCTCCTTTCATTCTATTAGCATGTGTGTTCATTGATTCACTGCTGGAGGTACTCAATAGGTAGGACGCAAATGAGCTGACTGCAATCTAACAACTATGCTGGTTTTCTACTTTAACCTTACTCCAATGCCTGTTAGTCATGTAAATAAAATAAAACTTGAGAAGTCAGAAACTTGCTATTGAACTCTTTCCAGGAATGCAATCCAACACCAATTTTTTCAAAAAGAAATGATGAAAAGTTTATGGTAAACGTCCTCTTAGGCTGAATTTGATGAGTGCTTTTCCTCAAAGAGTTTTTCGTGCCTCATAAGAAGCTTCAGAGAATACAACTTTAAATACTAATATATTTTGCAGAAGGTAGGTCCCATGCACTTCATTATGAAAACACCTTGTGCACGGTCCATTGTACAGACAGTTGACAATCATCACAACCCCACGTTCTCCGCTGTATCCGAATTTCTTAAAAAGTATTTTACCATCCAAAGCGATGGGTTCACAACTAAACACTTAAAGCTAAAGGTGTTATTGTGTGTTTTTAGCAATGAGTAATATGTTAGCGAAACTATCATTAAAAATAATCACTTCCCTAGCACTCCGTACATATGGTTAACCAGCGGGAGCTGAAATGTGCGGCCTCGGTGTTTACCAGTGGATTAAATCCGACATGGCACTGAGGCGTTTCACAATTACTGGTTACACGTTGATGCTTCTGAGAATAGACACGCCTTTCACTCAGGTTTACAACAGTGTTTATTTTTCACATGCCCCATGATCACGGTTATGGAGGAATGTAATGAGCGGTTAAATGCATTTTGCAGTGCGTCATTCACAATGGTTTTTCTCGAATTACAGGCGGTCACAGGTGTCGCAGCCAAATCCAATGTGCTGCTGGAGAAACTCCCGCCAAAAGCAGCGTTCGCTCCGGCGATCGCGCTTCCACAATCATCACATTCGACGCCGCAATGCCGCGTTGTTGCAGGCATCTGACATCCCAAGCCAACTCGGCGGGGAGGTCTCAGGAGAAACTGTTGTGCCGGGACTCAGCGTCATGGCTGCGACGACGTCACTCACATCGCAGCCAATAGCGCACATGATTGGGAACGACGTAACTGATAACACAACAAATGAAGAACGCTCATGACACCGCTGCCAAACAGATTTTCATTTCTTCTAGCCATATACAGCTTTTACTGTAAAAATGATAGGAAGTGTGCCAGGAGAACATCACCCTGGTAGCTTGTTGCAAGTGACAATAGGTCAAAATTTAGATGATTGATTGATTTGTGGGGTTTAACGTCCCAAAACCACTTCTGATTATGAGAGACGCCGTAGTGGAGGGCTCCGGAAATTTTGACCACCTGGGGTTCTTTAACGTGCACTCAAATCTGAGTACACGGGCCTACAACATTTCCGCCTCCATCAGAAATGCAGCCGCCGCAGCCGGGAATCGAACCCGCGACCTGCGGGTCAGCAGCCGAGTACCTTAGCCACTAGACCACCGCGGCGGGGCGTCAAAATTTAGATGAGCATACAATCCACTACAACGATAAACTTCTTTCAGTTGCTTTCTTGAAGGCTCGACTGCTCTCTTGAAAATTCTCCGGCACACATAATAAACTAGAAAATAATAATAATCTTCGCAGCCCGATTTCTCGCACATTGTTTACTCCCACATTGCATAGGTGGTGCTTTAATTCTTATGTTCACAAGGTCCCCTATTTCTCTTGCACTTACACCTCATTTCAGAACAAATTCAATAATGACACATTGCCTAATATTCACCAAGTCATTACCTTTAATGACACAAAAACATTGCTGTCAACAAAAAAAAATCACCTTCGAGTGTGTGCACCAGTTTTCCTGTGGAAATGTCAAACACATTGATGATGCCATCAATGGCACCGCTTGCAATGTACTTTCCATCTGGACTCTGCGAGAAAAAATTGAGCACGAAATGAGTCGAGAAAATGATGCCTGCTAACAAAAAAGACACGGAAGTATACACCAATCAAAGTTTTTGCACTATACAAAAAAATCGTGCAGCTTCTGCTCATATGTGCAGTATTGGCCGTACACCTGCCTGTACACGGAATATGATGCACAATTATTTCTTACAACGAAGCTTTGTTTCTGTGATCTGTCATCAAGGCAGTGACCAGTCTGGCATACACAAGTGACCTTGGCATACACAAGTTGCATTTTGTATACTGCTATAAAAACAGAAAAGGCACGCCCGTGTGGAAAACTGACAGCCCACGAGCACAGTAGATCAAGCTGCACCACAATGCTACCCTCCCAACCATGTTGGTGGAGTCCAAAAAAAAAAAAAGGGGGCTTCAGTATAAAGCGATAACATCATTTTCACAAAGGCCTCCCATTGGTACTATGGTGTAAATATAAATTTGGGAGGTACTAAACAGTTCTTATGAATACATCATAGATCTTCAATCACCATTATCATCAAAAAATGTGCATACACATAATGTTGTCATTAAAAAATGGCCTGAATGAGTAAGAATATAAGGCAGAGTTGGTGCCCCTTCTTTAAGGTTGCAGACTGGTCTTTGGGACTAAAAAGTGACAATAAAATTCATTTTTTCAAATTGACATATTTTGTTTTTGCAAGTATTTTTCTATCTCTCTGTAAATTTTCAAGCACCAGGAAGTGGTAATTTTATTTTAATGTCATTCTAACTGTCCAGATACTTAGTGCTGTTAAGAGGCATAATCTTAAAAAAATGGGGAACTGACTTTGAGGCTTCTTTATAATTTGCCGGCACCTGTGTTAGAAGCTCTGCTACGAATTTATGAGCACCTTTATGAGGATTTCAAACATGCGCACCATGATTGTTGCTTTCTGAAGAAGCTGGGTGTTCTCAGTTTTTTCCATTTTTCTCAAAAAATTAAATCTACGACTGTTCGATTTTGAGGCCTCAATAACTCTGCAGCTAGGGCAGGTACAACAATAATTCTTTTTGCAATGGAAACCTGTATGTGTGTAGAATGCAAGTATAGGAGCAGAATTTAGAGCACAAGCCTTTTAAATTAATTACTCATTAAAATTGTAACACAATTCCAATGGCTTCTGAAAATGGATAGTTCATTTTACTGTAAAATAACCAAGAAAGGCCTAAAAACAAAAAGCTCTTGTATACTTTCAATCTATATCATTATGTATGTTGGCATATCTTAAATACCAGTTTTAATTAAGTACTTTTTTTTCTATGGCGGCCTTAAACAATAGGGGGTGAGCTTATTAAATTTGGGAATAAGATGAGTTACAGGAAACCTAAATATATATTTGAAATCAGCAGAAAAAACTGCATGATTCTGTGCAGTTTGACCAAGATCACCAAAGAAATGAGCAAAAGAATGTCTAAGACCAGTCTGCCCCTTAAATGATTTGGGGAGGAGGGGGGCAGCTCTCCCACTGTATGCAAGCTCATGTACACCATGCTTTATTTGCCCAACGGTCTCAAACATCTCACATTTAGGAACATTAATCTTCCCTGCATGCTGTCAATTTGAACACAAGAACAGAGAATGACTCACAAAAGCTATGCTGAGTGTGAACTTCCCCGTGGTGTCAAGCGATGATTCTAACTTGCAGGACTCGATGCCATAGAGGTTTATCTTGCCCGAATGGGAGCCAGACGCCAGAAACCGTGAGTCGGGTGAGAATGTTACAGACCAAGCATCAACTGGACAAAAAAAAAAAGCAAGCATTTATTATCACATATATAGCAACACAATTAATTATGTATTAGTGGAAATAAAAACCTTTATTGTTATTATTATATTTATTTATTTATTTTCAAATACTGCAGCCCAATACAGGGCTATTGCAGGAGTGGGGTACATTTACATGAACAAAATACACTGATTACAAGGTTGACATCAATAAAAAAAAATATTTATTATAACAGTGCGTCTACAACTTCCGACAACGATAATTCACGAATACTACCGGGTAAGTCATTTCACATTTCAATATCTCTAGGAAAAAAAAAACTGTTCTTGAAAATGTTCGTGTGTGTAAAGAAAAGCTTTAAGTTGAGGCTGTGGTAACGTCTAGTTGAAAGAGTATCAGCATATGAGATGTAATCATCTGAAGATAGTCGACAAGATGAGTGAAGAAATGAATGCAATAGCTTCAAAGAATCGGTATCCCGTCTGGTGGATAGGAGAGAGAGTTTCAAGGCAGTCATTGCTGATGAAGGTGAAAAGTTATGATCGTAGGGATGGCAAATGAAACGAACCGCCTTCCTTTGAACAGATTTCATTTTGTTGATGTCGCATGTTATATACGGGTTCCAGACACAAGAAGCATATTCTAGTATAGGGCGTATGAGCATTTTATACAACAGTAACTTGGTGCATTTCGGAGATTTAGATTACGTACGACGCAGGTAACCTAATTTTTTCAGTGCTTTGAATGTGATGTAATCAATATGCCGCGACCAATGTAAGTTGTGTGATAAGATGACCCCAAGGTATTTATACTCTTGTGCCCGGGGAATTATTGTGTTCTCGGAAGTGTAATCATGCAGCAACAGAGAACGGCTGTTAGTGAATGATACCACTACAGTTTTCTGAAAATTAATGTATCTGCCAAAGCCTGCACCATGTGCAAAAGCTGGTTAAGGAATCCTGAAGTAAGGCATGATCGCTAGAAGAAGAAATTACTTGATATAAAATGCAGTCGTCGGCATAAAGACGGACCTGAAACTTCGAATTGTTCGGAAGGTCATTTATAAATATTAAAAATAATAAAGGTCCTAGAACGGATCCCTGTAGAACACCCGAAGTTAGTACATCGACAGTTGAGGACGAAGTGGAGTGGAATGACACATATTGAGATCAAGATTCAAGAAAGCTAGCTATCCAGTTGGTTAACCGAGGGTTGTTTAAAATAGCATCAATTTTACTTAGCAACTTATTGTGTATAACAGTGTCGAAGGCCTTGGAAAAGTCTATGAATAATGCGTCAATCTGATTGCCAATGTCAAGATTGCTGGATATTGCAAATTCGACCAGTTGTGTTAGTGTGCTGAAACCACGACGAAAGCCATAATGAATGTTCGAGAGTAGGTTATTTGACTCAAGATATTCCGTTATATGATTGTGAAAGACATGCCCAAGCAGTTTACCAAAATTTGAAGTAAGTGATATCGGTCTGTAGTTGGACAGGAGTTGCTTGTTACTAGACTTATGCAAGGGCAAGACTTTGGCTAGTTTCCAGGACTGGGGGAAAGTGCTTGAAAATACAGATTTTCGAAAAATGATTGACAAATAATGTGCACACCACAGAGAGTATCGTACAAGAAAGCTGTTTGGAATGTCGTCAGGACCAGTGCACTTTTTTGTGTCTAACTTAAGTATCCTGTTAAGGATGCCGTTCTCATTAATCAACACATCATCAATAGCAAGCTCAGGATTAGGGCTTCTGAATACTGGGAGAGAACTGTTGTCATGTGTGAATACAGACTGAAAGTAGACATTGAAAGCGTTAGCTATTTCAATGTCCACTATAGCTAAATTACAATGAAACCGACTGACATAGAAGCTAAAGAATGTTTAGGGGCCGTATTAGTGCTCTTGAACTCTACTTTAGTAATTCTGGTACAACAATAAAGAAATTAGGGTGAATGAAAAGACAACATGGCACTGGTAGGAACAGAGCCTACATGTTATCCATAGAATTCGGTCTTTACCAGTTTTCGTCCACTTCAATTTCTTATATTTACATTAAAATACCACTGCCTCTATAGTTTCCTTGGCTGTTACTTTCATTAGATGGCACTTAACAAAGAAAAAGAGACCATGATGAATTTTCCTTTCTTTGTTCCTATTGCCATGCCCGTTTCTTGATTTATTTTTATGTATTGGAGGTCCCACAGTCCTTGGACTATGGGACCCTAGTCTGTAAAGCATTTTCCTTCATTTTATGTATCACTACTTTGCTAATAACAAACTTCCGACTTCCAACTTCAATCACAAAGGTCGTTAGTGATGCTCAATGCAGACAGCGTCACAATTTTCTGGAAGCTTCGCAATTGTCCGAGATCATTCTCTTATAAGTAAGCACAGAATATGAATAGTTAAGCTTTTTGAAGAGCTTTTGCAAGCAGTAGCAATAACGCTAATGCAGCGTGCATAAATGCCATCGTGCCTTACCACAGATCAGATTAAACAACGGCTGACGCTCTGTACACCACTAACAGTTTACAGTGTGTATCGCTTGTAATATGACTTTTAATTTTCCGGGCAGAAGTTCAACCAAATAAAAAGTTTGATCACGAAGCCAATGAATGCTGCCTTCTTCAGCATCATAACCACTTGACAATATGTAGCTGCACCTATTTCATGCCTGTCATAAGAAGACACATAGTCGTCAAAGTTATTATCGTTTGCAAAGCATTTTTTTCCCTTAGTAATAATTAGCTGACAGGGCATGTTTCATCAGATAGTGAAAAAAAATCCATTCGTGTCCAGAGCAGAAGGCACTGCTACAATAACATTTGCAGCATAAAACCAGTGCATTTGGCACAAGCTTCGCCGTGCAGCTTTACCAATGAGTTCCCGCTTAATGTTCATTTTGATTTAGAGAATTAGAGCCACCAATACAGTAGCCTCTCCCTAGACAGAAATCTGTTAACAAAAATGCTGTCTAAATGGAACACACCGATTGTTTTCATACCTGAATTCTGACACTCAGTCCGCCTCTCAGTAAACGGAACTTTTGTTAAACGGAACACATTTCTCTGGTTCTTTCAGGCTCCGTTAAATGAGAGTTTACTGTAATTCAGAGCAGCACTTCATGGCTGTTGCTTTGTGTTTGGAAAAAAAATACTCCCAAAAAACTCCGAGTCATCGCTCATGAACATTGCCCTGGTATGACTACAAGTTTCCTACTTAAACAGTGAAAAGCCTGAATATACTGATGGCGAATTCCACTCGTTGAGCGGGAGCAAGTTTTCTTGCTCCGCGGCCAAGAATCTGCATTCCGCTGGTAGATTCGGAGCAAGTTCACGTGTTCCACAGGCAGATTAGGAGCAACCTACTCCGTGACGGAACGTTCCGCATGCTCCGTCTTGTAGAGCCGGATTTCGCCAGAACACTGAGAATGTGCCGCCGCCATTTCCGGTAGAATCAGGCAGCGATGTTGCCTTCAAAGTTTTTTTTCTTTAAGGCGATGCCCTGTGCACTTGTTTACGTTTCTCAAATGGCATTGTTTGATGCTGCTGTATGTGCTGCTGCTGGTTTGCTTCTCGCTTTCACCAACAGTGGGAGCACTAGTTTTGCTTGAAGTAGCAGCAGCCAGGACGATAAGCCGTATGCGCTTTCCCGCTGTGTGCGCGGCCGAAGTGTTGGCACTGTAGCTGGAGATAATCGGCTACGTCGAGGAAGTTTCCGGTACTGGTTTAGAAAGGTATGTACAAACAACTTCCAGCGCGATTTTAGGCGAGTTCCACCCGCAGTTCTGACTTGGCACAATCCGAGTGCTTGCTCCAGGATTTCGGCGGCCGTTCCGGATCTACCAGTGGAATTCGCCATAAGGAAAAGGAAAATTACCTGTACATTTTCTTACCTGGACCTGCATCAATGTTTTTTTTCTCCTCGCCAGTCTCTAAATCCCACAGCTTTATGTTGCTATCTAAGGAGCTTGATGCAGCCACTGTAAGAATAACACATGGAAATATTTTCACTTATAACATGCCTCATCATTTTTTATTTCATAATTCATCATTCTGCCATTTTCATATATATTCTGCTCCATCAATCTTTTTTCTTTATTGTGCCATGCACCTCGAGCTGCGAATAATCCACCACCACTAACTCGACAAATGGTTCTCAATCCAGGTCCATTCTTTAGGTCCACACAGTGAAGGAGCACGCCATTTTTCAACAGATATACACACAGCTCGGTATAATGATTGTAATATCAGCATCATGGGGCACATTTTCATTTGTGGTTTAGCCCAATTGAGATTGTATTTCAAGATTGTCATTGCCTTTCTTCTACAGCCCGTTAAAAGGAGCCAGTCACAATCAAGAAATCATATCCCAGGTGGGCTCGATTGTAATTTAAAGCCATCTTGCAAAAAATTCATACATGCTTCTGTAGTGCTACGCTGCGGTCTTGAACAAGAAAAAAGTGAAATGTCCAAACTTCACATAGACTTTTATGAAAATAGTGAACCGCCGCGTTCACTTGACTAAGCAGCCTATTAGGAACAGATAAGATAATAGGTTGTCGTCACATAGGCAGAGAAATAAGCAATTCAAACAGATATAAATAGGAGGCACTCAAAAACATCCCGTGTCTATGTATTCGCTTCAAGGCACTTCAGTTAGTCGAGAATCATCATGTAACATATATTCCACAGATTAACCACTAAGGTTGAGGGGTGGCGCTAACTTTCCTTTTCTGAGTTCAAGATAGGTTGCATAGTAGGTGATCACGAAAAGGACACTAATACGAAAAATTGCTTAAGGTAGTACACATGTTCAAACCTGATGAAACTAAATAAATAAATTAGTTTTTCATGCTGTTTTAAAATATGCAAACATTTTTTTATGCCTAGGCTGGTTTATGAAATGCACACAACTACATTTCTCATTGTTTTTGGAGACAACAGAAAAAAATACCATGCAGCAGAAACTGTACGCTATGGAAAATCTAGATACTACAATATGCAGTAAGTGCAATGTTGTAAACAGTTTTCAGATTGAATCATAACTATTCATTCTGCAGATGATCAATATTCAATGTTTGTACCATGACTACATGAAGGAAAAACCAAATAAAGTTTTAAAAGCTTGTAATCAGAAAATGAGTTTTCCACTTGCGGCTCTTTGTGGTGCCCAACTTCGGCTTTAAGGTAAAAAAAGGTCATAACAACTCTAGTGGTCTTTGGTTATAAAGTCCAATAAGGTATACAAGAGATCCAGAAACATTTAAAATTTAGCTCACATTCGTTGCACAGATCTAAGCTGAGGATGTGACTTCATAAGACTTCAGTCAGGCTTCACATGCAAAAAGATAGTTGTAGATATCAATAGTATAATAAAGAAAATACTTCTTTTTACAGTTTTTTTTTTGTTCTCCACAGGTCATGTCCCCCTTCAGCTATATATGAGTAAATTACTTATAAAGAGTAAAAAAAAAAGACACTCTTACCATAAGGCGATTGTTATGAAAAAAAAAGACCAAAAAAGAAAATAAATAAATAAAACAGGTGGTGCAACTTGTAGTTTCTGCACCAGCTCACACAAAATTTTGATGGAACCTGTACATGGCTAGTTAATCAATCACTGTTTACAATGGACCATGTTGTACTTCAAATGAGCCACAAATTGAACAATAAGACGAGAAATACTACTGTACCCAAGCAACCCAAATGCAGAAAAATGCAGAAAATCTCACATTTATGGTGCACTGACATTTATGATGTGGTGCAAAGCTGAAAAACAAAAAGCTAGGACATCAACATTTATTTTTTTCTTTCCAGGCATGACTGCCAAACAGCAGAAATACAGTTTTGAAACATCTTGGCAGTGTAAATTTAATGTCTTGTGGAACAGAAAACAAAACTAGAACAATAAATCAATATGAACAGCTCACCTTTGCCGTCGTGAGACACATCAACAGAGAAAACCCCGAGAGCATGGCCCTCAAAAATGTGCTGAAGTACCAGTTTCTCGTCATCACTGGAGAAGCAAGAAAACGATATGCAAGACCCCTATAATTAATTTGACAGTGATCTTTGTTACGTATACACCGTCGTAGAACCTCATAGAAACATTACACCAAATTTGCAGGCCAGCTGCAACTGTTTATACAAGGACATGTTGTCTGATGTGGTTTACATCATATTACTTCAGCGGAAAAGACTACACATGTGTAGGAATATGCTAAATAAACATGAATATTGACATAATTAAACTGTGCAAGCTTGATTTTTAAGCTCGTATGGCTGATTATATAACAAATGAGCTGACACGCAATAGATGTGACATTCTTATCAACATCCTAATAATATACCATAATTGTAGAGCGTATCTGTACCACACTTTCAATTTGTCTTGATTCACGCACGACTACCCTCTACCTTTGCTGTACATTACTTAGCTAAACATACTAAATGAACAAGGTCAGCTTTTCAGGGTATGCGCAAGTACACTTAAGTCACGAACAAGAATGCAAATAGATTTTTGAAAATGTGTTTTACAATCAGACCTGAATAGATGAGAAAATAAGATGCACTAAGATAAACCCAACTATGACAAATCAGCTATGAATCAACAGGTCAACTTGCCACTTCCAGCACTTCACAGTGTCATCAACGGAACCAGTCAAAATGAGGTCACTCCCATCTTTTGGTGACTTCGCCCAAGCGCAGCTCCAGATTGCATCATCGTGAGCTGAAAATTAGTAGAAGCAACTAATTCCTGCGTTCTTTTTTTTTACAACTTTGGAGAAACCAGAAAAATATATATATATATTGCTGGCAACCTCTGGTCAATATATGCAAAGCATTGGCACAGTACATAAAATATTTGAAATCACTCATAATAAATGAGCTTGGTGATCACAATAAACCGTGTGTTGCACTTTCAGAGCTTGAATTTAAATCTACTGTCATGATGTGGGCACATACTTAAAACTGATGGAGGACTTATCACACGAGCTACTCTTATTTTGTTTTTATTTTCACTCAGTGTACAATAAAATCCTTTCAATACATTTTTCATGAGATAACAAAAAAATGCAGTAGCTGGGAACTGTATAACAAAAACAAGTTAAGATTGGAATAAAATTGCTGATAAAATACTAGCGTTGCACATTGCACTACCTTAGAAGCATTTGTTATTCAATTTAGGCTAAGAGAGTCCTTGATGGAAGTGTGGTCTCTCTTTCGTACCACTGTCAAAATCGGGCCCTTTTAGACAATTTTGATAGCCTTGTGGCAGTTGCCACAATTCATTACTAATATACTATTAATTGCCGGAGTTTCATGTTCTAAAACAAGTATATGATTACGAGGTATGCCACAGTGAAGGGTTTCAGAAATTTCGACTACCTGGGGTTCTTTACTGTGGACTTCAATCTACCTACACGCACAAGCCCCCAGCACATTTTTCTCCACCAAAAATGTGGCTGCTGCAGCGGAGATTCGATCCTGTGACCATCAGGTCAACAGTAGGGCACTATAACCAGTAGACCACCGTGGCAGGTTGCCACAACCCACTGACATGCCACATCAGCACATCTATAGTGCAGTGACAGTTCACAATCCATCGCAGAAAAACATTGCGGGAACGATGTGCGAAAATGGGATTTCAGTACAAACATGCCTGTAGATTCCTTGCTGGGACTAGATGTAGAGATGTTACATACATCAAAATGCGCATGTGAGGAATGTATAAGGGGGTTCTTTTATACATGGTCAGTTTTGAATGTAAACATTCGACAGAAGTCTGTCTGGTTGGGTATGACACTGAGAGATAATTTAGACTCCGACCAAAAGTTTTGAAGAAACCCGACGTTTTGAAACCGACTTGATTCCCTCTTCAGGGGTGACTACGTAGCAGCGGCTTCTTCAAAGCACTCGCGGTGCGGATAATGAACCCCCCCCCCTCACTCTCTCGTTTTGCCATGGAGCGCAGTCCATGTGTATACACTGCGGGAAGGGTTCCGATAGAGCGGTCGATATGGGCTGCCCTCTCAACCGCTCTCTCGGAACCCTTCCCCCAATGTATGCACATGCTCTTCACGGCAAAACAAAAGAGAGAGAGGGGTCATTATCCTCCCCGCGAGTGCTTTGAAGACGCCGCTGCTACGTAGTCCCCGCTGCTACGTAGTCCCCGCAGTCACCCCTGAAGAAGGAACCAAGTCGGTTTGGAAACGTCGGGTTTCTTCAAAACTTTTGGTTGGAGCCTAAATCATCTCCCATGGTCAGTTTTCCATAGAAATAGAAGCTGCTAGAAGTAGATACTTTACTCCTTAATTCCATCACTCTGTGTGCACTATGAAAGATATTTCATCTCATTTTAGCATTTGATTTTCAAGCACAGAAAGTTGGGTGTGTTTGTAGTGATCCGTAATGGTAATTGGGAGTGCAAAACACTTCCACGCATATCAACAAATGTCATCGTAGCAACGCTTACGAGAAGCTTCTCTTTTGCACACCTAGGTATCATCATGCATTTGATTTATTCCAAACTTAGTGGCATAACTCTAGACATGTGTATAATTTGTGGATGCTATCCACTTTGGTTGACAGATGTGGTTGATATTACTGGTATACTTTTTTTGCATCATAGTTGAAAGCTAGAGGCTTTTATTGGGTTGCCTTGCAACTTTTACGTCATTTTGTTATAATGTAAAGAATCTAAATGTCTTGTTTCATAGGTGCAAATTTCAGTCTGCTTATTTTAGCGATTGCCAAATGTGAGCATCTCAGCATTCTAAATGCATAAGAGCAGAAAGACTTTTTGAAAAATCCTATGCTACACTAGAAATCGTGAAGTATCATACAAATACTGATTTAACACAATTTTTCCAGGTGTGCTTATCAATGAGCAAGATAGAAGCAAATGAAATATCAACTAATAAAGAGAAAGAAGCTACCCTCATGGTTTACTGGAGTAAAACACCAAATACTATGGTTTTTCCTTATTTGAATACAATTTCTTTCTTTCCAAGAAGCAAACGCTTTTAGCTCTGATGGCCTTGAAAAACGTGCCCAAGCAACATATCTTAAACTGGAAACAACAGCTCACACATTTTCATCATGGAAAATATTATATTACAAAACGAATCCAGCATGGAAAATTTAACTGAAATTTTTCACAGAGGAGCACAGCAGTGCCAGCCTCTTCAAACTGCGTTGTGAACATGTTTGAGGGAGCTTAGAATTCCTGTGTCAATTGGCCCGTTCAGTACAACACTTTGATGTGCGGAAAAAACCCAAACTACCGAAGCAACTAATTCAGCAACAATTTTTTCTACTAGCCCCGCCGCGGTGGTCTAGTGGCTAAGGTACTCGGCTGCTGACCCGCAGGTTGCGGGATCGAATTCCGGCTGTGGCGACTGCATTTCCAATGGAGGCGGAAATGTAGGCCCGTGTGCTCAGATTTGGGTGCACGTTAAAAAACCCCAGGTGGTCGAAATTTCCGGAGCCCTCCACTACGTCATCCCTCATAATCATATCGTGGTTTTGGAACGTTTAACCCCCCAAATCAAATCAGTCAATTAATTTTCTCTACTACAAATTTATTGTTTGTCAAAATTTTCATTTAAGCGCATTCCAACAATGCCTGTTCATTCAACATTTGCTTTCAGTACAAGAATAAAAAAGAAAGGCGAGAATTTTTCCAAACCACTCACCCAGATCTTGCTTCATAAACACAGAATACTGAAATCAAGATTAGTAAAAAGTGACGCATGTCAGATTTTGAATGTAATCCTCAAGTGTACAAGTCATCAAACAACCGAAGGCTCAATTGCAACTTGATTCTCACTAAGCCACCATTTAGTACAGAAGACAAAATATGTTCAAAAGGTCACAGCCAAGATGCAATATTGAATGGGTGCAGCTACAATTCCATTTCATTTAAAGGAATCACTGCCACTGGCTAATTTATGCCAACTACAGGATGAAGGTTTCTCTTGGCAAATGCATAACTGCTCCCATCCAGTGTAAGATGATTTCAATTTATGGCTCCAAACCTTATAACGTCATTACACAATCTAATCTTCCATTGTCTCTGAACATGTTTCTCTTTCCCACGCACTTATTTTTATTAAGTGAATTGCTTGCCATTTGCTCCATATCCTACACCACTAGCCCGACACCCACTTTTTTTTTGTACAAGAACGATGTTGCGAGTCACCGATCCTTCCTCATTCACACCGCCATTATTAAAGAAGCCTCATTTCAAATATAATCTGAAGACTGGTAGTGGTAAGGTTCTTTGTAAAGATTTCTTCACAGCCTTCTTTGCCTAACACCACAGTAGAGTTGAAATCCCTACTGCCTTTTTTTTTCTACTATTTGCTCTGCTCTTGAAGCAAAGTGCACTTCCAGTGGATATATTGCCTATTCTTCATTAGCTGACTTGGAGACCACAAGGTAAGTGATGTTGCAAGTAGTAGGCCTCATGTATAGGCATTCGTGCAATTGACCGCAATTTTCTCTTTGTATATGTGTGTGTATATATCAACAAAATTCAGCTTCTCAGGAACAACTTAGGCATATCAACTGTGGTAGTTCGTTTCACTGTACCTTTGAGTTTTCATGTTACAGATGTTTGGTCAATGCCATCTGAATGCACTAGTTATATACTTTAAATTGTATTAACATAGTATGAACAATCCTTGAAAAGGGGGTGTGACAGGAGCCAACTGCCTAACTCAGCATGTGCGTATGCTTTGCACACATACACGCGCATAGGCATGCACGCCGAAACATTGACTCCAGCGACATCTCCTGGTAATGTTTGTTAAACGAGGCCAACAACATATTTCACGGTACTCATTTCCTTTAGCACAACGAAAACCTTACCAGTCAGAGTGTCTAATCACGCAACAATAACACGGGAAACCCTATGAAACATCATGAAACATCATAAAAATTTTTCCATCCGCAGTGACTATGAAGTCATTTGTACACAACACATGCCACAAACGGTTAGAAATCTGAGCAAAAGGAACTCATATTTGTGTGCACCAGTTTTGCTGCACATGCGCTGCAGCTCAACATGTTTAACAAGTTGCAGGAAAGGCAGCAGGAGTGCTCAACGTGCAACTACTTTTACCTCGTAAATAGCACAGAATATAGAGAGGATCTACAATAATATATACATACTAATCTTGAGCACTAATTATGGTGCACATAACAACATCAGGTTAGGTACAGTAAAGTGAACGACTTCGTAATCCAGCCTCAGACCTGTTCTGGTAAGCTGCGTGACATGCAAAATATTTGTTACTTTTACACGTGATCTCAAAATATAGGTCCTACACAGATCATGAAAAGGATGCTTAAATGTGTCACTACAAGTCACGGTGTTTTCATTTCAGCTATTACAAGCTCTTACAAGTTGTAAGTCCTTTTAAAGTGCGCTACAATTACAGGTATGCTTGGTTATCAACCAGCGGGTTATCGCCAGTTTAGCACGTCAACACCTCGCTTAGCCAGAGACAACCACTCGCACCATTGTTTTTTCACCCGCCTTGACACAACTTTGTTACAATTCTTTAAAAACCTTATCTCATGTTTCAATAAACCCAGTTCATAGAGCTTGTAGTGCCGTCCTTGTTCGGGGAGTCATTTCTAACCTGGCGTACCTCACAAATGTAGCACAGTTTAACGAACACGTGAAACTAACTAGCCCAATACCCATTCACCCCCTATTTAAGGATCTTTCGACTCTTCAAACCTCTATTTCACCCGGGACTTCTGCCTTGTTTCAATGTTAGGACCCGCGGTTAGAACACACTCATATTCCAGCAATTTTCTTATTATAATTAATTTATTAAAACCCATCACAGTATGGAATATGTTTGAGGCATGTGCCACAACTTGAGCTACTATTCACGTAAAAGTTTCTTGCCACTAAAATTTTTCATACTCTCACCATTTCATTACATCTTCCAGCAACATTGCTCAACACAGCATGTAAACATAGAAGTTTTCATTTACGGAATGATAAATTTATTGTACACAGTGTATTCACGATATGTAACAAGCATCACAACAAGGTGTCCAGGTAACAGTAAATAAATAGATGGCTGAGAATAGAATACACAGCTTATACATGGCTTAACATTGGGGCCAATAAAGCTAATATTGAATGGGAAAAAATAGTGCATAACTCTATCAGGCATTTTCATCAAGCCTGGCATCACAGTTGTCCTGAGCGAGCAGAGAATTGACAAGGATATCTAACAACTGGTAAACTAGACATTTGTTCAGGTCTCGAATCTGTATGGACTTAGCGAGTGTCCTTGCTGCCTTGCACACATTGTCCACACCAAAAACAAGCTGTGCCCATACAGGCACAGCCTTTACCAGACCCCTGGCAAGCTGTGCCTCCCCAAATAACCGTGCAATGACTTCGGAGCCCCACAACTGTTCGTGCAACCTGTGCAAATAAAAAGTGCAATTGGCCACCCCAAAGAGTTCAGTTAGCTGATCCCTCAGAGACGTTTCGAGTGCCCTGCCCATTAAGAGTTCAACAAACAGTACAAGCTTAGCTGACTTGCAGGCGTGGCCGTCGTCGAGGGAGTCCGCCACTAAATCAACTACTGAAGCAAACAGTGGAATGTCTATATGGAGGGACTCTACGACCCGCTCCATCGGCGTCTGTGGAACATTGCCTCGCCACAATGGCACAATGTCTGCCTCCATTGGCGGGAAGTGAACTTCAGGGGTCGGCACTTCCTGGGTGCTCTTGTATGATGCAGTGCTTGGCGACCGGTCCTGAGGCAGAGATAAAAAGCTTGGGGTGAGCGGCGGTGAGAATTCAGGCGATGATGCCTGGTCAAAGTTGTCAATGAAATTAAACATGCACTGCTGCAGCTGCTGACGATGGTTCTCTTCAGCAAACGAGTACTCAAGATCACTGGGAAGGTAGTCAGACATCAACACCATGCTGCCTTCCAAAGGTGAAAGCGGGCTTAAGGAACTGTGGTCATCTCCTGGCAGAGCGGTTTTGAGCAATTCTAATGTGCTCTTGACTCCTTGCTTCAAGACTCTGTCTAAACGACTCGACGAAGTTTGTCGCCGCATCGGAGTCGCCTGTTGCTCTTCTGCGTCATCAGAAAAATCTAGGAACTTGTGAAACTCCTTGCTGTTTACAATTGCTTCACGACTACAAAGAAGCTTCAGATAGTGCTGCAGAAATACGAGTCGCTCTTGTACATTCTTTTTGTCAGATAACATGCTCCCCAATCCACGGCTAGGGCCACGGATTCCTTTCAGGTGCTTTCTCAACTGTGGGTTGCTTTCAAGGCTTCCCTGCAGTTCCAGAAATTCTCTGAACCTTCTCCATACTTTGCGGACTTCAGTCGAGGGCGCTGTGGAGTCATCGCTGTGCTTGCGAACTTCGTACCTGATGCAGTAAACAGTGTGCACTCCTTTCCCAGGCACAGACCTCGACTCTGTGCGTATTATGCCAATGTCCGAGAACACCAACGACCCCAAGAAAACTTCTGCTTCAACAGCTTTTTCGATATCATTGGCACTAAAGATTTTTATTGAGCAGTCTTGCGTACCAACATAAACAGCTGGGAGAGTTAGGCACTCACTCCCTTTGGCTGAACTGAGACTGGATGAGCTAGATTCCCTATAAGGCAACATAGATTGCTCATCCTGCTTGATACTGGAAGACCGGTCAGTGTTCGCACTCTCTGCGGTAGTACGCGCACCCGTGCTTGAAGGCTCTTGCTTCGCCTTGCACGGACAGTCACCATTACCACACTCCACGCTACTTTGATCGCTATGCTGATCTGCCATATCACCGT
This sequence comes from Rhipicephalus microplus, assembly GCF_043290135.1. Lineage (NCBI taxonomy): Eukaryota > Metazoa > Arthropoda > Arachnida > Ixodida > Ixodidae > Rhipicephalus > Rhipicephalus microplus. The sequence continues at coordinate 19,323,811 of NC_134703.1, forward strand.
TGTTCATGGAAAGTATTTCGGCGTCTTCTTCCATTGAAAGCAGGAAAAGTAACACCCAGTTTAGCCATTCGGGCGTGCACAAGAGGTCGACACCACGAGCGAGGATGTTGTTGGTGAGAATGTCAACCACCAGCGCGTTTGTTGCCGCACTAGCGAGGAGGTGCGGCGGCTCTATGAGCTTTACCAACACCGAAGTGACTCCTCTCAAATATTGCTGCTCCGAGGCTTCGCTCTCGAAGGCAATGTGTTTGAATGAAAATCGCCGCTTGATGGCTTCGCGCCGCATCGCTTCGCACGATTCGTCGCAGCTGTTCCTTTTGGTGCGCTCCACTGCCACGAGGCACGCCCTGTACTTTCTATAGTGAGCTTGCGCCACGGGCAGCATTTTCTCTAGCAGGCTGCACACGTCCAAGGAACCGAGCCGCAGGTAAAGGGCCCGCAACACATCTTCGATAATGTACTCGAGCTCCCGCGGGAAATCCTGATTGCTGCTCACTGCAGCATACCAGGAGTCTATGTAGTGGGTTTTTATGTTGTCCACGAAGGCTTTCACCTCTGCGGTAACGTAGTCCGGCGGACAGCGACGCTCTGCATCGCCGTCTTCGCCTCGAGAAGACAATGTGAGGCAGGTGGGGCCTATTTGCGACTCCGCGCTCGAAGTCTCCTGGCCTGAAAGCACACCGTAAAGGTGACTCACAAATTTCACGGCGCTGTCCGGCAGAATAAAGGCGTTCTCCGGCAGCCGACATTTCGTGGCGCTCCTTCCGGAAAACTTTTCGATCACGCTGTCTAGCTTTCCTTGCAGCACCTTCTTGATGCCGTAGAAGGCTATTATACTACATACTACGCTTCCGAAGAAGGGGTTCCACTTATGACACAGCATCAGACCGAGCACAAGCACAACTAAGCTGAACAGTGTCGAAAGCATCACAGGCCAAAGAGTGACACTTTCCGATCATACTTTCTGAGGGAAGTTAATCTTAGCTTGTTAAGGCAGGGGTGAAATGAAGCTGACAGAGCAGAAGTTTAGGAGGCTATCGACGTACGCCATCTTGCATAACCCGATAATCCGCGATGCTCATTGGCTGCTGGGAATGTACGGAAATCAAACCGGCACTATCGGCTTACCATTTTTGCACTGCAGTAACTCACTGGGTGAGGTAGATCGCGTTGAAGACAGCTAGCTCTCCGGCGAAGCGACCGCTTTTTGTCTATTTCACATTCAATGTTAACAACTTGGTAAACAAACTTTGTTAGTAGCTTCAAAAAACATAACACATGACTCTGGAGAGTATTTGAAACGCTAATATGGCCTTTTCCACTCGTTCACTTCCGGTATATTAGCGTATTTTTCTAAACATTTTTGGAAGAAAACATTCACAATACTACCTTGTAATTAACGTTGTAATCATTTTATATATTTTTTAAAATATTCAAATATATAGTTCATTTTTACTGGGTTATACTAGTTTTGAACGTTACCATTAGTAATGCTGCGATCGCTTCAGTCGCGTCACATGAGTCACGTTTATGGTTCATCCATAGCCTCCTCTATAACTTATATAGGAGGCTATGGTTCATCACTTGTGCCTTGCTGCGTGACGTTAATTATTGCGTCACAAGGTTGCTGCAGGCATAGCAGAGCACAGTTTCCCCATGAGGAGGAAGCGAAGGTTAATCACACCCCTTGCTTAAGTCAATGCATAGGGTAGATTTTAGGTCCCGCACATTCCCCTTTATAAGTTACAGGCCTACGGTTGCAGGTGGAATGCGGTCGCATTTTAGTGCTCTGCAACATGCCTTTTTTTATCGTTACTTCAATGCGTGGTTCATACCAAAACAACTTTTTTGTGCCCTTTAGCAGTGCATGCCAAGAACATAAATATCTTGCCGCGATAAAACGCGGACAAAGGATAAATGCATGCCATAAGCTTCTGCTTTATAACGGTGCTGCGACATATGTGCCACCTCTCTCTACAAAAGAGAAAAAAACTTTTTATAATGCCTTGTCTACTTCGAGTAAAACGATTCGACTACAGAAATAATAATAATAACAAAATTATTGCCCACTTTTCCACCCCTTCAGGCAAAATGTTCATATTACAGTTCTTCCCAGTACTTACGTTTTCCTTTTCTCCGTAGCATTCTGCCATCAATACACTTTTAACAATCTCTCAATTATATTGCGGACATATGCAGCTTTTGATTGTTCTCCATAAAACTCAAGGCTTCATGTGGGCTCATGCCCAAACTTAAATGTCAATCATAAGATCCTTCATTGTTTCCTTAGCTTTCCCACACCATGTGCTTGTCCTTTTTCTTTACTGATCTAGCTTTATAAGTACACGCTCTAAGGCAACCTGATTTCGTGCGAAACAGCTAGTATAAAGAGCAGCAAATACTAAGTGTGTTGTCCCCTGAGGAAACCAATATTCTAGTATTGAAGTGACCATATTTCACAGACTCCAAAGCAGGGCATGCAGGGTAGGCTGGGATGTTGGCGGAATGACGAAAGGAAGAGCACACCACATAGCTGAAACAAGAAATTCCACTTCCACGAAAACAGGCTCATAAATACCTTTTACGTCAATGCATGCATAATGTGCTTCAGCCATGTACACACGCTATCAAACGCTCTCAAGGTATCTCACTTCTGATCCGCACAGATTGAAGTTGCACTTACAGAATCACTACCCCTCTTCTGTATGAAAAAAAGTCCCCTGATATTCCCGTGCCATACTCTGTTTCTTGATTTTTCCCAAGATTTGAAGCTCGGTGAAGCGTGGTAGGCATCCACATAATGAAATATGCACGCTTAAATGCGCCCGATCCTTACTTCTCACAGTAAGAGTGCGCTCCCTCGCTAGATATCATTGACTCGGCGCACCGTCTGGCCAACAGGTTTTTGTGCCCTTTAGGGGTATTTGATAAACCACTTCAGCGGCGCACATGGTGAACCTTTTGGGGCTTTTTTTTTTTTAATACCTGTGCTGCCTTTTTCTTTATACAGCACAGGGCTAGTGATTGTGTCAGGGAAATCACAATTAATCTGTACGAATCAGACGTGCTAGATCTTGAGGGTCCAATAGCCTGTTAGACTATGCCTCAAGCACATTGCGTATGCATTGACTAAAGTTTGAGTAACTCAAGGAATGAACAGTGAGTGCCCATCCTGTCTGTGTGTTCTGTCTTTTTTCAGAGTGCTTTTTTTTTTCATTTTCCTGTATTTTTCTTGCTAAGTTGACAATTCAGAAGTGCACCAACTACCCTAACAATGAGTACTACTATAGTTATTATAACTACTTTGAGTTATCCATGTGCACTCAAATCTTGTGCAATACATTCTTGCATTTCTCCTTTGATCAAATTCAACTGCCACAGGTAATAATTTTGGAGGTTTTATGTTCCAAAAAAATATTACGATTATGAGGGATGCCGAAGTGAAGAACTCTGAAAGGTTCTTACCTCCTGTTCTTTAATGTGTACTGAAACCTAGCTACTCAAGCGTTGAGAATATCGCCTGCATCGTAATGTGGCCGGGATTGGATCCCGCAATCAGTCAGCAGCCTATAGCATCATATCAACTGAACCACCAAGGTGGGTTAGGTGGGATCGAAGTTATAGCTTTAGCAGCAGAGAGTCGCAGACTGTGACCAACTGTGGTGTGCAGCCCAAGAATAATTATGAGCAATTACATTGCCTTCTCAGGAGAATGCATAATACCGAGTACATACAATAATGAACTTCACATGTATATTTATACTTATAGTGGCCAAGTAATGTAAACAAGACAACTTCTGTACGTAATGGAGTAAGTTTGCAGTTGGTAGTTTGTATCTAAGGCAAGCAGGAGTGACTTGATGCCATCAGAAGTGCAACAGCCAAAATTGAATTTAAAACAGTTTTTGGAGCACTAAAATACAAAGTTGGAGCAGATTAAGCAAAAAAAAAAAATACATTCATTTTTTATCATGAAAGACTAAATTTGGAACAGTATAAAAGGTGTACATTTAGAAAATGAAATACGTACTATAAACCATTTGACATCACCTAAATCGTGCACAGTAAACATGATCACTGTTATTTCAATAAAATTGGTATTTTGAACCACCTCACTGAGCAAACAATGAGTCCACATTACCATTTGCTGCTTCTGTCAAATCCATTGACAGACTCTGCAAATTCAAATGGGGACCTGCCAAGCTGGTGACCTTGATGTTCAGGGGATTCGTTAAACCGAGGAATACTGGTAAAATCCCTGGAAATGTAACTAAAGTAGCACCATTCGCGTCAGCGTGCGGGCTCCTCCTCTCCCCCTTCTTCGAAGTAAGCACCATCTTGTCCATCCTCTGTGGCGTGTTTTCTTTTGCTTCCACCACGACACCTGCTTACCCTCTCCTGTGTGCTCGGAGAGGGTATGCCCGTGTCTGCAGTTTTTTCTGCAGCTGCTGGCAAAGGAGGCAGAGGCAAAGGGGCACAGTTGGCACTACTTTAGTTTTGCACAAGTGCGACAAAAATGTCTCACATTGCTCCAAATGAGTACCAGTATTTTTTTCAGACATCAGCGATCATATTAGTACTAACAATTATACAGCGTATAGAGGCATGAGCAATTAAAAATGTGCAGTGTCTCACGACTAGTGCTGACAGCCCCTTCCGAATCACAGTACGCTTTTCTGCAGGCCACCTGTGTACTGCAGTAAAGGTGGCTTAAGTGAAGATGGGAGTCGAATAATGCTACTTTTTTGCAAAACTACATAGGTGTTTTTCATTTTTATTAGCTTTCACTAGTTCTCTACGAAAGAAAACCTGATAATTGTCAATAAACTCAAAGTAGGTTAAAATCTCTTTTAAAGAGAGCAAGGTTGCCACTAAAAACCAAAAGTACTTCATTCTCTACAGCCCCCTGAAAATTGTCACCTGGCTGCCTGCCATTACATTTCGCATGAGTTCACTAAAGCCACATGTGCAAAATAACCATAATTTCCAAGCTCTGATGATGGAAGAAATCTTTTTACAAACATGGCTTCTCTGCATAGATGAGCTTTCACGTATACTTTTAAAATGTGCTCTTCTCAAGATCCCTGTACGGGCAACTTCTCGAGTTTAGACATCATGTCTTTGGTACTTCTGATAGCCCGATCGGGATGAAATTTTGCCCACATATTTCTTAACATGTGAAGGGTGCAAATATCTGTTAAGACTTCATATCTACAGGGTAATTATTAGTAACTTAATCATCAGCCAATACTAGTATTAGTAACTTAATCATCAGCAAATACTAGTAATTGCTTACTTTATCTCATTAAAATTTTTCTTGTCCATTGGAATGTCTTATGCACATTTTCTTTATAGTTTTTTGCATTCTACAGTCAATGTGGAACAATATGAGGCATGCGTGGCTGAAAACCATGAAAATTTAGAGCCATAAGAAGCTTGTCAAAAAGGAGCAATACTTTACATATTGTCAAGGCACAAAACAAAAACACAACTTGTTATAAAACTAATTACATATTTGAAATCAGCATAAAAGCCTATATATACAGCGAAAGTTTGCTTGCCCTAGACTACAGATTAATGCAACTTTTTTTTTGTTTTCGAAACGCATGTCACTTTAAGCAGCATTCTGCACAGATTAGAACAAGGCCAAAAATTCTTCCAACACGACTATGCTCCCCCACCCCCCTTTTTTTTCATGATGATGTTAGGTTTAGGGCACAACTTCTCAACTCGCATACAAGGCATGTTCTATTGCTGGGACGAGGTACCTAACACAATTTCGACAGAAAAAAAGTTTCACGAGCCGTTGCTATGGTGAACAACGTGGTCGCTGGCAACGCCAGCATTCGCAGCACGTTTACTGTTCGCACGCGAGAAATGCGGCATGCACTTACAGCTTTAGTCGTTAACATGCCATAGCTATCATAGCCGCGTTTGCTGACTAGGAAGTTCATAGTACTCGTGAAGCGTCGGCAGCTAGGCATTTTTGTCTTGTTGTGTGGTCCCACCGATAGGTATCTGCTGCGGTCAGTGGACAGATTGACGCGAGGTGTAGCTACTTTATCCGGTTCATCACGTCTCACGAGTGCTGACTTAACTGGAATATATCTTGCACCGTAATTTCGGGTTAGGGCCTGAGTATTTAGATTCATTGCGACGCAATTTCAGCAAATATGATTTTGGCACAGCTCTGCGTGAAAATGGGGAATTGTATCAAATTATTACAATTGGCGCAGCTGTTGCACTTCTATGCCATGCAGAACGGGCACACTAACAATCTCATCCGTGAGTAAACCAAGCTTATCAATGCAAGCATAATGACATACCAAAGACTTTATTAGCAAAATGTATCATCAAAGATATATGTATATAATATAAGGCTGTTCGGTCTGAACAGCAACAATTTGTGTAACCTATGCTGTCAAGAATAAAATGTGCAAACCAGTAACCTTCTCAAACATTGCAGCACGACTCGGGGCATGAGGCGGCACGGCCTGCCAGAGTGCTTATGTGGGTGGGTGTAAGCCCATTGACAATCTCCGAGTGCTTCACTCTCTCGCTTTACTCGCATGTCTGCACCAATATAGACAAAATTCAAAATAAAAGAAGCGGGCAACAAACGACAACAGTAAAACCACAGTCCGTCCACCTAAGCAGACCAAATAGAACAGGAACAAGCAAAGGAACACTACCAGCACGTCTTGCCACTGTGCATGCATAAAACTAAAGAACAATGCCACCAGTTACAAATCAATGAGTATGAACAGTTTGCACACAAATGCTGGGAGTGCGCCAAAACTACACACAAACGTAATTTACAAAATGCCAGCAAACACTGCATAAATTAATGAAAATGATGAGCTGCACAATTGAAAGATCCGATAAAAAAAGAATGTAGCACATTGATGAAACAAGGCATGTCATAATGGGGTAGGAAAAACTTTAGCAGCTCCTTTCACAGCAGTGTTGAAAAAACTGTAGTACTGATGCACATACCCAGCAAAATAAGTGCACCAGAAACATTCATGTTGTGGAAATGCGCAGCTCACTCCACTCAGCTGTCATCAACAGTTATTTAAACTTCATATTCTGATTGCAAGATTATCCCAGGAAAAAAAAAACTCTGCCATAAAGTCTTTTTCACAGCATCTTGCTCATGGATCGTTCTGGTTTTTACAGAATATGGCTCTGAAAATTTCCCAAAATGGAAGATAAATTGACATCGGTCAACAGAGGCAATAAAAAGTAGGAGAGGACAGGACACTAAAACAATAAGTGTGAACCAAGGTTGTTCGTGCGTAACAAAAAAAAAAACAAAAAAAAGCAGGAAAGGATACAAGCAGGCACATATTATATGATCATGCGGGTGGGAAGTCCAGAACAAACAAAGTTGTCTTCACTGTATTGCTAAACGCACCACGATACTTTGTTATCACACATAAATTACCTAGGCATGACTCTTCCTAATGCTATGCACCATATTTTGTATCCTTTCGCGAGCTAGTCCGCAATCTTGAACGCAGCAATGTTCAGCACGCACAACACACACACACACACGCATCGAGGATGCCGGCTTGCTTGGAGACTGTCCAGACACTTCTGACAAATGGATATCCACAACCAATGGAGCTGGAGAGCAACTGCAGGCATCGTCGGGCTTCCTTCTGGCAAACCTTTCCTAACACCTTGCTCTTGCAGCTATAAGAGGCCTCTACAAGAAGAATGCAACAGCAGCATGAAGTCGTTTGATGAAGGAGTCGGAGACAATGGTGAATGACAAGCCCACAGTGGTGTACATTGATGCCTTGCGGGTGAAGAGTAAAAAACTAAGAACTCATGAGTCTTTGAAGGTCCCGCTCATACAGAGCAATCACAAACATTGTCGTCACTCCCAACGATATGCCAAGCAGCTGAATTCCAAGCTGGTGAACGGCCCTCGCATTGCCGTGGTTAGGGTTGACAGACAGCTCCGGAAGCTGCAAACAGTAAATGTGAGAGATGAAAAATAAGAAATGATGGGTAATAGCCCTGCTGCTCAAATGCAACACAGGAATGGCTTTGGCTAAGCTTTGTCTTGAGTTAGAACCTGTACATAATACAAACTGGACAATTACATATTACATGGCTATGAAAACAACTAAAGTAGTCACAATAGCATAGCTAATGACTGTTGAGGTCTTATGGCTACCTTGGCCATTTTGTTTAACCGCCATGGCACCATACAAGTAAAAAAATGCGTGCATGCATGCTCATGCCACATGTGTTCCTAGTGTGTTTAAGGGCCCCTAAACTACCTTTATTATCCTAAACTTCCTAAACTACCTTTAATATTTTTCAAACAAGTAAACACGCACATCGTGTGCAGAATGCTGTTGCAATCAAAATCAACCATTGGCAACGCTATGAGCCACCCATGCCACAAATTTCAAGAAACTATTCCTCCTCCCGGGGACTCCGGGCTTTTTGGGCTTGCACGTGATGTGCAGTACGAATATGCTGCGTTTGGTCAAGCAAGAGCCTACGACATCCGGCCAGTCTGCAAGCAGCTGTTTGCGCTGCTTGTTGTTATTTGTTGTGTTGCCCGTGTGCACTTGCAAATCAGGTACTGCTTCCCGTAACACACAGTCCATACTGGTACGATTCATATAGGTACAAGCTGGCAAGGCAGCCGCAGTTCGCCAACAAGCACGCACTTGACGGAGTCGCGGCAGCCAGAAGTAGACGGTGTTTAAGCAGAGTGTCGGCGATGATGTATGCCGTGGAAGACTGGGAAGGGAGTTCGGCGAGGAAGTGGCTGGCACTGGCTGTGCCCCGACGAATTTTGTGAACAAGGCCTTTCGGGAAAACGAAAAACGTGGAAGCAGCTCGCGATAAAATTCAACAATCGACACACCGTGCATTTGTAAACAGCTGACCAAACAACTGGTAAAGTGTTTGCGCCATTTCGGAAAGTTTTACCAGTACGGGAAAACATGTTTTTGCAACCACGAAAGGTATCCACTGGACTGTATACTCGTGACATCGTCGTCTACAAGACATTGACAAGGCCTTCGCTCCCAAGTTGAAATGTGCCAACTCCATAGAAGGGCGATGCGATGAGCTGCTGCATGAGACCAGGCATAACGAACCCACGACCATGGATATTTTCCTTCAGAAGCAGCTCAGCGAGCAGATTCTTCACGGCACTTTTTGTGAAGCAGGGGTGGCACAAAAAATTACTGCTTGTCGTACGTCTCAACAAGGTTTCGTCGATCATTGAGGACTCGCCGCAGCGGTGATGTGTATGCATACACTGTGCCGTTCAATATTTCTTCTTTGCGGTAAACATACAGTCGCCGACCAATTTTTCGGAGCTGGCGGGGACCGAAAAAAAGAATTGAACAGTCCGAAAAATTCATTTTTTCCAGAAATACGAACATTACTGCATCAGGCAGGCTTAAAAGAGTCCATGATTCTGCCTTGCCTCATACTACGCTTGAAAGCAATTTGGTTTACCCATATTTGCGCCAAGGTGACATCGTCACCGTAAATGCTCGACAAAAGCGTCACGGCAGTGGCAATCTCCGCTGCCGACAGTTGCGAATGATCATCGTCGTCATCATCCGAACCGCTCTCTGGCTGCGGCACAACCTGGCGAAGAATTTCTTCGTCTGTGGGCTCCGCGCACGAAATTGTCATCGTCTGCACGAGCTAAGTCTTAAAATAGGGAGTTTTAGAATAATGTTTGCAGGCGCTGCGGGCGTTGTGGGTATAGTGGACGCATCACGAGTTCTAGAATAGGGTTTGCTCCCCCTAAGGAAAGGTCTAGGGACATTCGCCCCAACCGCAAACCGAAATGCACAGAAGCTTTGCGGGCCGCGATCGCCGCACGCTATTTTGGATTTTCTGCGGGCAGGCCGCGAACGGCGGCTCGCGTTGCGACACATGCGCAGTGGCAGACCGCACCACAAGGGGCTCGCGGCGCGCTATTCTGAAACTCCCTAATGTCAGTCTGGCAGGCCCATTCACTCCACTACTGCACAGCTCTGCCTCTACCCTGAACGGTGCGATGACGGCAGTGCTGACCACTACGGTTGATTAAAGACGAGGAAATGGTCCCGTGCCACGTTTTCTAAAGCAGACAAGGCCTCCGAAACTTGAAATATGACGTTTGCTTTGCAATCTTGGAGACAAGAAAGCTATTTTAAAATTAAGCCACTAAGCTTAGTCAAGCCGGCAGAAAATCCAACATGGCGGCGTCCATACAAGTTCGTGGCACGGCTTAAAACAAGTGATTTAGTCCGAAAAATCCAACTTTAGGAGGCGAATTCGTCCAATATTAATCGAAAATATGCATTAGCCCCATAGGAACCCTGACAGTGCACTTTTGCAGTCCGAAATACCCAACAAGTCCAAATTTTTGGAGTCCGAAAAATCGGTCAGCGCCTGTAAACGGAATACGTAAAGGGGTAGTCCCCCGACGTGTTTATAAGGAAGCCTTACGGCATGTGATAGGCAATCTTAACCGAGCCTTACGCACGAGAAAAGTTCCGTGATAAGTACAAGGTATACGTTCTTGGAACGTGTTAAGGGCAGACTTATGGCTAAGGATGACTTAAGTCACAAGGATAAGGTTAAGTTAGGCTTGTGAATACGGGGCTAACTCTGCTATTGCCGCACTTTTTAAAAAAAATATTCTTGGCTCCATGTTAGTCATACAATCGTGCACAATTTCTCTACAACTACTGAATTTCAACCTCTAGGTCGTTTTGAGGCTCTTTAAGGGCCCCTCATTAGGCTATATATAGTAAATTTTACGAATTAGCAACCGTTCTGTGCCCAACTGAGAATATTCCAGTACCACAATAATTTTTTTAATTCATTCATTACAAGCAGAGGTAAATATTTTGAAGCGGCACGCAGCCATGATGTCAGGAGGAGGATTGTGCATCCTTTCTACTTGCCCTGTCTAGCACTTGCGAGCCAAACTCTTTCCCTGCATTCTCCATACTACAGTCTGATGATCATGTGACATGCATGTGTTATTAGAGTACGTACCCATACCCTTCAGGTGCCGCTTCGCATGACGGCTGAGAGAGACGTGGAGGCTCTCTTTGGTTTGCAGGGCAGCGGCTTTACCTATGCAACGCAACCTTTAACTACCCAATGGCCCCCATCCCAGAGCGCAGTGCCCACGAGGATAAGAGCAGACGACATTCAGTTAGCAATCAGCTTTTTTCCTTGGTGCCTAGAGATACTATTGCATCGCAGACACAATTGTAAGTGTGCAATTTAAGGATTGCACCTGGCCGCTCAAAATGAAGAGACTCTGTGAAGGGTCCGCTGAAAGGGTATCTACACCAGTTTTCAAAGCAGAGCTTACTCTTCCATATAAATCTATTGTATACAGAGATTGCTGTGAGCAAGTGTGTGAGCTCCGTAAATGTTTATAAGCGATTTTGACATTAAAGCCTCATTTGACACTGTGCACGTACTCCATACACAATTGTGATGTCAGGCTACAGTGCTAACTTCCGCAACATCAAGCACCATCAGGCTAGTTGTGATGATGTCAAACACCAAAACATTCAAAACAGCCATTTTGTGCATCACGAACGGAGCCACAGAATGGAGCAGTCTTGGAAATGTCACGATATCTTGTGAAAGCATATGACAAGAAGCTTATACAGTGTTGTAAGATTAAGGTAAAGCAGCAACCGAAACTAGCATTTAAAAACACTGTAACTACTTTTTCAGGGTGTACTCTTGCTTACCAGTACATTTGCTAGGCTCTTGAGAGCTCAACTTTCCATTCGAAGCAAAAAAACAAACAAACAACCGAAAAACTTTGCATTAGCACACTTTTAAAGTAATTACCGTATTTTCCGGTGTATAAAGCGCACCTTTGTATAAGACGCACCCCCCAGTTTTCCCAAGTTTTCATGCAAAAATTAATATATAAGATGCACCGGTGTATAAGACGCACCTACATTCACTCACTTTCCGCAAAGAAACTTCATAACGTGCAGTTGAGCGAGCATTGTAAAATGCCGTACTTACGTTTCTGAGCGCCAGTCCGTAAGAAAACTTATACTACACCGAACTTGTGAGAAAAAATAATGCGGACCCACTGAAACGTTCCGCACGACTGCAGGAAAACATTTTATTCCTCAAAGCCCTCAAAGTCCTCGTCCTCCGACGCGCTTTGGAATAGTTCAGCGAGCTCTGGCGGCAGTGACGCTGGGACTTCCTCTGTTTCCTCTTCGGAATCGCTGCTGCTGCTGCTGTCGTCGTCGTCGAGGCCAGGGGCTGAGGATGCTAGCAGGCCTGCCTTGCGGAACCCCCCAGTTACGGTGGCCTGTGACACCGCACACCAGGCTTCGCGCACCCACTTTGCGACCTCGCAAAACGAAGCACGCCTCACGCGTCCAGTTGCGGTATAGCTATGCTCGCCGTCGGACATCCATGACTCCCACAGGCGCCGCAGAATAGCCTTGAAACTGCGATTCACCGAGATGTCCAACGGCTGAAGCATTTTTGTGATCCCGCCTGGGATAACCGCAGCGGTGCAGTTTTTTGCCTTGATGCGCTTCAAAGTGAGCTCCGTTATATGCGCCCGCATGCTATCCAATACCAGGAGGCCCTTCTTCGCATGAAAGAAACCGTCCGGTCGCTTAGAAAAGCATTTTTCAAGCCACTTGCCCATCATCTCTTCGTCCATCCAGCCTTTCACGTTCGTTTCTATGACGACACCAGGCGGGAAAGACTCTTTCGGCATCGTCTTCTGCTTGAATATAATCATTGGCGGAAGTTTTTGCCCGTCAGCGCAACATGCCAGCACAACCGTGAAGTGCGCTTTTTCGTGGCCGGTAGTTTTGATGGTGACAGACCTTTCGGTGCCACACTCCTTTCCATTGGGATGTCAAACGTAAGTGGCACCTCGTCCATGTTTATTATATGGCTGTTGCCGATGCCATCGTCTTCAATGGCTTTCTTAACGAAAGCCTGGAATCTTTCAAGCTTGTCCTTGAAATCTGCTGGCAGATTCTGGCACATGCTTGTGCGGGCCATCATCGCCAGCGCTTTGCGGCGCATAAATCTGGAGCACTAGGACGGCCCGCCAACAAAATCAACGGCGCCCACCTCCTTAGCTAGCGCCTGCGCTTTGAGACGCAGCTGCACCGTTGACATCGCCCTACCTTAGGCACGCTGCTCCAGTATCCATGAGTGCAGACGTCCCTCAAGGTCTGGCCATCGTGCTTTCTTGCCGCGGTCAGCTTTCTTGTCACTCTTCATGGCCTGAAGCTTAGCAGTCGACTGTCGCCATGTGCGGACCATCTTCTCCGTGACGTCGAAATGACGGCCCGCTGCCCGGTTTCCGTAGTCCTCTGCATACTTCACAGCAGCAAACTTAAACTTCGTCGTGTAACTTTTCCGTTTAGCCGGCATACTGCAGGTGAAGGTAACCAAGGCGCGGACCAACCGAACGAATGAAGTTGCAAATGGCGACTAGTCCAACTCGCTGAACGACAGCGTAGCGGTGGTAGCGGCAGTAGCGGCCGAATCCGAACCAAACCGCCGAACCCGTCGCGCACCTATCGCCATCTTACGCCGATTTCACTCACTGAGTACAGCTCTCTATGGTACAGCCTCCGAAACTCGCGCAGCTTCAGTGAGCTGAGAACTCGCACGACGACATACTTTTTTAAATTTTTCCGTTTTATGTACTTTGGTTTTGTTTTAAAACTGTAGTACCGGCACGTTGAGTGTTCGTTATTATAATTATGATGCATAATTCGCATTGGACTGCTTTAGTGGTTTAAAAAAAAAAAGACTAATGAGCATCAACACGAGTTTCTCCCAAAAAACTACCCAAAAAAAAGTGCGTATAAGACGCACTGTTGTATAAGACGCACCTCCGAAAATATTGGAAAAAAACCGCGTCTTATACACCGGAAAATACGGTAGCCACCACTACGGCTATAATCTGGAAAGTTAAAGCATTGATTATGGTAGAAAGAGGTGCTCATATGCATACTCACCATGTCAACCAGAGCAATGTAAAGGAACATGCCACCGACACCAGCAAAAATCCACGAAGAAGCCGAGTGGACGTTCCCTAGAGAGATGCCGATGGCCATTCCCAACAGGCACAGCACAGATGACACTATGTTGTAGAACACGGCCTGTTTCACCGACATGCCCGCCTTGAGAAGCACTGCAAAATCACCTGCGGTTTCAAGAGAGTTGGAAACGCCGTGTCTTTTCTCAATATCAACTTGGTGATCATCACTTGACTGCTGTCTAGCTGCTGGCCTGCAGGCCTTAGTGCTTTCCTAAATTTAAAGAATCATGTAACAACTGGTGGCGAGAATTTTATTTTAATTTCACAATTATATTTCTACCAAGATGGCAATTTTACCATATTTCAAGTAAGAACAGCAGTTAATAAAGTCCAGTCAAACCCCAATATAAAGAAGTTGTAGTAACGGTGAAAGGCATCTCGCCACAAATTTTGTTAAATAGAGGTTCTCATGTTCAAGCAGTACAAAACACCACAGCTTCCCAAGAATCAAAAAAGAACAACTTTTTAAAGGCTTTTGTTACACCCAGCCAAATGAATCCACAGATAGCTTGGCCAAGCATAGCATAGACGACATTAATTGTTGTCTAAACTGTAGGGTGGTAACTTTGCAAACAACTGAAAAAGCACCCTCCAATGCTTTCAAAGCCCCCATTTTTCATTTGTGGTCTGTGTAAACTGATGGCTGGGTATATTGCTGGCATAGGTTTAAGCACTGATATTAAATGATTTAGTATTTTAGTCCCTCAAGGTCACTACATCGCTGCACACTGCACAAGTGCGTAGTGGCGCTTGCGAAAACTATTGCGGACGGAAATGAAGGTAGGGTGAGCAATCCTGACATTGCATAGATGTACCGTATCTATGCGATTCTAAGCACCCCTCCTTTTTTTTTTTTCTTTCTGCAAGCATGGCGCAGTCGGGGCCGCTAAGCGCGCCCTCTCGTCGCTCATCTCGGAAGCCGCCATGTGGTATGTTGCTAGGTGCAGACAAGAGATGGCGGCACAAGAGTCAGCGGATAATCCAATCGAATCCGCAAAACCCGACAGGTTGTGCTGGCTTTGTGGTGGCGGGTGGCGTGCGCATGTTTCTTTGTCACTCATTTGATAGCCCTGACATCGGTCAGAATGAGTGCTGCAGCCTCTGTACATCTCGGCGAACAAGTCGTTTGGGCTCATTTTCGACCGGAGTACGAAGAGTAGGGCGGGAACACCGACTGGAAAAAAATGTTGACGGGAAAGTTGCAGAAAGTGTCCCCGTCCACCGTGGCAACTAGGATTTCGAACGGCTGGAAACATATCAAAGTCTACGTTGTCACGAAGCTGTTGAAGTGTTGTATCATGAACAATTTGGATGTCGCCGTAGACGATCTGCTGTGGTACACCGAGAGTGACAGCTCGAATGGTGCGATGGACTCGAGTGACAGTGACTGCCCTACTACACGAGTGGTTGGTTCACAGTGTGTACCTATTTTTCTTTTTTATTGTTTTTTAATTAAAATGAGATTTCTCTCGTCAACCTCGTTGACAAGAGAAATCACCTCATAGAATATGTGAGAAGCACCTCACAATAATATGCTTAAGAATCCTCAAGAAGTTTTTTTTTCTGCAATTTTTCTTTGAAGTATTCAAAAATGTTCGAGAATATTAAAAATTGTCTATTCGATTCGCACACAAAATATTGCTATTTGCACAGCTCTTGTTATTAGTAGCACTCACCGGGTGTGTTTCTGTGTGTCCATTCTGTTTTTTCACACTATATCATGATTAGCAAGTGCAAACTAGCCCAACATTAGGTCCTTCTACAGTTACCACTTAAAAAAATATATATTTGGTTCTCATTACCTGAAACACCCTGCATGCAGTTGCATTTGTTCCACCAATGTGCTCCATTGTGAAGCATGACAGCAACACTAATGCAATGTGTACATATGTAGCTAAGACACTGTTGTTCATGACATTGAAGTAATCAACCTTAATCAAGCACTCTGCCACATTTAAACTAGATCCAATTTAAAACGTTTGAACATACCCAGCTCATGTGGAAGTTCGTGGCAGAACACTGCAATGGTTGTGCTAAGGCCACCGGAGAGACCGGATGCAAATGCTGCACCTGGAAAGGGAGGGGACGAACAAAAATTGAGACATTGATGATTTGAGAAAATGATTATTTCTTCAGAAATTGCATTTCTCTTTGAATGGCACAGATAATTAAGGAAAAAAAACTGCAAGCAGACTTCCCATCTAATTTGACAAAGGAGCACTTATGCAACTTATAAGATTGTTTGATAAATGTGAAAAATAAGCAATCATTTAAATGTCACATAAAGTGGTAGGATCATCCACATTTGCACAAATACGCAATTACAAGGTTTGGACAGCTTCAAAGATTCACCCCTTGTGTCCAACACTGCTGATGTTACAGAAAATAGAAAAAAACACACATAGAGAGAATGAAATAAAGAAAGAGGGGCATTTTTGTACACGAATAAGTGTTCTTCCTTTGGAAGAAATTCCAATGGGAACTTGCATATAGC
Source organism: Rhipicephalus microplus (assembly GCF_043290135.1). Classification (NCBI taxonomy): domain Eukaryota; kingdom Metazoa; phylum Arthropoda; class Arachnida; order Ixodida; family Ixodidae; genus Rhipicephalus; species Rhipicephalus microplus. The sequence continues at coordinate 19,340,409 of NC_134703.1, forward strand.
AACGAGCATATTAATCTTTTGTGCCCACCTATAGCAAGTCCATCGGAAAAGTTGTGAAGCCCATCACCAATGATCACCATCCAAGCCATGGCAGCTATAGAAGACGGCACCTGCACATGGCATGGAGAACAAGAGTTTTGTAAAGACGCGAAATAGGCCGTGTAGACAGAATATAGAGAACATGTACTGCCATGAGCAGTGCGAAATTTAGATGGAGTAATGCATTCTCTGAATACTGAGGGCGAAAATGCACAGAAAAGATGTTTAGTAAGCAATTCAAAAAGATTTAGCATATTGCTACTACGTTGCCCTTGTTCAACAGCTGACAATAGCATTCTCGTCATCACCACATTCTGAGCAGATGTACCAAATAACGAATGTCAGACAAAATCTCACCACTGGTCACCAGTTCCAAACAAGGTGCTTCAGGTTAAGCCTATCCAGTGCACAAGGCAGGACAGGCAGGCATCAAGACTTTGCAGAAAGATCGCCATCAAATGGACACCAATGAGAAACAATGACTTGGTTTAGATTGACAAACTGAACTCTGGGAATGCCATGCGTATTTCCCTATCACAAGTTGAACCTCGATTTTTTTCCACTACAAATGAAGTTTCATTCTTTAAAATTTCTGAAACTTCATATGCAAGGCCTATGGCATGCACATACAACAATGTACTTCATTTTTACCGATTATAAGCTACAGAAGACCCAGCAGACTCCTTCAAAATCTACGGCGTCACGGTGTTTGGTGTGGGAATATTAAGGTGGAGTTTCTACCTACATTTTCTTTTCTCGCATTCTCTCTCTTACAAAGCATCGAGTCGCGAAAAGAGTGGTTTTTTGGGATTGGGATACGTATTGTACTTTACAAATATGCAAAACATCGTTTTTCTTTTTAGTGTCCCTTCAATATATTTGTTTGATGACAATACTACACTAGTGATTACAATACTACACTAGCGAGCAGATTCTATTTGGACATTTTCTGTGCCTGAAGGATTGGCCTTGACTGTAAATGTACGTACACACAGTCAGCCACCGAAGATTGTCTTATCCTGATTAACTGGAGTCCAGTATAATGCTATAAAAAACTACAAGGAAAAGGTACAAGCTGTACATAGAATGTCATTGGAGCCCACGATATGTAGCAACTTCATTGCCTACATTGTTGCTGGCAACATTTAGTGTGGATTGCTCCCTTGGTGAGTAAATGTTTATACAATGGTTGTGCTAACAAGCTGCTTTTGCTTATTGTATATGAGGATACCGTATTTATTCGCACAATCCTCGCACTTTTTTTTGGCGGAAAACCAATGCAGAATTGGGGGGTGCGAGAATTGCACGGGGAAAACTTTCCACAAAAACGTACAGAGCGAAAAAGAAAATGAAGTGGCCGCAAATCGTGATTCTCACACCAGGAACTAAGAGCAAGCTTTGAGAGGTATTAACTAAAGCTTACCTCAACAATAAACGCAGAGGTTCTACACAAGGCAATATTTATTAGCCGCAGGACTTCAAAGTGAGCAAGCATTGGGTGTGTCTCTTCATGCATCACGCCGAGTTTTTCCTACGTCGGCGTACGTCGATCTCGCAGTTGCAACCAAAAAACTACGAAGAGGACTTTGTGAAATTTCAATAGTATGCAATTGCAATGCGAAAGGTTGTCCCCTTTCGGCTGGGCCATATCGGCAACGGGGATCAACCGCCGGTCTATTTCGATATGCCCTCAGCACTGCCGAAGGATAAGAAAGGCTCCAGGCAAGTTATCATGCGATCGACTGGGAACGAAAAAACGCAGGTGACTTATGTTGTCTTGCACTGCAAAGCATCGCAAGCTACCACCCTACGTTGTGTTCAAACAAAAGACTCTGCCGAAGGGGGAGAAGTTGGCAAAAATGTCATCGTCCGCTGCCAGGACAAAGGGTGGATGGATGGATCACTAGTGCTTGACTGGATGAAGTCCATGTGGTATCGACGTCCCGGAGCATTGTTGAGGCTCCCTTCGATGCTTGTGCTCGATGGGTTTCGATGTCACCCGATTGACTCCGTAAAGTGACTTATGCACGACTCCCGCACCGCGCTCGTCGTCATGGATGACATCAGAGCTGCAGCCGCTTGATGTGTGCCTTAATAAGCCATTTAAGGATGTCAAGCACCTGTATGTGGAGTGGATGAGGTACGGAGAAACAAAAGTGACCCCTGCCAGACGGCTGAAACGGGCCTCGCCAGCGATGCTAAGCTTGTGGATAGTCTAGGCTTGTGCCTGCATTCATGAGGCGCTCTCTTGCAGCACATTCAAAAAGTGCTCCATCTCGAACACGCTTGATGGCACTGAGGACGATGTGCTGCGGCAGAACATTTCCGACAAGGGAGCTTCGGAAGAGAGTGTGTCCAACGACGACGATAAATGAAGTGTGTCAATAAACTCATTTTTTCGTTTTACTCGGGCTGTATCAGGGTGTAAACTTTTTTTTTCTCGCGTTTGCTATTCTCAAATTACATACTGGACTATATGCGGGTTCAAGCTATATGCGAGTTCTTACGGTACTACCGTTTTACTCACATAATGAACCCACCCCCCCACTTTAATATCGTCAACAAGCGCTTGACAAGGACCAAACATTTCGCGAAGAATGAGGTTGGTGAGCACATTCCACAGGCGATTGTCATTCGGTGCGAATGTCATTCGCTATGTCCGTGTAGTAGCAGCAGCAACAAAAATGACATTAGCACCTTATATCATTTGCAGGGCATGACATTACAGGTGCCATGTGACAAGAGTATTGAAGATGAAAGGTTCATGGTTACTGCTTAAAAAATTAAGTTTGGCTGAGCAGCAATACAGTCAAACCTCAATATATCGAACACGGATATATCGAACTATTGCCTATATCGAACGGTTCCTATATCACGCGGAAAATCGCATGCATTATTGATTTTTTATTTCGAACAAAGTGTGAAATATAATGGGTATATCGAACTTAGCCACCCCAAACCGCCCGCGCTCCATTGACAGGCGGCGAGCTTTCCCGCAACTCTCGAAAGTAGCGGTAGAGCGGCGGGCGTTTACGAATGCTGCACACATCGATGGCGCCGAGAGCGCCACTTTAACGTAGCGGCGTACGTGCACCGCAGCCTTGCGGTAGAGGTTCTTGAATGAGGAAAGTGAGAAGCGCGGAGCTGTTATTTTCTTTCAATACGAAGGCACCAACACGGCTTCGCGCGGGGGAAGGGGGTGTGGGAGGTAAAGATTGAGGAGCAAAGTATAGGAGGGAAAGGACGCAGACGACTGTCTCGGACGCGGCCCGCGCTGCCGCCGGGAAAGTGAAAGCAGTTAGGCGAGCCGGCATGGGCGCACCATGAGCGCGCTTTACACCCGGACTCGCGCCGCAGCCTTGCAGCTTGCAGTCGTTGCAGTCTCTATGGTGTCAACGGCACACTTCGCACTTGTTGCAAGCTCCTCCCCCGTAGCATCAGCAGGCATCGGTCGTTGCACTCGCAGTGTTCGTGCGTTCGGAGTTAGGCCTATCGCGCACTGTTCGGAGTTGGGTCTGTCGTGCGCTGTGGTGCGCGACAGGCCTAACTCCGAACGACGGAGCTCACGGATGTGGAGATTGTCGCCGAAGCTACTGCTGAGCAGCCAAATGAAGACTCTGCCGACGTGGATCCCGCAAGTGCTGATGGTGCCCCGCTCCCGACATCGGCTGAGGTCGTAGCTGCCTTGGCCCTTGTGCGCCGCCACTGCGGCGCGATTGAAGGCACCGGCCTATTACTTATGAATCGCCTGGACTATATTGAGGACGCAGTCGTCAAACACGCCATGGCCAAGAAAAAGCAGGCTACTCTTTTTCAATATTTTAAACCAACACAATAAATACTATGTTTGAATCTTCAAGTGAGTATTTACTGCACCACGCTTGAACGGTTCGTTGGTCGTTTTCAGCAAGCTGTTGACGCATTTTTTTCGTGATTTTTTTATATCGAATTCTGGATATACCGAACTATTTCGCGATCGCCGCGCCGTTCGATATATCGAGGTTCGACTGTATCAAAATACATAATGAAATTTCCAAGAAAGTTCAAGTTTATGACCTAAAACCAGTGACACAAGTGTATGTCTATATGGCAGAGTGAGACATGTTAAGCTTGACGTCAAAAAGAAAGGGGGGGGAGGGGTGACTGCTATTGGTTGGAACATTTATGCAAATTCTATGTGGGAGAGAGAGCAATGACGGTGGGCGGTGCTGACATTTTTTCGAGCTTGTGACAGACTATATTGGCTTTTGGCTCACCTCATGGCTATGAGCGTGACTGTGGCGGTGATGGTGGTGATCGGCGACTGTTAGCATAAAGGTGTGCTCTTCACCAGTCTGGCGATAGACCAAGGTTTCTGTGTGGCACTGCTCCGTGCGTTGGTCACCAGAGCCGTGGCAAATAGGATGCCTGAAAAAGTGGGACCACACCGATCAAACACCACTTTATGCTACTCATACAATGGTAACGACAAAGAAAAAAAGTCCTGAATAGAGGTGCACAGAATCTTCTGCTATCATTGATCAAATTAATATACAGTCCTCGTAAACACAGAACATTTATAGAGTGAAACCACATTACAACAAAGTGACACCTCGCACAAATACGACTTTGCTGTGTACAAATATTCATCATTAATATGCACTTGTAATCCTGTATAGGTGGAAACACAATAGACCCTTTTCATAATTCACAAGTGCACTTACCTGAACTGCATATTCACCTAATAAATGGCCGCAGCTGTCATGCTTCGAGCGGAGATGCGATCCTAGTTGCGCATGCTGGGGCTTGTGTGTTACGATTGTTTACCGTATTTACCTGAATGTAATTCACATTTTCCCCCCCAAGATTTTTGTTACCTCAAGTAGATGCTAAAAGTTAAAATCGAAGATCGAAATTTAGGTTGTCTAAAAAGTTCAATAATTCACACAATGGTTTTATATTTATTTTTCACTTCCTGTAGAGTCGCCCTTGCATTACAATTGAGCAAGTACCGCATTTACTCGCGTAATGAATTCACCCTTTTTCCAGATAAGTTGATACCAATTTGGGGGGAGGGTTCATTTACGCGGGAAAAAAGTCACAGGAATTATAACAGCAAAAATTTCGCGTGACGGCTTTGCTTGTTCTGGCCCGCGAAATGCTTGAGAAATCTTTTTTGTAGCCCGAAGCTCTTTTTGTTTTTTCCCATAACCAAAACGCACACATCGACGCCGAAGTATTGTCCAGCCGCTCGCTTCCAATGCTCCAGCGCATGCTGTTAGTAACCAACTGTGTAGCTAGTGTACCGGTCGAACGCGCCCTGCATGGCAGGTGTCCCAACTAAGTTCTCAACGACAAATGAAACAACAAAAACGCAGCGTCGGATGGTGGAACACAAATGTTGCAGTAGACGTTGCAGGTGCATAACGCGCCATCGACGCAGTGGGTGCAGTTGCGCATTGCCTAAGACCGAGACGATGAGCGCGCTGCGTTTCTGCGCTGAGCTCGCCCCGTTTTGGACGCCAGGTTCTTTGTTTTTGTGCCTCCGTGCTTCCGTAGCGCTATCAGCAAAAAGAAAAGGTTTCTCCTTCATTAGAGAAATGGCACTTCGTCATAAAAGGCGCGACTTAAATTTCACCTTACGTCGTCTGTGCTGCTCGCGACTGTTTGGCATGATTGCAAAACTATGTTTCAACTTTTATTGCACTGTTATTTTGCGATATATTGGTTTGATTTAACATTGTTTCGATTGTTAACGGCACTGAATATCATACCGAAATAAAATGAGCAAATAGATCAAAGGTTTTTATATTTTTTTTCAAGGACCAATATTCACTATGTGGCGGATTCATTACGGAGTAGTTTCATTAGGTTAGGTTCATTATGCAAGTAAGTACGGTACGTACTAGAGTATAACAGGAGAACCAGGTCAATTTTTTATGTCATTACACAAGCAAAGAGCGATTGAACAAGCTTTTTCGCAGAAGTGACTAGTTGCCATTAGTTCGACTACAGACATTGCAGGAAAGCTAGCTCCGCAATTATAAAACAAGTGTATTTATCATTCACTTTGTTACAAGTCTTCATATCCATATTCATTATATCGAAGTCTGACTGCATTGACATTTCGCCCAAAGACAGTCATACCGAGTTTGTCCTTCAAAAGAACCGAAATACACACTCAAAGAACATACACTAATCAAAAGCAGGCTGCCGCATCATGACAAGAACTCATTCATGGATTGCAGCCTCAGAGTAGTTTTTCTTTTTCCACTTTATGCCTTGCTAACATTTTGCCAACACAATTCCTGCTAAAACTTTCTACTGATGCTTTCTGCTGAATTCCATGTCTCACACGACTTTCCAATCTAGTTGATAACAGCAGTAGAATATCACTTATTATAAAGAGAGAGCAGCACGGAATGCATCGAAATGAAATTGTGGCCGTGCATATTTAGACACGAAGGGATAGGAGGGACAAATACCACGGCGTGGGAGTGGGCTAGGTGGTATTCAATGTCTTTACCAGCTGTTGTTACTTTTTCTGCACTACAGCTGGCAAAAACAAATACCATAATCTTGAATTTCGATTCAAGATCGAGCACGGTAACTCTTCCAAATCTTGTGTCGCGTCGTCTTTCACCTCAAAGTCGGGGGGGGGGGGGGGGGGGGGCTTGCTCCGGTTTTTAAAACAGTTCATGTCCCACCATATTCTTGCTCTTTTAGGGAACACACCTATTTGTAAGATACGGCAAACACACGTGCATAGGGAAGACAGGACTAAAGTTGTCAAGTGCATAGCATTTAAGGGGATTGATATGTTGTCCATCATGCATCGCCTGTGGCGCGACTATGCTCACTGTGAAGTACACAATACAGGTCATAACAGGGCTCAATACCAGGTATGAAATAGCATAATTAAAGAGAAATTACCAAAAAGTAATTGCAATGACTTACTTAACATAGTTATAAACGTTTAGAAATGAAAGGGTGCCACTGCCTCACCAGAGCGAACGCTTTTCTTGCGCTTCACCTGCGCTGCGTTTTCGAATCTGACGGGGGACACAACCTGATGGAACTTTCCGCAGACGGCGGTTATCTCGAGTGTCGTTGAAAGCCGGAGGTCGAAGCACAGCAAACAATAACACAAATGTCGCACATCGACTTACTTTGCCAATCTCCCGAACAAGATTCAACAAGTGCCGGAGAAACCCTACATGTTTACTTCAAATGCTTGTGTTAACACTTTGGTGAATGGAGCAGTGTGAACTCTACGAAGGTGAATCGCTGCGTCACACACTTCCTCAGGTTTCTCAGTAATAGAGCTGCCATACGTTTTCTTTAATCGAAAGTTCCGATTCCCTAGCCCTGTCAGCAACATAGCAGCCAGCTCTCCTGATATGCTCGACTGATTTGCGAATACAGCCGCCGACCAATTTTTCGGACCTGGCCGAGACCGGAAAAAAGTCCGCAAAATTTAACGGTCCGAAAAATTCGCTTTTCTCAGAAATATGAACATTGCATCAGGCAGGCTTAAAGTCCATGATTGTGCCTTGCCTCATACTGCGCTTGGAAGCAATTTGGTTCGCCCATATTTGCGCCAAGATGACATCGTCACCATAAATGCTCGACAAAAGCGCGGCTGTGGTGGCGATCTCCGCTGCGAACAGCTGTGGGCGATCGTCGTCATTACCCGAACCGCTCTCCGGCTGCGGCACAACTTGGCGAAGGATTTTTTCGTTTGTGGGCTCCGCGCACGAAATAGTCATTGTCCGCACGAGCGAAGTCTTTAAATTGGGAGATTTAGAATAACATTTGCAGGCGCTGCGTGCGTATTTACGAGTTCGAGGATAGCGTTTGATCTCTCTAGGGAAAGGCCTAGGGACATTCACCCCGACCGCAAAATCAAATGCACGGAAGCTATGCACACTTTGCAGCCTCGTGGGCGGCGATCGCCGCACGCTATTTCGGATTTTCGGCAGGCAGGCCGCGAATGGCTACTCGCGTTACGACGCATGCGCAGTGGCAGCGACTGCACCGCAAGGGCTCGCGGTGCGCTATTCTAAAACTCCCTAACGTCAGTGTGGCAGGCGCATTCACTCCACTACTGCGCAGCTCCGTCTCCTTCCTGTACGATGCGATGACGACAGTGCTGACCACTACGGCTGACCGAAGACGAGAAAATGGTCCCGTGCCGCATTTTCTAAAGCAGACACGGCCTCCGAAACTTGAAATATGACGTTGGCTTTCCAATTTTGGAGGCAGGAAAGTTATTTATAAATTAAGCCACTAAGCTTAGTCAAACGGGCAGAAAATTCAACATGGCGGTGTCCATACAAGTTCGTGGCGTGGCTCAAATCAAGCGATTTAGTCCAAAAAATCTAACTTTGGGGGCAAATTCATCCAAAAAGTCGGTCAAAAAATGCATTAGCCCTATGGGAACCCCGACGGTGCACTTTCGAAGTGCGAAATATCCAAAAAGTGCGAATTTTTGGAGCCCGGAAAATCGCTCAACGCCTGTATGTAATCGTGCACCTGTCTGCGGTGTACAGAAAAGAACCTTTCTTAAATAGAGTGTAGTTGCAAGTAACGCTAATTCCTCTACCCCTCGTTTCCTTGCCTTGCGCTATTATCTTTTGCACAGTAGATTAACCAATGAGCCCAACAACATGTTTCATTATGAAACTTTTCCACTTGCCTGTGATTGTTCTCCTCGTCCTGTGGCAAAGGAGATGGCGGACACCTTGGGTTGGTGGGCAGCTTGGATCCACCGTTCTTGACTATGACCAAGAGGTCCTTTTCAGGCTGTGCCTCCATGCCAGCTTTGGGACGCAGCTCAGAGTCGCGAATGTCCATGATCTCCATGTAACCCTCGCCCAGGGGGGACAGCTCCAGTTCCTCAGCTGGAACTGCTGTTAGCCCTGCCACAAGTGCATTCAACAATGTGCTCAGCAAAAGAGGCGAACTAACCTGTCTGCTTACATCGATGTAAAAACGATCAATTACATTTCAAGCTAAGTGTTGTAAATTTGCTAATCTTAAGATCGTCCCACTGATAATCTCTTGCTTCAACTTGCTCCCTTCAGATTGCTTGCACATTCTTCTTACTCTCAGCCCCAAATCTGAACCTAAACTCTGTAACATGCTCATAGAAAACAGTTTCCATATTCTACCAGGCTAACCAGCAAATAATCACCACAAAAGTAGTATGAAATCAGCAGTGCGACTTTCTCCAAGGAACCCAAAAGAAGGGGAAATTCCCTGAATTTTTCCAAGATAAAAGATATATTTTATTATAAATAATTGGCACTAAAACACAAAGTGAAATTGAAATAAAATAACTTCATTTATTTTCATACAGCAAAAGTACTCGCAACTGTGAACGAAAGCACATTTACTTTTTGACACCATTTTCAGGTTCTCTACGGTTGATTGAATATTGAATGTACATTTGCCAGTGCGTGATTGAAGTTATTAGTTAATTCTTTTAACGTATGTTTCCGTTCAACACTCGACTACTCAAGGTCGTCGACAAATGTGCTATTGTAGCAGTGCCATTTTTTGGGCGTGTTGGTAAAGGGAGCTTGACGACATATTGAGCGCTAAGAAACAGGGACAGGAGAGAGTGGACACCACAATGCGCTAACTTCAACGATTTTTTATTTTCAGGAAACGCGAACCTATAAATCCGTGTACAGTGGCGCCACCAGTCAATCCACTAGCCAAGCAGAAAAGCCCTTTCTCGATCTAACAAGTCAACTGACGGTGCACTTACACATGTGTCACCTTTGCGAAAGATAGCATGGGCTTCAATTATCTCTCGCACGTCTTTATCTTTATGCTTCGCCAGAACACTGCAGGATGCGTACAAGGGTGTGCAACCACATTCCACGCAATGTACTGACAAATGGCCATAATTATTCTTGTTTTTAACATTGAGCTTATGTTCACGAAGACGGTAGGATGTTATTATAACTAAACTAACTTTATTTGCTGTAAAATGCAAACAAGCCCAAAAAACGAGACGAGTGACTGGAAAACTCTAAAATGACTTGGTGAAAAACGAAGCCCAAATCCGGTTATAAAAGTGGAATCCGTAACTCTTCCGTTCGGTATTTGACTTAAACTATGTCACCATCCAAAGATTATTAACGAACAGATGAAATTGACATGCGTGCATATATTGGTTCAAAAGGCAGTATGAGCTACCTGACAATGTCATGAAATCGTATGTATCTCACTAAACATCTTTCATGCTACATATTTACAGTCAAGTCGATGCTGTGCAAGATTTAACCAGTCTCTCTAAGGTATCAAGTCAATTAGACTCTGAAAAAAAAAAAAAAAGATAGCCTCTCCATCGAATTACTCAAAGAACTCCTGCGTTGCCTGACTGTGCACTTAATTAAAAACAGAAAGAAGTATTATTTGCATGGCAGACCAATGATAGTACGTGTAGAAGCTGGAGGCATGTTCCAAGCTGTATTTCTAAGTAAGGAGGAATAAATGGGCAAAGGCGGGGCATCAGGGCATGTGGCAGGATAATCTGTGGTCATTAAGAGTAACAGACTCCATTCCGAGATAAGGCAAGAGGTAAAAGGAAGCAGGAAGTTACTCTTATTTGAAAACAAGAACACACAAAGGAAGTACAGTAAACTTCCTTTAGAACTCTGTTCAGATGTTCAGACAAATGCTTGCTTAAGACCAACAAAACGGAAGTGTTTGTTTGGTTTCCCATAGACTCAATGAAAAAAAAAAAAATCTGCTTAAGACGAACTGCGTAACAGGTCTTTTCTATTAAGAGGAACTCTCACAGCAACCAACGACGACTAGAATTCTGCACAACGAACATTATAGTCTTGATGGGGGCATTCAGAGGAATAGGTGAAAGCAATAAAAAATCTTTCTGGTGCAAAGACTTAAAGCATATCGAAAGCTATTTGCAACGTGGACTGAGAAAGCGAGACGAGAAAGGTCTGCACATAAAGCTGGCGTTTCCCTTATGCCCAGCATGTAGGTTCAGAAAGGGCCGGCGTTATTCACAAGGAAAGCAACAAAAAGCGTTCGTCCTTTCAGATTCTCGCATTCTCTCGTTTCCCCGCAGGAATACAGTAGAGAACAGAAGAACACAAGAGTTTGGCTAGAGAGGAAAATGCAAGAGAAGGGAGCTGAAAAAAATGCCAAATGAAAGTGAAAACGGGAAAGAAGATTATTTGTACATTATATTCGCATGAAATGGAAACCACATATGTGGCACTAGCACTTCTAACAAAGGAGTCAAACAGTGCATTCGACTCCTCCCAACAGAGGAGTCAAATGCACTGTTATTGTCATCACACAATGGAGCCTGAGTACATGTGCTCAGTATTCGCCGTTTTGCAGAGTCTGTGCGAATAGTATCTGTTCCCAGTGAAATGTAGCAATTTGTGATGCACTATTTTCATTATTAAAGTGCCCGACAAAGAAAGGTCATTATGCACACTAAATATAGCTATGTTGTCTTTTTTGTGTGCCCGCGGCTTGTGATCATGAGTAGTGTGAACGGAAATTTCCACCTGCCCGTCGTTCAGGAAAAGTTACTGCGGGCCGAAAATAAGAAAATATCGAACCTCAAAGAAAAGCTTGCCGACTTTCATAAGCAACTTGGCATATACAGCAAAAGCTCGTTAATTCATCACCCATTGATTCGGAAATTAAGATAATTCAGACAGCTCTACTGGTCCCGGCCAAAGTGCATGTTAATCTATGGGCCCAAACCTTCGTTAAATAGTCAGAATTCCGCTCCGCACCACTTAATTCGGCCAAATTCTGACGGCTGGTGCTGCACAAAAGTGTGTGGTAAAGCAGCTTTGGCCCCACTGGAGTGAAACCAAAACCAGAGTGGCGTCGCCATCATCAACTAAAGAGGGCCACCACAGCAGCATCACCGAACGTCGGTGTAGTCTTTCTTCTCTACTGCGCCTCCGACGCCATTTTCCCTTGTGTTGTCGTGTCGGCACCATCTTTTCTTGCGGAGTTCTCCTTTTCTTGGTTTGTGACCATATTTACATGCCACCACCATCGTGCACTACAGTGGCAACGCCGAAAATGCGGAAGAAGTACGAAGCCAAGAACTTGGCGAATAAAGTGAAAATTTTAGAAGCACTGAAAAACGGCGAATCACGACAGCACATCGTGCATGCAGATACAGCAGAGACCTCATAGCGCCTCACGGAAAGTCTCAGAGGCGCTTTTAATGTTAGAGGAGGTTTGCCTGAACATTCCCGACAGCTTGCGTGCTGTCGCCAATTTGGAACAGTTACGCAAGATTGTAATGTCGGCCGGAATCTGCTCGAGAACGCAGAAGACAATCACAAAATACTTCAACAAACAAAAGCATGCTTCTACAGCTCGATTTTAATGTTGTTTGTCATGTTCATTTGTTAATTCGGCATTTGGTTGATTCAGACATATTTTACGGTCCCGCGAAATCCGAATCAACGAGCTTTTACTGTATTGGCTTTGTCAAGGTAGTGGTATGCAATGGAGGCATATCCAAAAGTGATAGCAAAGCCAGTAAAACAGCCTCTCAAAAAGGTGAACAGCCAGAACAGTCAAAATAGCCTCATGCTACAATTTTATTGTTAAAATGTCGTATCAACTTATTCATGAGCATACTAAGTTTGAACTCGTGAAATCGAGTACTCTCTAGATTAGCTTAAATACTCTAGTTGAAATCACATTTCTGATCATGCTGACCCAATAAATGCTCTTTCTTGCTCCTTCCCTCCCCATTGTAAGTACAGTACTCTCTCAGTAAACGGAACATGAAGAGACTGGGAAAATATATTCTATTTAACAGGAGTTTCATTTACTGAGAGACGAACGTGGGTGCAGAATACAAGCCCGTAGCCAAGTATTGCAGAGGCAATAGTACCGTTTAAGCAGTATTTCCATTCAAAAGATTTCCGTTTACTGAGAGTTCACTGTATTTACTTCATTCAGTGTTTTCAAGCAACATATTTAGGCGTACTTAGCATGTTAGCATTTGGTTTTTGGGGGCATTTCGGATAAGACGAACTCCTGGTAAGACGAACAAATGATTGTGATTCCTTGCATCTCATATTAAAGGGAGTCTACTGTAGCAAGGGAGCAGACCCGCAACTGTCACCTAGAGGGCCACTACGCCTGCCTGCTCTTTTGAGAAGGGGAAACACAGAGGAAAGAAAGGTAGGAGGAAGTAAACAGGAAAGAAAAAAATTGCACCATCTCAAGCTCAAGGGAACTAGGTGTGGATGCGAAGCAGCGGAAAGATGGTTCGCTGGAGTGCTAACACTGACGACAGAAGAGAAACAAGGGGAGGCTCAAAGCACGCAGTGATCGACAGGTGTTTTCTGCTGAAACATGCTAATCGTTGCTAAAGGGCAGCGAGAGGCAGAAGCCTCCGATCGGAAACAGGGACCCGCAGTCCGCTTTTAGATGACGCGCATGCTGTGAATTTTTATTTTTCAACAACGCACAGGAGAAGTCTCCCACCAGCACTATCTTGGTGGTCAAGATCCAGTGCCGATAGTACCGTATTTACTCGCATAATCGGCGCACTCGCATAATAGGCGCATCCCTAGTTTGGTCGCGGAAAATTCGATTTTGTTTAATTCCGCGCATAATAAGCGCACCCCGAACTTGGCCGTGATCAGAAACGATTCTACCCCCCAGCGGTACAGTTGGAACGCGGTCCCCGTACCCTGAAGAAAAAAAGAAGGCAGATCGACGAGCAAATAAAAAAAATTTGAAGTGCAACGACCTAACCAACGTGTTTGTCGAAATAAAACTTGAAAAAAGAAAGCGTCCATGAGCGAAAAAAAAAAAACGGCTGTTCCATCAATTACCGATACCCCCCAAATCGCCGCGCTTTTTGGAGGTCACGTGTACAACGCCAGGGGCTCGATCGCCGTCACCACCATCAGAGAAAAAGAAAAAAACGCCATTTTGCAAGCGGTGTGCGTATGTTGTGGTCGTGTATTGAACTTTGGTTCCACCATGGGGAAGTACGCGAGCTACACGGCTGGGTTTAAACTCGTCAGGAAAAGCTTCAAGAAGACTGGTATCTCGAACGCACTGGATGCGAGTGAAGATGACATGTTGTGGGGTGCGGATGATTCGGACACCGAAAACGAATCCCCGCTCGGCGAGGATGAATGTGTGATCTCCGACTCGGACTCCGAATAGGGAAAAGGAGGAACAGCTACGACTTTTGTGTAAATAAATTTAACGTGTGTGTGTGCAGTTGACGGCTCTCGCTTGTTCATTAAAAGGTACGTAGGTATGTTTGTTTTATGCTGAATTGATTGGTAAACGATAAAGTCGCCTTTTACTTGACAAGTGTGCAGATTTAAAGCGCGAGAACCGAGTTGAAAAAATTTTCGAAAATTTTACCCCGCGTAATTGGCGCACCCCTAACTTCGAGCCGGATTTTCTGGAAAAAAAAAAAAAGTGTGCCTATTATGCGACTAAATACGGTATATGCAGCGTGGCCAGTGAACGGTTGCCCAGCACTAGCACTTTGTTTTTTCAATCAGGAAGCTTGCTAGCAGACACTGCCTGCATCGGCATTGGAAGGAGAGAGAGAGAGGCAGGGAATGTGTATGGGCAATGTGGGTGAAAATTCCGCAGGACTAAGGGACGCAAATGCTTTGCATCTAAAACACAAACAAGTAGTCTCATTAAAAACATCTACTAAGAACGCAGAGCTAAATCATTTTTGTTAGGTGGGCATCTGGGATTACGAAGTTATGGGGTAGCAAGCACAGGACCAAGTTGACTGGAAAAACATCGGAAAGGCCTTTGCCCTACTGTGACGGTGGTTAGGCTGACAATGATATACCAAGCAATTGGAAGAGCCAGCACAGTAGTGCATTTTTAGTGCATGTTCGATGCAGACCCTAGCCCCATCCATATATGTACTCACGTTCAAGGGCTTCCATTCCAGAGGGGTCCACATAGCCGTAGGAGCCCTGCTTGTGTTGAGACAGCTTCTCTCCCACAACTTTGCTCGGGTCATCTAGAGAGGAGCGCTGAAGTCTCTTTGGCGTCGGGTTTGACTTGCATCAAAAATAACAGAAACAACTGAAGCAAACAGAGAGAGTGTGAAGAAAAAAAAGTCGAAGGTTACAGTAGGAAAAACAAATGGCAACCTATCATTCTGCTAGACGGCTATTATATGGTACAGTCGAACCTCGATATATCGAACGGCGCGGCGATCGCGAAATAGTTCGATATATCCAGAATTCGATATAAAAAAATCACGAAAAAAATGCATCAACAGCTTGCTGAAAACGACCAACGAACCGTTCAAGCGTGGTGCAGTAAATACTCACTTGAAGATTCAAACATAGTATTTATTGTGTTGGTTTAAAATATTGAGCCTGCTTTTTGTTGGCCATGGCGTGTTTGACGACTGCGTCCTCAATATAGTCCAGGCGATCCATAACTGATAGGCCAGTGCCTTCAATCGCGCCGCAGTGGCGGCGCACAAGGGCCAAGGCAGCTACGACCTCAGCTGATGCCGGGAGCGAGGCACCATCAGCGCTTGCGGGATCCACTTCGGCAGAGTCTTCATTTGGCTGCTCAGCAGTAGCTTCGGCGACAATCTCCACATCCGTGAGCTCCGCCGTTCGGAGTTAGGCCTGTCACGCACCACAGCGCGCGACAGGCCCAACCCCGAACAGTGCGCGACAGGCATAACCACCGAACACCTGCCTAACTCCAAACGCACGAACACTGCGTGCACAACGACCGATGCCTGCCGATGCTATGGGGGAGGAGCTTACAACAAGTGCGCAGTGTGCCGTTGACACCATAGAGGCTGCAAGCTGCAACGCTGCGGCGCACATATGCCGCTACCTTAAATGTGGCGCTCTCGGCACCATCGATGTGTGCAGCATTCGTAAACGCCCGCCGCTCTACCGCTACTTTCGAGAGTTGCGGGAAAGCTCGCCACCTGTCAATGGAGCGCGGGCGGTTTGGGGTGGCTCAGTTCGATATATCCATTATATGTCAAACTTTGTTCGAAATAAAAATCAATAATGCATGCGATTTCCCACGTGATATAGGAACCGTTCGATATAGGCAATAATTCGATATATCCGTGTACGATATATTGAGGTTTGACTGTACTTCACCTGCATACAGTTTGTGCCATGCAACACTAGAGCGATATGATATGTGAAGAAAAGCAAGTTGTCCCAAATGACCTAATTAACTTCAACACGATTTAGAGGGGTAGTGAAATGCTTCCCGAATATTTTCAACTATGTGTGTATTGAGAACCCTGGCTATTCATTTATTACTATAACTTGACTATTCATTGTCCGAGTTCATTAAATAGCTATAAAAACAATTTAGATTCCCCACTCCCGTTCACATCAACTTTTTAATCCAGCCAATATCTTTGTCAATGACGAAACCTGGCATGTGACACGGTAAGGGGTGTAACCGGAAACGTTTTTTCGGGGAAGGGGGGGGCACTTATATTGTATTTATGTTTGCATACGCATTGTGCGTGTGTGTGTGTGTGCGCACGTGTGTGTGTGTATGTGTGTGTGCATGCATGCACACGCATGTATGCAAGCAAAATTCAACAATTTCGGGGGTGGAGAGGTTTCTAAAGAATTCCCATATACACCTGAACCACAGCTAAAGTTTACAAAAGCCTTCATACCCTGAGAAGGAGAAGAGATTAGAAATAGTCACTGTTTAGCTTGACAAAGCACAAATGCCACTGTGCCCACTGACGTAACCTCCAAAGCAACCAATGTCAGTGAAAAACTTAGAAACAAATTGCTTCAAGAGAAAGACAAAGGAACAAATGCCAACTGCACACCTGTATGCTGTTGTTAGATCGTGGACTGTGCTTGCGATGCTTGTGGTTGGAGTGTATGGAGAGGAAGCGTTCCACGATCAGGAACAGGTAAATGCCTCCCAGCGCAGCGAGGCCGTGCCATACGTAGTTCTCCCCGTCACCACCTTCCTCCGCGTGATCGTGGTGGTGGCCAGACATGGCCTGGATACATAAGAAATGGGGCACTCTATGCTGTCCCTCCTATCGTAGGATACTCTTTCGTTACTGCCAAACATTTTAAGAAGCAATGCTGTGAGTGAAAAAAGAACTTTCAGTGGCCTAAATGTATTGCCAGACTCTCCCCGCTACTCAAATGTTGCATTTAGGTATGCCAAGGAGCCTCAGTGGTGATCAAAATTGTCAATGCTAAGTTCCTGCTTTGTGGTTCTAACTTTTTCCATACACATGCTCCCAGTTCACTGAGCGAATATTGATTACCAATTGGTCCACCAATTGAGACTTTCATAATCTCTTTTGGTGTTTTACTGAAGCTTAGTGGCTGTTGTCTCAACTGAGCAAACAACGAAAAAACAGGGTCCGAGCGTGTTGGCTGACCATTGCTGAGCAGAACACAAAACGCAGAAGCCAACAAAGGACTAGTGATAGGATGAATGCTATACTGGTCAGCCATCAATGAGCAAAACAAGTTTTGCGGGCAGCACTTCTGCGCTACGCATTCTGCTTAGCGAGGAACAACAAGGGAACCTTCAACTGCAAACTGTTAATCATTTATATTTTCCCACACAGCAACAGCAGTCTTTTCAGCTATTATTCAATGTAGTGCAAAAGACACAGAAAAGGAGAACAAACACAGCGCTATCAACTGAATTTATTTTAAGAACATACACACATAGTATATGTAAGAAACTAGACACTTGACTGGAGTATAAATAGTTAGCACTGTGTTAGTCCTCTTCTTTTTTGCATCTTTTGCACTGTGTTTAATAATAGAATATAATATTACCAACTCGCCCAGCAAGACACCTTTGATTCCAACTTTCCAGCTATGTAACCATCACTACTAATCCTTGAAAGATACTGCTGCAACCCACCAGCCACGAATCCAGGCATATTGCAAGTTTTGCTACATTCTAAGATACAAAAAGCACTAAAGTGAGTCATTGCCAGTGTGCTGAGCAACAGTGACAGGCATAAGACTGGTAACAGTTTTAAAAAATTTAGAAATTGTTTTATACTCTCTAAAGTATTTGTTGTTTGTGCTATTGAGGCTGTGAGCTGGTCATGTAAAACAGATTGACATTTGTTTATGTTATGTAAAACTTGTGACAAAAGACTCAATACTTGTTGATGTCATCACCTTGGCTGATTCTGTCATCTGTTAAAGTTTTCTTATTCACGTGCGAGTTGCATGTAATCCCTCATTCATGCTTATTTTTTCTACACTCCTATGGCCTTAGTAATGCTGCACATTTTTTTTTTATTTCTGTGTAATTTTGGGTTTACATGTGACAGGCCCCTTGTCAAGCTTTATTGCCTTTTTGCCGGTTCCCCAGGTAATTCATACACCGTTTTTGCCTGAAATAAACTTCAACTAGATCAAAAATCATAACCTGCCCACCTCACGCACATGTATGCCTATGCAAAACAAATGTGGAGTAGGACTCACGTGGGGCAACAAGTGCAGAAGAGCATCGCCCGTTAGGCTCCCCACAGCAAGCCCCACCAGGAACTGGATGAGCGTTTGGTAGAAGACTTTCTGCATAAGTGGCACTATGGCCACACTCAGCAGGCCTGTCACACTGATGCCGAGCACACCAAGGAAGGCGTACATCCACACTGGTGGGTGGGAGAGAAGCACAGGCAGAAGGATCAAAATGTGGGCCAGTTGGTAATTCATTTTCTTCGTTCAGCGAACTGGGAGCGCAGAGAAAAACACAAAGGACGAAGCGAGGAACCACACAACACGAGCGCTCGTGTTGTGTGGTTCCTCGCTTCGTCCTTTGTGTTTTTCTCTGCGCTCCCAGTTCGCTGAAAGAAGCACAGGGCCTTTGAGACAGGAGGGCACTCAAAATACACTTACCTCAGTTAAGTAGGTATTTGAACCAATGTAGGTTAGTTTCCATTATATCGAAGCTGTAATAGGAACTAATCTGTGCCGCCACTGCCATCGCAGTAGTAGTAGAAAAATGCAGGTCCCGTGACCAGAGGGCAGTGGATGTAATAATGAAAGCGTGCAAGTGTTCAAAATTTCGAATGTTTTTTTTTAATAGCATTTGCTATTCGATTCGCATTAGAATTTTACTATTTGAACTTCCTGAAGACAAGTGCTATCAACATCCGATCGAAAAATGATCCCTTCAAATTTTCAACATGCTTCGCCCAATGCCATTCCAGTATTGCAGCAAAGCTGTCTTTCAGACTCTGCTAAAATTGCATATGTATTGACTAAAAAATTATGTAGTAAATAAATACAACGCGGCCACTGCATTGCCTCATTCTCTATAAAACAACTATGAAAGAACACACAGCCAGCACTTCATCAGCCCAGCAAAAAGGAATGCTTTCATAATGCTATCCCACAGTAATATACTTGGGAATCCACTCAAACTTTTTTTTTCTGCAATTTCACCATGAAGCATTTCAAAAATATTCCAAAAATGTTCCAAAAATATTCCATTCAATTCACATTCATACTTCATTATACAAATTCGCCTCATGCCCAAAATTTAGCTATTTGCACAGTTCTAGAAATGAAGCGAAATAATAATGACTATGCTCAAAGTGGTGATGGTGATCACGACAACTTTTGGTACGCAATACCGAGAAAGCAATCTGAACATTCATTAACTACATTAAGTAGAGACTTAAATGAAGAATTGTAATAAACCGAGGCAAGGCACCAGGGAGTTCAAAAGGGTCATGCAAATAACAGGGAGTGCACACTTGGCACGATTTTGGTTGCACTGGTAACGAGAGGTGTTTGCCAACACACCATTGCCTGAAGCCAGGAGGTCGTGTTATTTCACCCTACCATATGAAGCTTAGACAATATTTCAAATCTAGCGCCACATTAACAACACCACGTGATCTTACTAGCGGGTCACATACACTCGCGCGCTTACAGCTTTGCTGGCCAACAGTTTTCATGGTGTGGAAAAAGTTTTTGTTGTGTGTTCTATACATTCTAAGAATTGCAATATTATTAATTCATTCCATTGGAACCAACCTTACAATATCAACACAGTTTTAGTTTCATTAATGTTTCAAAGGTGTTGACCAAATTTTTGTTAAAGGAGGGCCCCAAAGAATACAGTTGATCAGTAGTATTGCCCGATGCTACAGTGCAAACGAGTGAACACTCATCCCAAGAGAAGCCCGAAAGAAGCAGAAACATGAATATATTGTCAATAATGGAAAAACTCGTTTTTTAAGAAAAAAAATGCCACTAAAATTCCAAAGGTTGTTCATACAAAACAATGGAGTGATTGTTTGGTGAAAATATGCAAACTATGAATTAAAGAGCATGGCTCCTTTTTAGCATTGTTTCAAAGTAGTTTCCATTCAGTTGAAGGCAAATTTGCAAGTGCATGATTAACGTTTTCTGTTGATTCACCCCAAAAATGCCCAACTTCAACACTAAACCACAGACATGCGATTGGAGAGCGGGGGTATGCACCTTAGCCCCCTCGATAGGGAACCCTGTGGACATCTATGCACAAACACTATTAGTGAATGACAAACGCGCACTGGGGAACCTGATGATCACTAAATCAACTATATTTGCCAAAATAAGCCAAAAAATTGGAACAAGCGACTCAGCAAAAAAGGAAAGGCAAAGTCCATTTATTATAAGTAGAACTACAACTCTAATTTCGCAGCAATCATTTGGAAATTTTCTAGTGTTGCTCAGAAGCAGAATGTTTCTCAGCCCAGCAGGGGCACAGTGCAAGACAAATATGCAGGAAGCCCTTGCAGACGCTTACCTTTGAAGTCCACCGTTGTCTCCTCTTCACCGTCACTATGATGGTGAATGTGCCGGTTTAACTGTGGCTCGGAACAATGTTTCTCATCCAGCTGATAGACGAGCGCCGGACATAGCTGCTGAAAGTCCTTCAGGTTTATGACACTCGCCTCGGGACTTGTGTCTACAGTGTGCAGAATTTCTGTCGCTGTGAGGCACTGCAACGGAAAATCATGGGAATGAAAAGTCAAAAGTTAATGTTGAGGCTCTGTGCATGCAACAAAAAAGTAAGTATACTCGAGGGCAACTTTTCTTGGTGGTGCTGTGCAAGCTACAGAACTGGCACACGTGCCTGCTAGTACTCAACAAAAAATAGAAGCCAATTTTATTGATAATGTTCTCATCTCCCACGCTCAATCGACAGTACTGCTTTAATTATCACGAGATTAATAAAACAGCTACGGGAAGTCGTAGATAAAATTGTTTACTTTATAAAATACATACCTTCATTTGCATTTTTTCGACACCGCCACATTTTCTGCGTGCCTGTCCTACTTAGTAAACATGGCATCCCTAGTGTTTTGGTTCGTGTTTGTAAACATCTTGAAAACTAGCTGTTTAGGTATTTTAAGAAAAAGTTATTTGAAATGAGATGCTGAAATATACATTGAACAATCGAAATGTCTTTGTCTGTTAAAAAAAGCATATACAGGACAAATTTGAATGGGACAAACACTGCAAGCAGGTAAAACCAAAACTGTAATTGAAATCAGCTACGAGCTACTGTGCTACTAGCAGAATAAGGTGAATGTGCAAAAAGCCCCACCTCCGTAACCTCCACTCCACTTCAAAGACGAGCTCAAAATTGAATTTCGTTACATATCCATATAAATTATGAAAAGATCACATTATCAACATTGAAATTTTATTATGTACATTGCAAGTTCGAAGTGTGCATAACCAAGTTAGTAGCATGCAGAACAGGCTTTACAACATTCACCCGTGTACCCTTTATGAATTTGTGGCATTGTAATTGTGGGGATATATTGACACATGCACCAAGTGCGAATGCACCTCTGACCAGATGTGCTTTGAGATTACTCAGCGTTGAGCTGTTGCAAACCCAGACACATTTTTCAGGTGAAACTTGCCTATTGAGATACAATTTTTTTTTTTTCAAAAGAGGCAAAGCAAACAGTGGGCCAACCTTTTCAAATGAGACTTCTGCTGTCCTTGTGGTGGCTGAAACCTTTGGCACACTGGGAGCTTCTGTTCTATTAGAGGAGTCAACTGCCTCTGTGTGATCTAGAAAAAAAAAAAATCAAAATCAAGTTGTCCCCTTTCTTGATGGAAAGTCTTCAAAAAAACCTTCTTTTGAAATATTTGTGGGATAAATGCATTCTGACAAATTTGACAATGTATCTATCCACTAGTTTTAAGGATGACATCAAAATATTTTCGTCCAACAGGGCAACATTATATGGAAGTTTTTTCCCTCAATATACATAGCTGACCCACACAGAACCAGGTCTTTGTAATCACTAGTGTCAGTGACTAGATTCTACATTTGATAAGACAAGTTTAAGAGTGAAAAAAAAAAAGTTTTGCTTAACAAGGCACCCTATTTCTTTGTATTCATTCACTTTGAACTGGCTAACACTCCTAGGATTATACAAACAAATGTGTAATAAAGTGGATGGGAAAATAACTGTTGCTGCAGCTCAATTGGTAGAGCGTTCGATGTGTTATCAAAAGGTTGTAGGCTCGGTCCCTACCTTTGGCTAGTTCATCGTTCATTTTAATTCTTTTTCATTTAAGTCCAACTAACTGTAACCACCAACATACAAGTAATGTCTCCCATACATTCTTTAGCTTGATTGTTAGCTGGTTTATTAGGGTTTCTAGAGTATGTGCACTGGACATTTGAGCTTCATTTCTGCTTCAAGGTAGATGGTGCGAATCTTGGTGCAACTTGTCATTTTAGGGGCGAAGCTCCTCTTAGTCTAACCTTGTCCTGCATTAGGCGCAACCGGCTATATCATACTAACAGATGAACAAACAGAGGGACGGACAGACAAACGCTTTGCCCCACTAATCAACATTCACTCCACAAATATGCTGCGATTTTTTGTTTGTGCAGCGTTATTCTGCACTTTTTACCTTGCCATATTAATATTACTCCTAGGATGACCACCAACAAACAACGCTGAATAAAACATTATAAAGGATGCCGTCCTGCACTACACACAAGCGTGTTATGCTTACCCTGACTAGAGAGGTCCCTCTGCACCCTCGCATGACGATCTCCCTCAGACGCATGCATGTGATCCGAACTGTCCCTACCATCTCTGTGGTCGTGGTGGTCATGGTGATCGTCCACAACAGCGGTAGCACCCACTCCGTCAACATGCACGTGGTGAGCATGATGATTCACAAATCCGACGTTTGCACCTTGAGGACGGTGCGCTGACAGGTCGTGATCTCGGATGGTGATGTGTGCCAGGCCGAGGTTTTCAAGAAGATGCTCAAAGCCCTCGAATGTCATCTTGCCGTCGTGCCCGTACTTGTCAAACAGCTTGCGGAGGAAGTACTCGTGATCTCGGAACCGCTCGGGTGTCTCTTTCGCCTCCAGCGATGGTACCGCACTCAGTACGCACAGGAATATATGACACCAGAAACACATGGCTCGGTAGCACTGTCCCGCACACAGGCAATGGAGAAGAGAAAACAAAATAATGTTGGCACATAAGCAATACGTTATCAAGGAAGGAGCTACACAATACAGATGTGCACAAAAAGAGCATAATGATGGGTGCATACTATCTACTGGGCTTAATTTAGAAGAACATCCATACGTATACTATGAAGTTGGCAAAATTCATCTTCTATTCACAAACTTGAAACCTGCTTTCATTCTGATGCAATTCAGACACGTTATCATGGACGATTATTTCATTGTTCGTTATGAAAGAAGCCTCGGCACGCTCCCATGCCAAATGGTTAAGATTGTGTCTCAATTTTTTTTTCTTGCCAGCAAAGGCCAGCACGGATACTCCCAAGAACTTAACAGACATGCACTGCACTGCTGGGGCAAGCTAGACTTTTGTCAAATCTTCATTAAAAGCACGTTTTTGCCTCAGTTGTTCACACACACACGCACACACATATATAGGCTCATCGTACTGGTGTAAAATGTTCCACAAGTCTGAGGAATACCATTCTTGGCACACACCCAAGAAACCAAGTGGTGTGGCACTTTTAAGCAGTGTTGAAGAACTCTCTGGTGTTCGTTCTCATTTAGGACAGGAATCAATGAATGCAATACGTAGTGTGTATGAACCGAGAAAAAAGCTTGACCTGCATCTATCATCTGCTCATATTGGTTATGTACAGCGCAATAGCAGGCGCAGCAGTTGCCAAATACATAAATATATAGAAAGCTCGACTGACTGCACTGACACGGCCAGGACATTGGTTACCGACTTTTTCAGCTACGAAATTCTTTAGTGTGCCTACATTCCATAATATTGTATTGGCCTTTTTTGGCATTCATGATCATGTTTAATATGCACGTTAGAAATATGCACACAAAAAAGGTTACTAGAAAAAATGAAAAATTAAGGGTCAATAGGCAGTCTTTGCCTGCTTTTTTACCATCTAGATACAGGTCAAGCTAACATGTGCTTGGCTGGGAAACTTTTTCATGTGGAATGCTAACGCACGATATCAAGTCTTGACATTTCTCTGTCACCGAACAAATATACCTCACAAATAATAAGGCACTTTAATAGCCTTGCACAAGAATGCTCCCTTTTTAGTCCTCTGCTCTGCAACGAAAAGGGAGCTGTGAAATGTAAATTTGTGGAAGAGAGCGCAACTGGAAAGCTTTCAGGAGCAGATACTAGTACGAAACAGTGAATTAAAAAGCTCACTTATATACCCATCCACGTTTATTGCCTACTAGCACTGAAAAATTTCAAACAGTAATAAATCTTTTCACATAAGGGTTAAGGCTTGATAGCAAGTGTTTAACTACCCAAAACTTGTCAACAATCTAGCCTTACATTTTCAGTTATTTCAAGCATGTACATTAAGCATAGGAAGCCACTATGCTTCAAAGATATACTGATTGTAAGCATAATGCTAGAGATTCTGGTTACAAAACAATGTTGCAAACTTACGTGAGTACTTCTGTGGTGCCTTGACTTGAGAACCTTTATTAACCTTTGTTTCTTTGCCTAAAACAAGAAAGTAAGCAAAATAAATGCATGTAGCATTAGACCTCTGCAGCAAAACGATACATGCATCTTAACCGTTTTGCCGACACGATTGCAAACATAGATGTACTAAAGCCCAGTGCGGGTACTCTGATGTGTTTAGTGTTCTTTCAGTAGGCCCGCCCTTTATGCTGCTTTACGCAGTTATATCCCGAGCATTTTTTCATACAAGGTGCATGTGAAATTGTCAACCACAGACCAACGTATGTTTCCTCTATCAAGGCAATTCAATTCCGGGTTTACCGTTTGGCCCCTTCAGATAATGCTGAAGGCGCAATACATGCTTCGAAACTAAAGGAGTAGGTCGGCACCTGAAGAGAATATGCCCATGTGAACGTTACGAGAAGCAGAGATGGCACCACCTTGACAAAGAGAATGAAAGGCTTCTGTGATGGACAAAAAGGCTCTGCATTCATCCGGTGGAGTTTTTAAGCTTAGATATCATCATAAGTTTCATCAGCAGCAAGGGGTCGATGCCTTGCGCTTATGTGTGGGTGGTGTCTTATTCCGGTGTGAATTGGCATTGCAGATATTAAAAAGATGTCTCGTTCCTGTATGCATATAACAAGAATAGATGTTTTCTACAACTGTTATTCATAAATTGCCTATTGTGTTATCACAATATTCCACTATAACAGTGCCATCTTCAGAATGTTACAAACGACAAAGGTGGACATTGTTAGATTTTAGCGCAGAGGATGATTTCCTCATGCTCTGCTGACATACGCTCCTTCAACAGTGGTGGAATCTGTACACACAAGCCTGCCTACAATGGCTAAAAGATAGTGAAAAGCAATATGAAGCAGTAAGGCAAAGAGGTAGACTTACCAGCCCACTGGCAGGTGCATGCCCCGGTCGTCTTTGTTGGCACAGTCCAGCCAGTAGACAGGCCTGTTGGCACTGATTGGCCACCAGTTGGTGAAGGTCCTCTAGGCTGAACACCCGCATCTTCACGACTCTGCACAAAAACCAACAGGACTTGATCACAACACAGAAGACTTGCTGCGAAAAGATCAAAGCTGGCCCCTGCGTGAGAGTTAGCAAAACCATATGAAAAAAAGTGTTGCATCTCAATTTTTTATTTTTTGGTTCGTTAGGGTCACAACAAAAAAACTAAAAAATATAGCATTAGCAAATTACTCAAGCAAAATGCCAAAAGCATCACTTGTACCATGGGTAGTTCCTTTATAAGCTGGAAAATCTGCAAAAGGAAAATGTAGGTGGCGTCGCACATCATGACCCTGAACCAACTCTCAGTGATGTCACCATGTCAAATTTTGATGGTGTGTGCTGCAGCCAATGCCATTTTCAATCCGAAAGATGAAGTACATTGTCTTCTAAAAGGGCCTGGGGTGCTAACCAATTGCGGTCCATTGTTAGGCGGCTATGTACAGCCATCAAAAATGCCAACACACTGGAAATCAGATGTCTAGAACAGCGGCTAATTATTTAGCCACAGTTCGCATGCCAGTTGTTTTGCTTGATGTATGTATGTATGTATGTATGTATGTATGTATGTATGTATGTATGTATGTATGTATGTATGTATGTATGTATGTATGTATGTATGTATGCATTTTGCGGTGTGGCAGTTGAAGAGCTCTACCACATATTTTGATGTATTTTTTTTTTAATTCCAGAGGAAATTCCCCATACAGCATGTATGTTATATATAAAAAAATATTGGTCATCTTGAAATGCCCCCCCGAAAAGTAATGAAATGCCCTCAGCCCTGCAGTGAATACTAAAAATTAAAATACTGCATACCTATCAGTTAATTAACTTAAGCACGATACAAGAAGTACCCTAACAAGCAAAACACGACAGGTGACTACATGTCAGTTTAATTCAGCAGCAGTAAACCAATTTCTTTTGCTTTAAATGCTCGTTCAAGTCAAGTGAAGAATCCTGCATATCAGAAAGAGAGACCACATACACACGCACACATATTTAATACACACGCACAGGCGAGGCGTAATGACTCCGAATCCCCCCTTTCCCATTTACGCTATAGCAACGGCCGGACGTGCAAAAATGGAATGAAGGAGAGAGCTACAAAAATAAGCGGTGGTGGGTCGGCGAGGGTAGGGGCGACGCACGGCGCTAGCCCAGCCGCATAAAGTGGGCGAAGAGCTAATAAAGAAAAGAACGAAAGCGCGCGAAAGAACAAGCAGAAACGAAAAGCAACGGGAGAGAGAAGTTGGCAGTGGCTGTCAACTCGGGCCGGGACCGCGGGGAGTTGGATGCCGTGCGTTTGCAGTACATACGTAGGGTAGCCTGCAGACGTCCCGCACTTGGTGACCGTGCGCAGCAGCCAAGAAGTAGCGTGCGTCTGGGCACGAACGCGCTACGAGCCGCGGTCTTGTCCACCTGTTCGTCCAATGGGGGGCGGCTCTCGCCGAAAAGGGCGGCGCTGCACGTGACGCGCCGTCCAAGACCACCTCCGGACGCTCGGGGATCGCGTACTGTTTCACGCACGCACGTCGTCGGCGGGAAAAGGAACGCGAGCCTGGGGTCTTCTTTTTTGTCCGGCAAGAAGAGACGGACAGGAAGGAGGCGTCTTCTTCGCGCCAAGTCGACGCGACGGTACCGGCGGGCGCTTCGGGAGGGCCAGGCGACACCGCAAACGCGCAGGGCGATTCGATCCCAGGAAAGAAAAACGACGCAACGACGCTGGCGGCTTAAACGCCGGCGGCACACCGCTCGGCCTGGCCCGTCTGGAGCAGCGGAAGCCTGCCACGGCTGCGCTGGCCTACATATACGGGATGCGAATCGAACGCGCTTCGCGAGACTGGCATCGCGCGTCACCCTTCAACAGAGCGCTCATAGACCAGCCGCTTTCGGCCGCTGAGGGATATTCATTTCACGCAGGCTGGCTGCAGATCTTTTGCGCGCGCTAAGGATGGATGGATGGATGCATTGGCAGAGAGGAGCGTTGGAACGACGGGCCTTGCGCAAGAGCAGGTTGTCACATTTTTTCTTCTCTACGGAGAATTTCGATACATTGCGAAATCCGCAGAAGCCGCGAATACGAGCGTCCTCGGCTGCGCGCGCAACATAAAATTTCCTTTCGCAGAAAGCACCAAGGGCGGCGGGCGTCTGCCGTGACCGTTCTTTCGGGTTTAAAAGACGAAGGGCGTGCCGCGATTCGCGTTCAAGTACGGGTAAGGAACATCAAACACCTCACCGTTAGATTATCTGCACACAGTTTGAATTATTCTTTCAACACCATTTGCTCGCTCATTTTTCGGGTGTAGTAAGCTTTAGAACCACAAAGCGAAAATTGAATGCACAGTCGTGTTTAATCTGCGATAGTTGTTAATTATGTACCGATGCGGCACACTCAATTACAGGAGATGTTTCCGCTTGAGCATCAGTGTTATGAACACTACAGCGCTTGTCTACAGCGTTTAGTCGCAACGGAGTTGAATATGGAACCTCGGTGTTCCCTCTTGCATTCCTTACGACAGTATGCCTGTTGTATCATTCGGACAGTTGTGGTTCTAAGAAAAGCCACAGATACAATATATATATATATATATATATATATATATATATATATATATATATATATATATATAGGAAAATGCTGAACGCCGCAATTTTTTGCGGTACGTCGTCATTTTCTTCTCTGCGACCATGCACATTTGCCAACTGCGTTCTCTTCATCGGGCCGATTTCTCGAACATGCAGCTCCAAAGTTCCGAGTTTCGATCATTAAAGAAAAGACAAACAAAGCAGTAAACACATAATAAAATATTAAGCGAAAGAAGACAGAGAGAAGCAACAGGCGTAGGCAGTAACTACATTTCGATCGAAACGAGTCGTCGTCCCTTCCGCGAGTCGAAAGGATTAGAACATAAAGGTCACGAACAAGAGGTCCGGCTTTGCGAAGTTTGACGCAGCAAATCGCATACCTTTTCGTCCTGCTGTATTCCACTGCAAGACACAGGCCTCTACCAGAGTCCCTCTACCAAAGATTGCGTTCATCCTAGAGCGGTTTCGTTTTATCCCTACGAAGTTAATTTCGTCACTGCATACAACTCACTGCCTTCCTCGATTGCGTTTCCGCTGCCTCGATAGCCATTCTGTTGCTCTCACTGCCCACAATGTCTCTGTCCTACGCATTAATTTACGCGGCACGCCCACGCCAATTTCTTTCGCTTGACGTCAGCTACAATACCAGCCTACTCATGCAGGATCCCTGACCCTCTCTACGGTTACCCGATATATTATTGATGTTCTTTCTACTGTGTCACATCCCACTACACACCGCGTGGTACCCAAATTATTCTCGAGTTGCTTCACCTTTCAGTTCCATCTGTTAGAAGTGGCAGTGTGCAGGGATTGTACCCTTTTTGCTTTAATGGGAGCCTGTATGTTTCTCTTCTGCTATCTTTATTTATTTCCCCTTCTTACGCTGCGCCGTGCTCCCTATTAGGATGCGTCGTTTCCTTAACTAACTACTACTAGTGAGCTTACATACGACGTTTTATATTTAGCACATTTCTCCCACAGTTCGCGCACAGGTCGGCTCAAGCCCTTGCCTTCGGCATGGCTTACAATGGCTGCAAGTGTACACGAGACATCACTGATCCGAACTTCGTGCGTTCTTCTAAACTGCAACCACAATTTGAAAACACTGATAAATTTTATAGAGAAATGAAACAACAATAGAACACGGCGTACATTTTACCGAGAGATGAAATAATCAAACACGGCGCACATTAAACGACTGGGAGAAGAGACAAACAGCAAAGATTACCGCAGCCATGCTAAAGAAAAAAAAAAGCGAACGCGCAAACAAATGATGTAACCGAGGTTATATATACTACACAACTGCTAGCAGCCATGCTTGGTTTCACGAGAACGAGAGAAAAAAACAAGCGAGAAACAAACACGGCGCGAAAAAGTGAGTTGTGGCTAAACATACACGGTCACGACTCGCGCGTGCAAAACAAAAAACGGCGAGGCCACATTGGGTGCTGTAATTAACAGCACAGAAAAAACGTGCACAATCGCACGCACGCACGACGGTAGGTACTATATACGACACGAGCGAAAAACGTGACGGCCAAGTTGCCCCCGTTGGCGCGGCTTTTCTGGAAGGCAGCCTTGAACTGTGGCGCGGCCGACACGAAAAAACGGCGAGGGTTACTATAAACATGACTGCACACGAAAGAGAGGGGTGTGTGAGTAGTCGCCTGAAACGGGGGAGGCACAAAATCTGTCCCATACATCGAGCTGATAGGGAGCCCAAACGCTGCAACCCCCCCCCCCTTCAAAAAAAAAAAAAAACACCTACGTACGCTTATGCTTTACAGGTACTTGGAAACGTGCTCAGTGAACTCGACTAAATCAAAACGACACGTCATCTACTTTAGAAAAAAAGGTGCACAGTGACGCACTGCAGTATATCAAATGAGCCGTGGTTGGAAATTTATCTTTCTGACGCATATGGCCAGCCTACAAGCCAACGCTCCGACGCATTTGTCGTTCGAGGCGTGCGGCTTAAGGCACACAAAGTTCAAGCGATCTGCATTACCGAGAATGCCGGCGCAAGAGAGCAAATCTTGAGAAGTTCAGCAGCGGGGAAGAATAAGTGAAACTCGTTCTCGTGAAACCCGGCGCCCACCCAGCATGCCACCATCGGTCGAGGTGAAAGAAATTGCGCCACCGGCGCCAATGGCAAACAGGGGGCATTCATTTTCATGTCGAGAGGCGACGCTACAGGAAGACCCTGGAACAGTTGGTTGAAGCACAAAGTTTGACGACGGTGACTGCGGGGAACGCCTTTTGTAGTAATTATACGCGCCACCTTTCGAGATTTTTAATGACGCCGTCATGACCCCAATGAAAACTACGATATATAACCCTGTATACTACTTTCCGATCATGTACATGTTAAGTAAACAAATATGAACTTCAGCAAAGTATTTCGTTACTTTTAACACAGCCCGAGGCTAGTGCATGGTAAGAAATAGCGAAACCTGTTTATCGTCTTAATATGTACTACATGGCACTATGTCAAGAGCAGCAAGCTTTACAGGATGAACTCGGGCCTTCTTCAATAGTATACTTTTTTAAAAAGTCACGTCTATGGCACAGCATGAGTAACTGCAGCCCTAAGGCTGCTCCTGCCCCGGAATACTGTATACCCGGAATACTATATGTCCTGTAAACACGGCAACAAAGAGCATTGCACAGCGATGGGCACTCGAGCGGAAAACTCGCCCAAGAAACCAAACGACTAAACCAATCGAGTCGGCAGAAGCTTGACAGTTTTCGCACTGCCAATTTTTTCGCAAGTCTTACGCCAACCACTGCCGAATCTACCACGCATGGATCACGCAAGCCGCCCTATACACCTGCAATGCGACCGAGGTTTCGCGATAGATAGTGCGAAAGTAAGAAGTCCAGCTTTTCTACATGCCATTATATAGGGCTCAAGAAATTTCGGGGCACGGGACGCGCACAGGCCTGTCTTCGAAGTAGCGTGTGCTAGCATTCCTGCTTTATGATTATTGCGTGCTCAAAGACCACCACTCGAAGACCGTATAGAACGTCGCTGTTAGAAAAAAAAAGGGGGAGGGGGAATGGGGGAGAAAAACGCTTGCGTTAGCAGTACGGGCTTCTCAAAACAGGTATAGTATTACATTACCGCTGCGCTTCCAGTAACGTGGACAAGTTTAAAGTAACTATGACGTTACATCTCAGACACGTTACAGCAAGGCGAGGGGACTGCGCCAACGAACAAAAGAAAAAGGAGGCGCGGAAAAAAAAAAAGATACTGACAGCCGTCGTAAGCATTTCTCGCGCCTGGCACCCAACCAAGCGCCGACATTCGACCCGGCGTATTCAATCCACTAGCACATAGAAGGAACACTATCGAAATGCGTCGGCGGGAGAAAGCACACACCAAAAGAAGCAAAACTTTAGGAAATATTCGAATGAAACTTCGCGGCGCGCATAGTTTGGACGGAGAGCCCAGTCGGCTAGCCAGAAGAGACGGGAGGTCACCGACGTCGACGGACGCCGTCTAGAGGAAGAAGAGAGACCCACTTGGATGCTTACCAGAAGATGGAAGGCTCAGCTGACTGACTCTCCAACGGCGCACCGCCAGTCCCCTGAGGGCAAACGCCACTCAACGGAGGCTGCTCTTCCTCCTCACCGACGCTCCAAAAGCGCGCGCCCCGCGAGGAAGAAGCGGGCACAACTTTCGTTCACAGAACCGGACGGTCGGCTGTGCGACACGCCCGAGACGCTTGGAAAGCACGAATCAAAGAGGGTAAATTGAACGAATCGACGAGACACGGCATAAGTGGGCCGGGGCAACAGGTGACCAGTAGCCAGCCGGGCCGAGTGGAATGGAACACCGACAGATGGTGACGAAGAAAAGACACCCGCACGCACTGTCCAGTCAACACGAAGTAGGCTCGATGATCGAGAGGCATTTCGGCTCTCTCTTCCCGTGCAAGCAAGGCGGCCCGCCGACCGCCCCAGGAGAAATGGCAACAACAAACACGCCGTCGTTACGCCACCACACCTTGTGCGCAACTCCGCCAGACGAGTGCGCGCCCCAAAGCGCTGCCACGAACGAACGAGAGGGAGGGAGCCAAGAAACCGCGTGACCCACCCTTCTCCCACTTCCTCCGGACGAATTTGTCCACCGGTACCAGAAAAACACCCAAGAGTTTGTGGACTGCTCCTTTGTGCTTCGGCCGGCCGGAGAATGGTCGCTAATGGGACAAGAGAAAGTCGACACACACACATCTTCGGACGACAAAGATGCACTTAGGTGCGGCGGGGTGCTCCCGATTATCAAACTACCCGTTGGCTTTTTATTATGCACATGCACACAAATCAAGGTACGTGGACGTCTTAAAAACGAAGTTTTGCAAGTCTCTCGACATTATGCACTTAACAACACAACTATATTGCCACAAGGCAGTAGTGCGATTGGGGCATAAAGCGGTAGAGGATCTCTGCCTGAAAGAAAAAGACTACGAAGTGGTTGGAGACTGGTCCCAGCCCGCCAGTGTGCCAGGCATTGTCGTCGCGTGTATACGTCGTAAATATCTGCAAATATACGTTTACTTGTAAGAATATTGGTGGAGGTGCTGTGTTTCGACGCAGTAAGGCAAGACAACAGAAAGAAAGAAAGAAAGAAAGAAAGAAAGAAAGAAAGAAAGAAAGAAAGAAAGACCAAAATAAAAAAAAATATTTCTTTCACGCTTTATGTCTGCGTGAACGGTTATCTGACCGTGCCCCGATTTCAGTGCACGGTGTTGAGAAGGTTTTTAATGTGGTTTGTAAAGCGAAATCATTAAGGATGCACTGCAGCGTCACAACCCCTGAACATTGTCGTAGCAAATGTCAGCAGGACTGCCGGGACGCCAGAGTTACGATACTAGTAGCAACACCTTACGAAAGTTTTGTAGATTTACAAACCAACCTTAGACTTCCCTAATCTACGTCTTTCGGACAAAACCTCATACCACCGCAATCTGTCAGACAGCGGACTCTGAAAAAATCGCGCTTGGATATGGTCGAAACATTTTGATTATTTGTGAGCTCAACACTAACAGAGACGAATAAAGAACATACACGGACAACCGCATGTCCGTCTACATCCTTCGTTCACCTCTGTTAATGCTGCGCTGCCAAATCTTCAAAATGGAACCATACAAGCTCGCCCAAATGTTTACGCTTTTATGTTGCATTCAAACTGGTTTGTCAAAAAAAAAAAATCGCAGCATATCCACGGAGTGAATGATTCAATGATGATGAGTGGGGCGAAACATCCATCAGTCCGTGCGTGCGTCCGTCTGTCCATCCGTCCGTCCGTCCACGCGTCCATCTGGTGAACACTCCAAGTACTGCCATCTCACATCTTCTCATCATACATTGGATGGATGGATGGATGGATGCTATGAGCGTCCCCTTTATAACGGGGTGGTGACAAGTATGCCACCAGGCTCGACAAAAAAAAAAACTTTTTTTCTTTTTTTTGATGTTGGCCTAATGCCTCTACTTCGATAAATTCTATCTTAATGGAAAAAAAGGTAAATTTTCAGCTTAAGTTCTCTGCCATTTACGGCACACTGTCCATATTTTATTTTTCCAATATTTATTTTTGTCCTTTTTCTCTAATTTTCTGCCACCAATACTCTAACCGTCTCTTACTTATTTCAATCGCGGGTGTGTTCAGCTTTCCATTGTTGTCCCTAAAACCCAAGGCTTCCTGTAGGCTCGTGCCCAAACGTACACCTGGGTGGATATCTCCACATTCAATCAGAACATGCTCCGCCGTTTCCTTATCTTTCCCGCAGCATGTGCATTGTTCTTCTTCTTTACTGAATCTTGCTTTATAACTACGCGTTCTAAGGCAACCCGATCTCGCTTCAAACAGTAAAGCGCTTCCTCTTGAATTATCGTAAAATGCCTCTCTCCTTATTTCATTTTTGCCCTTTCGGTAGTTACTCAAAGCCGGTTTTTTCTCCATAGCTGCCATCCAGTAAATCCTCTCCGCCTCCCTGACTTTTCCCTTAACGCTCTTTGTTGACATATGGCTTACAATACCAGCCGTATATTTACTAGTGAGTCTTCTAGTTCTTTTTCTCCACTGTGTGTCCACGCTCTTCCTATACAAATAACGGAACACCTTCTCTGCCCATCTACTCTCCTTCATATTTCTTAGCCTTTCTTCGAACCTTATTTTGCTCTGCGCTTCCCTCGCCTCAAAACCTGCCCACCCCATATCGCCCTTTATACAAGTACCGCCATCCATATACAAGTACCGCCATCCAGCGGACATTCCAAGAACTAAAGGAGAAGTGGCTACCTACAACTACTACTACATACATCGGGAACGCACGACCCACAGCTCAAGGAGGTTCGGCTCTAAAAGAATTTTATAGAAAGCGCACGGTTCGTTTAACCAGGGATGAACAGCCATCAGCGTTACTGAACAAACACCACCGCTATCCGGAATGTTCAGCTTGGCAGCATCAGGACACTTTCGCAGCGCTGCAGTGCGCCTCATGCGGACGGGACGAAGAGGAGGAAGAGAGTAATGTTTTCCCAGAGGGAGGAAGCGAGCACCGAGATAGAGGACGTCACCGACCCATCTCCACCGCCAAGGCAAGGGCGGCACGCGAAAAAGCCCGCTTCCGCAAGTGCGCGAGGATAATTCCAAGTCGGTGACCGCAATATAAACGGCTCGCGTTTTCATTCGAACGCCCGCCGCCCATGTTTGCCGCTAAAGGTCGCCGCAGTCGCCCAGAAAGTGGCTTATTTTTATTCGCCGTATCTATTATTGCTATTTATTTCCAGGCAACAGACCCTTTTCGTGTCCGCGCCCGGGTGGCCCTTGAACGCTACACGGTCGGAAAGTCCTCCGGCTCGAATCCAGTCGTCGGCCCGAAAAAAAAAAAAAGGTTACGGCCACAAACTCTCTCCCTCTCATCTTCCCTGTCACCACGTCGATGATTTATACCGAAATACTTCCGGGTAACCACGGCATATTAACAGTGTCACCAATAATAGAGCTTGACAGTGGCAGCAGCGAAACTACGAATCCGAAAAAATTGGGATCTGGTGCTGGTATACGCTTCGCTTTTTTATGCTTTCAAATTGTAAGATATAAACAGGCATGAGGAAGTGACGCACGCTCATCGTCTTATTTCCGCCCGAATGCGCACCTCGACCGAGATGAATCTGATGGGGAATGCGCCGAACCTATAAGCTGAACCGAGACGACTAGAGGAAAACGCCATTAGTGAAAGGCAGAAAGGAGTTATCTTTTGTTGCGCATCTTCAGTGAACGCACGTTTCGCTTCTAGAACAAATCATCCGTTCCTGCTCGACAATTTATACGCTGTACAATTAACCGCCTTGCAGAACCGACTCCACGCAAGACAAGAGCAGCTTTCCTACTTCGAAGATGCGCTTCGAGCGCCAACAGATGCGCGGTGACAGACTCGCTACTTCGTATACTATCCGCGGAAGCCACTTAACACGATCGTGGCTACACGGCGCTTTATTCTTTGTCTGTGTGTCTGTCTGTCTGTCTCTCTCTGTGTCTGTCTCACTCTGTGTCTGTCTCTCTCTCTGTCTGTCTCACTCTCTGTCTGTCTCACTCTGTGTCTGTCTCACTCTGTGTCTGTCTCTCTCTGTGTGTCTATCTGTGCGTCTCTGTCTGTCTGCGTGTCTGTCTGTCTCTCTCTGTGTCTGTCTGTGTCTGTCTGTCTCTCTCTCTCTGTGTGTCTGTCTGTGTCGGCGTGTCTGTGTGTGTGTCTGTCTGTGTCGGCGTGTCTGTGTGTGTCTCTCTGTCTGTGTGTCGGCGTGTCTGTGTGTGTCTCTCTGTCTCTGTCTGCGTGTCTGTCTCTCTGTGTCCGTCTGTCTGTCTCTCTGTGTGCGTCTGCGTCTATGTGTGTGTGCGTGTGTGTTCCGGAGCACATTTGTGAAACGGATGAACCACAGCTGGTCAAGACAATCGATGAAGATAAGCCATCAGAATGAGATAGTACGAGGTCAGAGCAGCAAAAGGAAAATTGTGCACGTATCAAGAAATAAAAAACAGCGGCACATGAGCCAGGGCCGCATACGCCGGACGTCGCACGCTTATTCGAATAATAAAGTGAATAATACGAAAAAAAATGCTTCTACGAGGTCATGCGCATCTCCCCACTTGATGCCATGGTCGCAGGGCGAAGAATCGGAAATTCTCCTAACAAATTCGCTCGATATGTCATAAAAATCCAGAAAGACGAAAATAAGCAGCACGTGGAGATCGCGATCGACACCTGCCAAGAGAGTATTGCCGCACTACACGCAGAGCATGTGGATGTTTGCGTTAAGCGATCGACACACAACGTATAGGAGCGACAGCATGGAAGAGGTGTTGCCTCAACGTCTCGCCGAGACGACCACGCCGCGTGCTCGCACTTCCTCGATTCTGGCAAAACAGTTTACGCAACGGCCGAACGCAAGCCATTTCACTAAAGAAACGTGCAAAAGCGGGTACAAACTTGCTCGAGGGGGCAGCGGCCAGCGGCTTTGTGCAGCAGAGAGAGAGAGAGAGAGAGAAGGGGGGGGGGGCATAGTAGGCAAAGGGATTTTCCCAGGTCTCGATGAGATAAGGTAGCACCGATTGCCCGCAGCGTTATGTTTGCGACATGTATGCTATTGTAATGCGTCGTCGCGTTTTAAAAATAATGAACCTGCCCAATGAATGGGCTGAGCACGAATCGACCCCCTAATTCCCCGGGCCCCAATTAAAAGCGATTCTATTAGAATGAATACTTATGAACTAGTTCCACTCTGCTATTCTGCGCAGCGGAGAACACACGGGGGAAGGGGGGCAATGGGGTGATCTCTCCGCCTTCAAATAAGATTAGTTGGGCCCAAAGTCTTCCCAAATCTTTCCTCAGCCGTACCTTTCCCAATATTGTTTGAAGTGTAGAATTATGAGCAAGCAGACTTTCTGAGGATTATGTCGGCCGAGAAATTCTCGATGCTGTATTTCAATATTTGTTCACGTATTGC
This sequence comes from Rhipicephalus microplus, assembly GCF_043290135.1. NCBI lineage: Eukaryota > Metazoa > Arthropoda > Arachnida > Ixodida > Ixodidae > Rhipicephalus > Rhipicephalus microplus. The sequence continues at coordinate 19,378,054 of NC_134703.1, forward strand.
CCCATATCTTCAAAAATACTCCATAAATGTGGTCGGGGAAGGCGGGGGGAAAAGACAGCGTAGCACTTCGGTGCAACTTCGCTCTCCTTCACGCGCACGCAAGTGGTGATGCGACAGGAAACTCATCAGTCACACGTTGCATTCATTCTGCAACGCCGTCTCAAATGTGCAAAACACGACGCTGACGTTAGACGAGCGCGCACTTTGCCACCGTCCTGTGCGTCCGTGAGGGTCTGCCGTATTAGCTACAAGGTATTTTTTGAGATATTGCTCGCGGGAAAATCCGCTCAATCATGTACCGACACTGACGTATTTCTGGACATCTACGCCAGTGGTCTTCAAAGATATATCTAAGGAACCGAAAAAAAATGCGAGTGTGATTATGTATAAAATGAACGTTCCGATTTGAAGGCAGCGGATTCGGCGATTTTCGAAGTGGGCTTGACAACCATTGGCCTATGCATGGGGATGGGAGCTTACTTCAGCTTTGGCATTGCATACCGATCGTAATGGACTTTGTGAGAGGGGGTGAGAAGAGGGCTCCAGTGAAACTTCGCCCCCACCCTCTCTCCTATGGCGCAAACGTGTGGTGACGCTAAAGCTTTATAAAAATTTGGAATCGCTTCCAGCTAGGTAGTGTGCTTAACCTGTGCGCAAGGTCCGAAAAGTAAGCTTCTCTGCATACAAAAACCATGGAGACATCGGCAATGTGCTCAGCAGTAAAGCTCGCTTGCAAGGTACGCTGGCGAAGGAGCGTTGCTGAGCAGATGTATATGCCGCGCTCCATAGACGAAGAGTACCAGGGCGGGGGCTTGGGATCCCTGCGGGTTGCATAAGGACGGCGGCTTTGTTATATTTATGAGAGACGAAATGGCAATATCACGACGTATTGTTAACGGACGGAGTGAAAGTTCGAGCTTTAGCCGACTTATACTAGACAAAATTTTATGATTTCGCGTGATAAAACGGCATGCCCTTTCTTTTTATATGCCCGTTATTTTTCCTTTCAGTCTCTTAAAATTCGGATCATGGGGCAGAGAAAACTAGGGAGTCAGGCAGCGTGAACTCACCGAGAACGAAGTCGCACATGACGAAAATTGCGACATAAATGAAAGTTTTTTTTCACGCAACAGACTGCTTGTAACTTCTCTTGTCTATACTTTCACTAAGTCGTCTTCTCTCTCACACGTACACAATATGTATGTATGTATGTGTGTATGTATGTATGTATGTATGCATGGCACATAGCGAATTTCTTTTGGAAACTATGAAAGCCTATGGGTTTGAGCTAGTTGCTACGGCTTCGTTTTCGCGAAACAGCGGGAAAACGAGGAGACAGAACGGAACACACGGGAAAAAGCGCTGAACTGTCATTACGAACACATATATACGTGTAGAGAGTTTTGAGCAAGAAAAAAAACCGCGATAACTCAACACAGAAACGGTGCTCACTTTTTGTAACAATCCTAAACACGACCGGCATTGAAAACCAACAATATGTACAATTCCTCCCTTATCAAATACTTTCATGAAATATTAGTCCCCACACGAGCCATACACGCGCGAAACCCGCACGCAATGTTAAAAAGATGTTCAGGCTGGCTTTATCAATCTGTATATCGAACGAATCTCCACGTAACAAGGCGCTTGTAATCTCGGCTCGACGGAAGTTTGAAATGCGGGTCGTGCAGTCTGGTAAAATACGCAAGTTGATTCGGCCGCCACGTATACCAGCCACGCCCCAATGCAGAGCCTCGCGTCAAACGAGACATCGAAAACCTCGAATTGCGCGAGCCTAATTTAAACTTGGCTTAAACGGTCGCAACCCACCTCCTTCGCACGCACGCGAGGCAGAATGCGGGCTATCGCCCGAAGCCATCAGCGGCACCCTTTTGTTGTACCACGCTGCACGCAACTACATGCCGGGCCATGAGAGTACAGTACGCCTAACCTCAGCTATAAACGGGCGCAGGGCCAGTTGGCACGGCACTGTGCTGCACAGTGACTGTGCACTCGGCGTCTGAAGGCGGGGCCAGAGCAGTATACAAAGAAAAAATATTCCCGCCCTCCCCTACACACTGTTGAACCAGAATTTATTTCGTTTGTCGCTATGCAATGTTGTGAAACGTGCTACATTTGAAGCCCACATTCATTCATATATGAGGAACTGCTCTTCGTATTAAACGCACGCGGTATTCTTGCGGTTATGGTGATTCACTGCTGACCCGAAGGTCACGTAATCTAATCCCACCGCGGCGGCCACCTTTCGATCAAAGCGATATGAAGAGGCCGTGTGCTCAGATTCAGGTGCACCTTCGAAAACCTCAGATTCCCGGAACCTTCCACTACGGCGTCACGCAATGAATGAGGTTTTGGGACCTAAAAGACCCGATCATGATTTCTAAAAAATGAACCATACCATTGTGATTCAATAGCCCCATGCAGCAATTTGTTTTAGGGGCGAAGCTCCTTAGGGCGTGGGCTGTGCGTCCCCTGTAGCCTGTATGTAGCCACCTCTAGTTTAGTTCTTGCAGTATTCACTAGATGGCGGTACCGTCCCCTGTATCTAGCCACCTCTAGTTTAGTTCTTGCAGTGTTCACTAGATGGCGGTACCGTCTCCTGTATGTAGCCACCTCTCGTTTAGTTCTTGTAGTGTTTACTAGATGGTGGTACTTGTAGCTGATGATGAAAAGATGCAAGATGTTATAAACCAGAAAGCGGTACTTGTAGTTGATGAAAGACGCGAGATCTTATAAAATAGGAATGATGTCACATATGGCGCGTGTCATTGGTTGAAGGCAATCGTTCGATTTAGTGCGGCGACGTACGCTCGGGGGAGCGATGTAATAAAATCGAGTGGGCGAAATGTACAGAGGATTCATGGTTTACCAGGTTTATCTCCGGAGCTTCGCCCACTCATCATCATTCACTTCGTGGATATGGCGGAATTTTTTGATACGCATCCCAACTACAAAGTATGCCGGTCAAAACCTGCATTATTTTTCTCTTGTAGCCGACGTTCGCAGTTTTGTCAGAATTGCCAACGTGTCTTGCGGTCAGCCACCAAAATTCTCGTCTTGTTTAAAAATAATTACCATATGTCTACAAGGGCTAACCATTAGGCAGCCATATCATCAGGTTATTCTGAGGCTTTTTCCTTCTTCCTTTTTTTGTTTTAAAAACTGAGGGGGGGGGGGTGTTTTGTCGACTTTTGCTTTGAAAGCCCGACATTAACCATATTTCTGAAGGATCACCGCGGTCACGTTCCCATCTAAGGTGGAGTGAGGCCACTAGCACAAGCACCGCAGAGTATGCGTTACTTCGCCGCTGTGAGCGTGGGCCAAGGTCTGCAATACCCTCTCTGTAGACCAACTGGCCAAGCGTGTACGTAGCACCCATATTTCAATCCAGCTCAGAGCGAGTCTTCCTTTAGTAGACGGAGGAAAAGTGCAAGGACAACACATGTTTGTACTAGTGGCAATTGAAGCTCGGGCGTAAGAATTGTTTTGATTGATTTATCACATAGGACGCCTCACTGAAACTTGACACGAACTTTCCACAGATGCAGCGTACAAATGCGCTTTGTGTAAGGTTCGGCATTATACTCAGACAACTTGACCGCGACGTCACAGCCAACTTCGTCTTGAAAGACATGTCTTGTCCTAGTGAAGGTCAAATTGCAATGTTCGCCTATAGACCTACGCTTCGACAGAACGTTTCGCAAGACGTCGAAACGAAACTCTCCACACACACACACACACACACACACACACACACACACACACACAAAATGTGGGAACATGTCTAGGTGTGGTTGAGCAAGAAGTAACGCAAGACGAGGTCCTGAGATGTACTTTAGAGGTACTGCTCTGGATGGCCGGCTATGGAAGACAGCCGCTACTGCCACGACCCGAACGCTGCTTTTATTTGCTTTCCAGTTTCTTCCCATATTTTCCCACCATTTCCACTCCCTACAAACTCCGCCATGCTCCCCAGGGCTGCACAAAGTCTCCTTTCTTAGTCATATCTTCCTCTTTCTCTCCTCGGACTAAAACCAGGGGTGCATGCAGGAGTTTTGCTAAATGGTGGTCAGCTTATGGGATGACCTGAAAGGTCCTGTTGTTAAGGGGGTACACATTCGTAAATTAGGGGGAGGAGGACCAGGGCATCCTGACCTTCATCCCACTGTGATCAGCACATGGCTCAAGCTATACGAGGGCACATCAATCGATATGAGATGTTTACACTTGCATTCACACTATACGTTTAATCCAGCACCATTGCTTCCGTCACCTTCAGGCATTGTTCTTCCCTTATAACAAATGGAGCATACAATACGGCTGAAAGGCGTTTAAAAACATAGTCGACCCTTCCACCACAGGAATCGGTAAAACACAGAAGTAAAACGTGCCCTGACCGAAGTAGTTTACTGTTTGCTGTACAGAAATTGAGCAATGCCGATTGCTGTTTGATTGATATGTGGGGTTTGACGTCCCAAAACCACTATATGATTATGAGAGACGCCGTATAGTGGAAATTTCGACCACCTGGAGGTCTTTTAAAGTGCACCTAAATCTGGGCGAACGGGCGTCATGCATTATCGCTTCCATCACAAATGCAGCCACCGCACCCGGGATTCGATCCCGCGACCTGCGGGTCAGCAGCCGAGTACTTACGACCACCGTGGCGGGGCTCTAATGCTGTTTGACACCAGTAGAACAAATACAACGTGAATGCATTCACATTGACACTTTTCCATCCCGATGACCGACGTCCATCATTAGTGATTATACAAGCCCTTGTGGTAGCTGCAGTGGTTGACGGCGAGAGCGGAACCAGTGAAAGCGATGCGACTGGCTGGACTTGGGCTAAGATCGACTATTCGCGGAATATTGGGAGTTATTTAACACTGCCCGACCAGAGGGAAACGCAGCGGCACAAAACCAGCAAGCGTCGCAGAGCTATTTTTGGTACGGGTGGATGCGAAGACGACGCTTGGGGTAAGTAAGGTCTCAACCTGGGGGTGTGCTAAGGCGTTGACAAAATTTGACTTCTATTGGGAACACACCGAATGGGACGGACGCTTAGAAACGACGCGTTGAAGGAACTTATCGCGGATGCCATGATCGTGATGCATTATTCCGATTTGCCAAGAACGCTGTGGGAGGACAGTGGTAAATATAAAAAGCGTATTTTTAAAGCGTACAAAGTACGTGTTCGTGGCGCAGTGGATAGCGTGCCCACCATCTGTTGTCGTAGAGGTCATGGGTTCGACTCCCACTGACGGAACTTTTATCTTTGCCTTCTGATCAAGAACTTTTCGACGTCATTTCCGTGGCGGAAATGCACCACTGAAGTCCTAGTGGAAGCCCGGCATAATAAAACACTTTCGTGTTGAAAAAAATGGAACGCGCCGGCAGGCAGTCTCAACGACTGTCCGAAACGAAAGGCTGCTCACGGGACCAGCAAAACACGACCGCGGAATGGGCGGCAAGCTGGGATCCACGGCACGTGCTCCCTCGGCCGACCTCAACGGTCACGCGGATCGGCCAGGAAGAAGAAGCTCGGGGACATGCTGGCACACAGCGCCGGCGGCACTTTTTACGAGCGCCTCGACTAAAGGCGAGACGTGATGTCGCGTGCGATATCGAAATCATCGACGCGGAGGTCAAGGCGCCGTTCGTGGTTTGCCCGCCGGCACACGGTCACACGACTTGGGCCACGTCACCACATCCTCGTGATCAGACGCCATCGGCATAAATTAAAGCGCGATAGAATTGAAGAAGAGAGACGATTATTACGAGGCGTATCCATGGAAAGGCATTCTGGCAGTGACAACGCTGCACCCCCGCTAGTTACATGCGGCGCGCGTCGAAGGGACGTTCATTTGCTGTGTCGTCACGCACACTGGTAACCACGGAAACCCGACTCGTTACATGCAGCACTGTAGCTCAGCGGACAAGCGCATGGTTGCGGGTTCGATACTCGGTCATGGCAATCGCATTTCGATTGTGGCGAAACGAGGACTTTACCGTGCACTTTACATCAACCCCAAGTCCCCTACGGCTCTACTCGCCACAACCCGGTCCCGGCCTGCACAGCCACATAATTTGTTGCGTTCCTTTTTTTTTCATTATTATGTCGATTAAGTATTTCACACACAGCACGCACTATATCAAAGGCGAGCACCAAGAATAACCGCTCAAATCTCAGACTTCGAGGAAAACGGACTTTTAAAACTTCTTTTTAGAGCTTCCTATAGTAAAATTTCGTACTTTTCCTTGTGCATAGGCACAAGACGAACGATAAGATTTGCACGCCACTAAATTGCAACACGAGCGGAATCCACTGATAGAACAATATCACCAGTAGCGCAACCAGAGAAATATTTTTCAGAGTTGTGGGGGGGGGAGGTTGTAATTATACATTATGCGCATGTGTGCGCGTTTGTATGTGTGCATGCACATAACCAAATTAAAAGTAGAAATTTTCGAACGCTTCTAATTTTAACATCACCAGTCTCCCCATTCGAGCTACGCCAACAACAATCGGGAAAGGATACGAAGTCCTGCATTACCGAGAAAAACGCCCATCATTTGACAACATACCTTTTCAGTGTAGGCACTATGTGCAATGCACATCGGAACGCTCGACAAGTGTCGAAGTCTTCCCCAAACATCTATATCACAGAATTTATATGTGTACCCGAGAAACCCTCGTCTTTGCACAAAGGGGATCAGCGCAGTTATCCCCTGTGTTAATATAACATGCACCAACCCGCCCAGAAACACGTTCTTCAGCTCACGGCTACACAAAGCGCGCATTAAAATTCTACTCGCAGGTCGCTCCACATTTCAAAACCTTTCGGAGGCGCTTACAAACGATATTCAGTAGTTTATCAAGCGGGATTTGCGACCACCAATGAGTTCAATGTCAATAGGCACGAGACAATTGGATAGCATTTGAAAATGTGCCAAGACAACGATAAACAAACTCGAGTGACGTCACCAAGAATGTAGTGGCTCCTATAGTGAACAACATCCGATGACTAACCCCGAGAGCAGGTGTGCATGAGCTTTTAAAAAAATGCACATGGTGCATAAGTGGCCTGCGGCGAGACGGACGAATATCTCGTGCGAGGGCGACTTTATTGGATATTTACCGAAGACGGGCGTAACTCTACGCATACGATAAATCAGCAGGAACCAGCCCCAGCTAATAGCATCCCGGCTGACACTTCTCGCCCAACAGTCAGAAGGCGGCCGAGAGCCGTTCTCATCAAGCTTCATTCATTCTAAAAGCCCCTAAAACATGCAACCTAAGCAAGTGTTACTGTGCTCTGCCGATAATTGTGGGCTCTGAAGTGGAGAGCACCACGCTCTTGGAGTGAACGGACACAGACGCGGTCAGACCGAACCAAACAAGAACACACATTTATTTAATTACCTTTAAAACGACGATATGGTCAGCCGATTCATTATAACATCAATTGTGATCAACATTCTAAGACATACTTGCACAATATTAAACAATATGACAAACAAGGCGGTGTCTCTAACGCCTGACACCTTAAGGGCCCCCTGGCAGACGGCCCGCGGTGCCATGCACCGGGGTCCCACTGCGAGAGATAACCGTTCGTGGCAAACGCCACTGTTGCGGCTCCCAGCACTGAGGACCCGTTGTTGCGGACCGGGGTCTGTCCGGTCTTTTGTGGTAGCGTGGTGTAGCTTCGGGTTTATGGCACTATTTACAAATATTTACAGCATAGAAAGGTTGAGAGTTTTCACAAACCACGAGCGTGGTGGTTGAACCGTTAACAGTTCAGAGCGACGTCCTGCACTCTGCGGCGCCGTTATAAGCCCTGTCGGGCTCCTCCTTCTTGAGTGGAACACCAATCACACACACACAACAGGCGAGGGGTACGAGCATGCACGGCGCACGTGAAAATCCAATATTGAGTCGAGATCACTGCACTGAAAGGTGGCGCCAGAGGGGCTTTTCCTCGTCGTGTGTGTCGCTGGTCGAGGGGTCCCAAGCTTCGGACAGCAGACATCAAACGGTCCGCCAATCTGTCCGCTCAATTAGCAGGGCACTTTGTGGCGGCGGTCGCGACGTCTTCCAAGGAAGACGCTGTCTTTGTTGTCCTCTCTAGAACGGCTTACAGCTTCGTGGCGACACGACGTCTCATCCTCCGGCTAGCAGGGACAATACCTGGTGGGCATAGGCAGCCGGCTAGTCGGCTACTTGTTTGAGGATTAAAAGAGCGCCGCTCCCTTGTCATCTCTGGACGCTGGTTCCGAGAAAACTGGGTTCCAGGCGTGGGAACGCTGCCCGGCTACGCTTCTCAGCGACAGCATGGCGCCTGCTGACGACGGTCATAACACCACCAGCCAAAGAGACTCGCTCAACTCGTGCCGCCACGAAGGCCTGCCACCACAGGTCACTGCCGGCGCTCCCGATCTAACCATGATGATGATGATAGTGGTGATAAACGCTCGCGAACACAACGCCGCCTACCGCTCAATAGTTGTGACCGCGAAATACGGCTTTTGCGCGAGACACGTGCGCCACGCGGCGCAAACAACTTTACAGTAAGTGTCAGCACTCCCGCATAATTTACTCGTTTATTTCATGTCATCTGAGGCGACAATAACCAAGAATCGCCAACCTATTGGGGCCACGTGCACGCGTTGCCAAACCTCGAAGGTTGCATTTGATCGTCCAGCTGATATAGATTAAGCTACCATTATTGTATTTAATTGGCTCAGGGCTACGCGCCCTCTCACAAGAAATCGCACAAAAAGATCATTTTCAACATATTACTTTTACGGAGCGTACAAAGTATCGCACGGGTGATGCGAGCGAGCTATACTTTAGATATATAAACGTGTCAAGCAAGTAACGCTTCTTCGCTTCCCATTACAAAAGGCGCACTAAGCCCAATCGTCACTAGTTGCTACGCACGTGCACCAATCGTTGCAAGCCATGATTGAGGCCGGAGTACCTGCAGCTGCACGTTAAAGAACCCCAGGTTATCGAAATTCGCGGAGCACTTCGCTACGCCGTCCCTCGCACTTATATCGTCGTTCTGGGTCTTAAAGCCCTGTAAATAATTATTAGGTTAATGGCTGCCAGCCGAAGCAAATAATGCGGTTGTAATGGCCCGAACATCTTGGAAGACCGAGTCTCGGGCGACTGAACTACGGGAGGCGTCAATTGCCCCGCATATATATATTTACTGGTGCAAGTTATATAATATACTTATAATAATAATAATGATAAATATTAATATCAGGGGTCTGACGTCCCGAAACTACGATATGATTGTGAGCAACGCCGTTAAGTGGAGAGCTCCGAGAATTCAGAGCATCCGGCGTTCTTTAACGCGCATTCACTTCGCCAGCATACACCAACATCCACAATAACCACCTCCAGCTAAGTGCTACCGCCACTCCAACATCTACCACAAGCGCAGCCACAAGGGCAAAGAATTAGGGGATTTATTTGGGCGCTTTCACCTATCGCGAACTTCGAAACGCGACCGCCGTTCGTTGCTGGGAATCGTACCCGCGTCGTGGATCTGCAACAGCGCAAATCTTAGCAGATCTTTGGTCGCTAAGCTACCAGGGTATATCTGAGAAACACATCGTGAGGGAGCCCGAATCACGCTAAAATTATGCTTGAATAAAAAAAAAAACGCACGTTTTCGGTGGAATGTGGCACGGCGCGTATGAAATGACGGTAGACGGAATCCCCAACGTCATTTTTTCCTTGTTACGCAAATTCGTTCTCCCACACATTTTTTTTTTTCTCGTCATTGTTGGATGAGTCGAGGCTAATGTGTTTATCCGTTTGACAGTGGCAGTCGCTGCTGCATCCCACATCGCCTGACCGCTGTGCGCATTAGAAGAAAGGGGGCACCAATTCTTGCACCGAAAGCGTTTACGCCTTGCAAAAGCATGAGTGAGCGGAGCACCTCGGACATGGCCATTAATACAACGTTTTGCCCGAATCACTTGCTAATTTATATTGAGCTCAATGGTGTAGTTAAAACTCGACGAGACGCAGTGTAGGGCCTTCTTGGCGCAGCATAAATGTTACTGCGAGAAGCGCACTTTAAGGCATTCCTTAACGAAAGCAGAAACAGAACGAGAAAAAAACTTCCTATTGAAGGTCTTATTGCACACTATAGAACTCTAGAAAAGCAAAAAACAGGCGGTGAATGCAAGATAAGCCGGGCGCATATCCTAACAGACTGGATTCCAAGAGAAGGCAAGCGGGTGAAGGGGAGACAGAAAGCTAGGTGGGCAGATGAGATTAGGAAGCTTGCGGGTATAACGTGGCAGCAGCAGGCACTGGACGGAAGTCAGTGGCGGAACATGGAAGAGGTCGTTGTGCTGCAGTGGGCGTAGTGAGGCTGATGATATATAACAAAAAATGAATGGGGAGGGAGGGGGGGGGTCTACAATTTTCGAATGCCTAATGTGTCACGAGTGCCACGCTATTTAGGCAACTTACATCACATATTTTCGCGTCCATACATAGTTGTTATTACAACATGGTGTCTCAAATTTTGTCGACGTGCAAATACAAAAACTTCGGGCGTTTTGAGCTTTAACAAGCGCCCAATGAGCGGTACACGGGCGTTCTTGCATTTGGCCACCATCAAAATCCGTCCATCATGATCATCAAAATGACAATGATGATGATGAAAATGCCTAAGGAATCGGAACCAGCAACTTCGAGCTCAGCACCACGACTTCGTGGCAGTGAGATATCTATCACGGCGAGCAGAATGTGGACAGGTTTGGAAGGAAGACTCACTAGGAATCAAAAAAAAAAAGCTGGAGGACACTTAAGCTCCGCCTACAAGAGTAGGTCGCCAGCGCGTAATCGCACATAGTGCGCATCGCCTTCTGAACCATGTTTCGGTACTCGGTGCATGCCTCAACCGCGTCGTAAGGAAACGAAAGTATCATTGAATGCCAGTTTCCAAGTATACGCCATAATTATTACTTGTGCGAATCAGCGAAACAACCACTACGCGAACCTATGCAGCTGTTCACCTTGTTGATGGTTCTGCTGCTGATGATTAGATACATCTGTACGCTTTGTAATGGGTGAGCCTTAGAAACACGTTCTCCTCGCTCTGTTCCAATCTTTTTGACCCCTGGCGCGATTCTACGCTTCTGCAACGCAAAATATGATGCGTTAAACACGACAGTGATTGTATTTTTTCCACAGAATTTTCAACTTATCTCGCGACTCTGAGACAGAACACCTGCTTGCTACGCAAACGGCCTAGGAGGTTAACCCCCGTATTCAGAAACGTTCCTCGACTCGAATTTCATCGTTCACTTGACTGAGTTGGCCACTGCGCCGCTGCTCGACTAAAATTGACACTGAATGCGCTTCTCAAGAATCGCTGCAGAATATTGCCGATATGCAGTGACTTGGTCTGCCAAGAAATGGCGCTCTCATCGACTTCTTCAAGTCGAGGAGAGCCCTTGAGTGAAGGAGCGTTTGTGAATACGGGTGTTAGATTCCCACTCGGACATGGAATAATCTTATTTTGCTTGCATATTTCTGAATTTTTTTTTCTTCACGGACAAGACCGTGATTTTTCGCTCCCTACCAACGACGCCCAATATGTACACGCCGTCACCGACACCGGAATATCAGCGAAACGAGCTCTGAAACGTTATCGCGTTAAAAAATAAAGGTACCCGAACTTGCAGTCCCTACCAATGTCAGCAGCCCCAGTTTAAATGATTCTTCAAAACCTGATAAGATTAGGTATATCGGCGACTGCAAAAAAAAAAGTGGAAATCGGACAATCTTAAAGCAGTCCACAATAAGGAAGCTGGTCGCACCATATTCACGACATCGGCATTAAAAAATGCCCACATGTTATACCAGGTGTGAGATTCAAGGCCACTCCTTCGCGTTTGCATATTTGTTTGATGTGTGGGGTTCCAGGTCCCAAAACACATTATGAAAGACGCTGTAGTGGAGGGTTCTGGAAATTTCGACCACCTGGAGTTCCTTAACGTGCACCCAAATCTGAGCACACAGCCTCTATCGAAAATGCAGCCGCCGAAGCCGGGATACGATTCTGCGACCTGCGGGTTGCGCTTTTAAATATCACCCATGCGGGCTGCAGTGTATGTTTCCCCAAATAAGCTTACCACGTATAGTATATATCAAACCTCGTTCGTGGTATTCGAAGATATGGTATCACCGCGTTTTCCGTTGCTATCTAATATCCTCGCCCTCCGACCTTGGCCACCGCGGTTTGCACAAAAAATTTGACGCAGACCGTCACATCTACTATATAGAAAGCGAGCTGAGTGCCCATGCATGCATGCACGAGTTCACAACGCGCTATGTACGCATGCATGAATACACAACACACAGGGAAACGAACTTGGCTCCAGTACAACTTAGCTGTTTTCACTACAGAGAAACACCAAGAGATGCTACAGGGCCCCGGCTCCAGCTTGTGCGCGCGCAAAGAGCGCGTGATGACGTGTTTCCCCGCCAAATTGACGTGTGTGAGAAACTTACCAATCACCGTGGAGGCGGAGTCGTCGGACCGAAGCGTTGTGGGAAGGGCCATCCTCGTTTGGGAGAGACGAACTATGGTGGCTAGAAAGGGACTTTACTAGCCACTATAAACGAACCAAAGCCAACTCCGTCGATTCACCGCAACGCGAACAGCGGCACTTCGTCCACAATGCACCGCGGACGACTAAATGCTCGTCGCTCCATAATGTCGAGCGCAGTTCGCGGGCGCCCCAGAGAACAGCTGCCGCGCATCGGTGTCGTTCGGAAAGAGCCACGCGCGTGCTGTATATTTTGTCAGTCCAACACAAAAGGCGGCCACAAAGGCCACACTCGTTTTACAGCCTGCGCGGTGCAGCCGCGAAACGTGCGGCAGCGCCGGCAGGAAGGCGCCTCGCAGCGAGCGCGCCGCCATGCACAGGCGACATTTCGAAGCGTCCCGGTAACGTCACAGGCGCTTGGCCGCGGTCGAGACCACGCGCCCGGCAGCAGCTGACGAGGAATGAAGGAGAGGGGGGGAAAGAGCACAAAGTGCATTCTCAAACGCACAGAGACAACACAGAGAGACGTTTCACGAGGAAAAAAACAAAACACATACGCATCCGACGACGGGTCGAGTGTCGTCCCCGAGTTGACGCTGACGCGTGTTCCGGCGCGGCGACAGGTATGCGAGTTTTCAGCGTCAGTCCGGCTGCGATCGGAGTGCACGCTGAACCACAAAACGTACGCCGTATAACAACCGGTGGCAAATATCGACGACACGGCGCTCACACGAGCCCCAACAAGTGGACGGCCGCCTCGTAACACCGAAAAGGTGGGGAAAGAGGGAGAGAGAGTCAGCCTGTTGATGCGGGCAAAGTGCGCGCGCGCACAGACAAGAAGACAGCTGTAGACAACGCGAGCCACACATCCTGCCGAGCGCTGGACGCATCGAGCGCTGACGGCTATTGGAACAGGAAGCGCTCTTTCCACTCGCGAACCTCGAGTCCTGATCCCGTCTCTCCGATATTGTCAAGCCAGAGAGCCGCGGGACCGCGAGGTTCGCCTATAGGTGTGTTACGCGAATCCAGCACCGCGCCGCAAGTGGCGCATTTCGGGGCCAGTGGACGCTATAAATTCGGCGCTTCCAGCGGGGTTTCACCGAGCAGCTGCATCGCTAAGCGCCGTCGTCACCAAAGAGCTGTAAACAGAACACCGGCGCGGGGCGATCACGCCACGATGGGAGTAAAGCAATGATGGAAATGCGGGACAGCCGTGCGACAGCGAGTCCCAGCGACCGCCTGGTGGTGGTGGCATCGCGCTACGACGTCTTGAGGGTGAGTCAATGCACATTACTATAATGTGACCACGCGCAGCCGTGTCATTACATACGCACGCGCTTGGCTCGTAGAACGCGGTCTCCCGAGCCAGACAGGATGGTGAATGATTACGCTGCCGTTCACTGAGCATAGGCGTACGTAGGATAATTAAGCTGGAAACAAACACGCGGTGAAGATTATCGCTTCTTTTATTAACCTGTCACTGCAGTGACAGGCCATAGGCCCGCGCATATATGTGTGGCTGTTGCCAACATACTGCAGAGAAATACTTATCGCCTCTTGCACCAGTTTAAAACAGCTTGGATAAGGGGCAGATAGGTACAAAAGTATTTGAACGCATTAGAAATAACATTTGGAAATCGAAATTCCAAGGAACTAAAAAAACCGCTTGATACTCATAGATTGCTTTCTTCATTAATTAAACCCTATGCCACGGAATGAATGAGATCATTTAGGTTAGGCAGCACCAAGGGAGACTGCAGAGGCCTTGATATTTATACAGCGCACCTGCGAGCCCAATCTAAACACAGGGAAGTAGCGATGTGCAAAAAAATTTTTATTGTGTTTGTGCGCGAGCATGTGTGCGTGCGTGCTGTAACCAAAACAACAATTCAGTTGAACGTATACATGCAACGTCGAAAAGCACGTACGGTCGGTCGTTCCTCATCGTCTCACTTCCTTTGCGTACATATAAGGGTCACGAAATGGAAAAAAAACAAAGTAAAATGCGGCGCAGACGGCGGATAGGCGCTGCAGATATTTATGGTATGACAAGGGCACCAAGCGGCGATTCTCATCGATTAAACGAATGGTAGACATCGATGATAATTATTAATGGTGTTGCGGGATGCGATTGTAGCGTGGCAAGCGGAAAAAGCGACTCCACAGTCGAGGGTCAGTTTATTAATATTACATTCACGGGAGACGTCTATTACAGAAATGAGAGATTTGCACAAGAAAATGATGAAAAACACACAAGCGCGCATTTATTTTGGCCATTTATCTTCACGGCCTCATCTAGTGCCAAACGTTTCGCACCCTCTGCGGGAGCAGAGAGCGCCTACATTTTATGTGAGCTGAACAAGCTAAACTATTGGAAATTTTACGTCCCAAACGCGCCATTGTCAGAAACGCCGTGGTGGAAAGCTCCGAAAATTTTGACCATCTGCTGTTCGTTAACGTGAACCTGAATCTAAGTAGACAGGCGTCTGACGTTTCACCTCCATCTAAACGCGATCACCACGGCCAGAATTCAATCCCGTCGAGCACCACAACCACTAGGCCACCTTGGCGGGTAGATGCCGAAATCAAAGAGAAACTGAAGACGCCACGAACAAATCCTGTCCCGGGCACGCCAATGCGCCCAAAGTATGTGAAAACTCGGTACACGTCTACCGACTACAACTGAAAACGCGTCATCACGGCCAGATTTCATCTGAAATCGCTTTATCAAAAATTGAAGGACACCTTTAGGAAATTCCAAATGTATTCAGCAAAAGCCTGTGGCCACCCCCACGGAGATGGCGTTTCCGCTCAAGCCGCTGTGCCGTGACGTGATTGCCGAGAGAGTGTAAGGGGGGAGAGGCCACAGCCAGCACCGTTCCAGGACACGGCCAGGCGGACGGTGAAAAGTCTTTGCTATCTAATCCCTTAACAGAATGAACGGCCACCTTCATTCCATCGAAACAAAGTCACTGACTCCTTCACATGCATTCCCAATATATTACATGTACACGGTTTCATCGATGGCCCTTTTTCGTTTAATATTTTCCAAACGGTATTCCCGTATGGACGCATAAACGTCAATTTGACGCGCCTCGGAAAGTGACAAGATTGAAGACTGCTTTACGACTATTTCAGACCATTTTCCTCTCATGGCCTAAATCGGCATTCTGCTTATATATCAGTGATATCACAAATAACGGGTCTGCACGAGCTAGTCCTTACCTCAAGTGGGATATTGAAATGTAGTTCACAGACTGTGTTGTACTGAAGGCCGAGGAAGCCGCCAGGAAGAAGACGATATAGTTATAGCGCGAGAACAGAACGATGACAGAGACAAAAAGGACACCTTCTTATCTCTTTGTAGTCGTTCTGTTCTCGCGCTATAACTATCGTCATGTCATTTCCTATACAAAGGAAAGCTATGAGGTTCATTTACAACAAGTACAGACATACAGATTCTCCGACTAAACTAATGAAAAAAGCTTGATTACTTACTCTATAGAATAAAACAAGGTTAGCACGTGCAAAATTCATACATGAATTAATACATGGTCATTTAAACATTGATGTATCCGCCTATCTTACGTTTGATCAAACTAGAACAACACGCCAAAAACACCCAATGAGACTTAACGAATACTCCTTCAACACAAACTGCTTTAAGTACTCATTCTTTCCGTTAGCCACTAATGAATGGAATAAACTGGATCCGAGTATCTCCAGCACTACCGAATTAGCAAAATTTCTAACCCTTGTCGAAAAAGAACTTTGTATTATGCAAACGGAATCACCTGGTTGATTTTAATGTGTGTGTTCGTGTGAACATTGTACGAGCGAAGTATCATGTCATCATATTTTTTCTTTAAGCAATTTTTAGTACTGAATCCAGGTGAAGAGAAATCGCTCTGTTGATTCTTGAACATGTTTCTGTTTTTCAGTGTGTATAAATTTGCCCTTCCTTGAAATACTTCGCCATATTGTAGGGTAGTTTCTTATTGCTGTAATTTCTTGTTGTGTTTCTTCATGCATATGCCAATATGTCAACCAATGTGTCAACCAAGTCGCTGCATTTATTTTCTTCTGACAACTTTTCTTTACACTAATGTTTTATGCCTTCTTTGATCTGAAATTGTTAATTGATCCGATTCTGTTAGTTTCATTCTGTACTTTATCGCGATGTATGTCTTTATTGTGTACTTATTCGAATTTTTATGTTCACGCCCTTTCTGCTAAAATCCCTGACGGGATTGGCAGTATGTCGAAATAAATAAATAAAATAAATAAATACCAACTAGCCCAAGCTGCCACACTTCTAAGCCAGGAAGAAGTGCCGGCCATGATCTAAGCGGGATTTTTCGCTCGTTTCACCAACTGGCAGGACCGCATACCATCAGAGGTGACTAAAGCAAAACTTGCCTTTGTCGCCTTCTCTATATGGCACAAGTATACCAAAGGTTGCGGGTTCGATCCCGGACGCAGCAGTTGCAATTCCATTAAGGCAAAACGCTAGAGCGACGGCGGTGCTCTTCAAGAATCCCATATAGTTGAAGTTATCCCGATATCACGGTGACGTCTCTCATAACCGGAGTCACTTTGTAACGAAAAAAGGAAGCGACCTCTGGCCAGAACGTGCGTTTAGATCTAGGTGGAAATGTTTGGGCTGCATTATAGTGACAGATTTAAGCAACCAAAGGACATAGCTTTTCTTTTTTTTAAAGAAATACCCAATTTGCACGAAATATCATCCCGAAGAACTTGCCCTGAAAAAGCATGAGAGAAAAGGTTTTAGCCCCCCCCCCCCCCAACTCTAGCCTCGGATAAACAAATACGAGGTAACGCATTGTTGAAGTATCTTCGAATCGAAAAGACTTGCTAAAGCCGACAGAACGCTGATAGCAATGCTAAAGATGAGTCTACAAACCCATGAATCCCATAACGAGACGAAACTGCGCCCATTGTAGCAGCAAGTAAGAGAGCTTTATCACTATAACAGCGCCTGAGCCTCCTCGCCGGCGGCAATGACATGCCGGAACGCATGCAATTGAGACCGTTGACGGAGAGCAATTTCGTGAGGCTTTAGAGTCCTTTACCGAGTTAGGCCACGCTCCTCGGCAAACGGCGAAAACAAATAGGCCTTCCGTTGCTCAAAAATCGTGCGCTGTTAAGCCTTCCGTGCGAGTGCTAACTAAAAGACTTGACGCCTCCGCCTGACAGAAACGAGAAAAGCCCCTCAATAACGTGAGAAGTTCGAAGCTGTCCGAGGCACCTGCACGTTTCTTCTGTGCTCTTTCCGCCGCGTCAACTGCTGCGCATCGCGCAATGATATATGGGCGACATTTGAACGACGCCCAACGCGTTTAGCGTATACCACGAACCGGTGCTACAAGAAATAGAAGGTAGATCAGGCACAGAGAAAGGGAACAGTCCGCCGTGTCCCTCGCGACGGACTGTTAACTAGAAAAATAAGGGTGGGGTGAGTCACACTCAGCAAGCATTCTCAAATCATGAACGGTAATCTGCGACTAACCCTCAAGGCGAACGTATATAAAAGCTACATATTACCGGCACTTAAGTACTCTAAAAAAAAAAAGGGAGCGAGAATGGAGAAACGGGCTCCGTTCCTCCTTCGGCGCAGCGACTTTCTCCCTTTCGGGCGCTTTACCCGTCGCGCCCTCTCGCGGCAAGGACCAAAGGAGCAACGTTCCTCCTTCAGCGTTCAACTTTCTCCTCAATCACGGGGCTCTTGCTCGCGCGCATGCGCACGCCAAGCCTATAGCCGGCCGCGGCCAGTCGCGAGCGATTGCTTTTGCCTAAGATTGTTGTAAGCGAGGCAGGAATGACGTTTTCTTTGTTTTGTTAGTATAGAGTAAAAGCCTCTCTCTCTTTTTTTTTTATCGTCAGGCACTCGCACGATGCTCCGCACACTTCCATGTGTGTCTCGTGTTGTTTCATACTACCAATTTGTCACGAATACAAGGAGCTCTGCTTCCCAAGCAGTCTTGCTTTATCGATTACCTTAGAGTGTAAAAAAAATAATGATTTTTTTCGGTGTCGACATACTTGGTAAGCCCACGCATTTTTAGTTTCGCACGGCACCAACAGCACTCATGAATTCAACGAGGCGCGTAAAAAAGCATCACACTTATTTTTTCAATAGTGTAGGAAACCTGATACCACTCCACAGTCCATGCGTGAAAGTACGATCATATACAATTGATAGAGTTATACGTGTCACTACTACCATATGGATGTTCTTTGCAGTTTACCCCCATTCGAATACGGCCGCCGTGGTCGGAAGTCGAACCTGCGTCCATCAGCATAGTCACACGACCCCCAATAAGGCTATGCTACCACGGCAGGTGAAAGTACAAAGGGAAACAGGCTGCGAAGTTTCACCGAGCGTTTATTCGCCAGACTAGATTACAACCATTAGAAACTTTTTAAACATCATCATAACTAAACTTTTGAGAAAAGTGAACCAATGACTTCTGTAGGTTAAACCAAATTCTCAATCGCATTCGTTTTGAATTGCCCATGCCAGCACTGAGAAGTAGGAAGGAATTATGCACGCGAGCACGCGAGCAGTATGTCTTTCTCATCCATGATTCTCCTTTGTCGTGAGAAACTCAACACAAAATGCACTTCTAGTAGCAGCTGTGCACAGCAAGTAAGTACTAACGCTCACTCACCTTTGTGAAAAGAGTATTCCGAATCCAGAGTAATAACCACCACAGCCACAGCGCTAACAACAAAATTGTGCAACGCACTATGATTGCAAGTTGACACGCGAGGCGAATCGCGAGAGGCATCTGAAGCAGAAAAGTATGCAGGCACAACATTCTATAAGGTTATAGTAAACTTGCGCACTGCAGCGATAGTTCCTCCACTCAAGTATGAGAGCTGCCGCGGCGCCAACAGCCACTGTCATGGCTCACGAAAAAATACCGTCGGATGCGAGGTCATCGCTTATTTATCTCGCAAGACCCGCGTTGTAACGTACGTATACACTGCTAGGACGGTCGTTACCGCATCAAAAACATTGTCATTGAAGGGCTAGTGGTGTACTATATCCATGGCTAACGGCCACACTTGTGGTACGCACGTAAAAAGAATATAAGCAAACGTTAAAACGAAACAACTAAACGAGGTCGACGTGACCACAGAACACCTACCACGACGGAGACAAAGTTTGGTCTGCATGCTGCGCCCTCTCCAAGTAACCAAAAGAAAAAAAACGTGACCTCCGAAATGGCTAACGCGTGGCAAGTGTTTGCACTCTCAGAGGCTTCAAGAAAAAAAAAAGTAACTGTGGCCGTGCTCGACAGATGGCGCAGCGTTCGAAAGACCGTGGGCATTCTAAGCACGGCTTGGGGCATCCGGCTTCGTGAAAACCTGATAAGCTCTAGTAATTATTCCGTTCATTATTGTGCAACCATTTATTAACTAAGGTTTGCCTAAGCATCAGATACAATATATTTACGTGTGCGCATGTTGTGGTATTGATAAAAAACGTAAAAAAAGTGTAGGAAAACCTACTTGTAACCTGTGCCACTCAGGTCAGTTGAATTTCATCGCTATATAAGCTGGCGCGCTTTCATAGTAGAGTGTGAGTAAACACGTCGAGGTGTGAGCCGTTGGTTTGAATGGTTGATTGTGCTCTTGTTGCGTACTTGTTAGCGTATACGCTAGTGTACTTGTTGCGTACTATTTGTGTTCTATGTGACCATGTGTGCATGTGTAGCTATATGGGTTGCATCAGCACATAATAGGCTTTCGGTGTCCGTAAGTGGTCTTGAATGGGTTGATGCGTAAACAATCCGCAAGGGAGCCGTGATAGTGGGTAATACCAACAAACGTCGCAGTAGCCAACTTTTTTTTTAAATTTTGTTCAATCCCTCTAGATGGCGCCACCTACCCCCACCTACTTCATTGCTGTGGCGCGCTCACACCTCCATCGATTTATATATCGTTGAACATCTATCTATCAAAGCTGCACTACGGATTCGGAATGGTTTCGCTGCGATCGAGTGTACGGTTTGGAGGCACATCTCGTGACCTGCGGACCCGTAAGCGCATGGATAACGTCGCTACACTATGTGAATCTGCGAGAAATAAATACAGCAAGCCTAGCATGCACTCTTCAGGTGAGGGCTGTGCAGAAACCGTGTCTTTCGGAGTGAACGTGGCTTCGCTGACCGAACGAAACGTACTTGCTCCATCGTTCTCTTTCGCGATGTGTTCACTGCCACAGGTTCGTCTGCTTGTTTTTATAATGATTTCGTTCAATATCAAGCTCAGCGGGACCGTTTTTTGTAACTTTCAGTGCCGTGTATTCCTTACCAGTCGAGAATCGTTGCATTTGCTAAGCCTACTCGCTTCGCCGGGGGGCAGCCATGTTGATTTTCATAAGGAGAAACGTGTTTCTCCGTGGATGAGGGAGCAACGTTTCTCTATTTGAAGACGAACATTGGGGACATCGCCGTTCCTCCCTAAATGGAGAGTACGTCACTCCATTTTTTTTTAAGAGTGTACGGAGCAAAAACGTGGACGCTTACAAAGAGGGTTGTTCGGCTGGCATTGAAATCGACGCGGCGAGCGATGGAAAGGAAGATGATAGGTGTAACCTTAAGAGACAAGAAGAGAGCAGAGTGTGTCGAAGAACGAGTCGGCGTATAGGATATCATAGTTGAAATGGACACGGACCGAGCACGTGCGCGTGTACTTACACACAATGACCAGCGGTCATTCTGTCTAACTCACTGGATTTCCAGAGAAAATGCAAACGCACGAGGGGGAGAAGTTTGCGGGTACAAAGTAGCAGCAGCAAGCAAAGGACCGAGTTGACTGGCGGATCATGGGAGCAGTGGGCGAAGTCAGGCTGATAGTGAATACGGTGCACGACCATAGACAATACACGCGAAAAAGTATACTTAGTGCCGATCGGTATTGAAGACAAGCAAGGAGGAGAACTTTTTAGATGCGTCAGTGCAGGGACGTGGCCATCATATATGTATACGTATACGTCAATGAATGTGGCAAACATGAGACCAACTTCACGCGGCCTTTCTCTAAACGCCACCTCTATCAAGTTCTTTCCATCCATGCATAGAGCCAAGGCCGTCTCATTTTTTCTCTATCTCAAAGCTGTGCTTGCAAAACATATCACCGCCTTTTTCTTTCATTTATTTATTTATTTATATTTTTATCAATAACCGTTTAACCTAAGGTGTTTCGAATGTACGAAAATCCTCAAAATGGAACTGCGATATCGGCTCGCAACCTTCCGCTGTCTTTGTCTGTAGGTGACGTTTAAGATGCATATTCAAATGACCAGAGACTAGACGAATTTAACTTGGAGGAGACAGACGGTCAGGTCAAACGGAAGCATTAGGAACTTTCCAGCGAAGAGTTCATTTTACGGAGCTGTGAAATCCGACTAATGTCGCCGGTGAAACAAGCTGCCAAACTACTCCACGACTCGCTGAATGACGTTGCGATCAACAATCGACGTACTTCGTTTCGCGAGTGCGCGGGCTGCACTAAGACGCAGGTATCGTAAACAGAACACCAGGGCAATCGCTGTCACAATCGGCGGCATTAATCCGGTTATCCCCACTCGTGTATAACCAAGTTGCTCTCTTGGGCGTTATGGCTTCGGTTTCGCCGCATAACTGCGTCGAATTTAAAGAGCGAAACGATTTTTCACACTGTACTTTAAAAAAAATAAAACATCCCGATGCCAAAAACGCCACTGTTACCACGACACGACGCCTGGAAAGCGAGCAAACACGCGAAGAAAAATACGGGTGGAGACGCCACATTGAGATCTCCACACCAAACAGCGTGATGTCACGGTGTAAATTAGGTCTTACGTAGTTTATAATCGGTAAAAATTGAGCACATCGTCATCTATGGGGGCCATGGAGCCACATACGAAGTTTCAGAAAATTTCGTCGAACCAATGTCACGAAAATACGAGAAATGCTCTTGCGTAAAAACAGTTTATCATTATCAAGAAACTCGATCCACATCTTATTCGATCGCTATCATAACAGTCTGCGCAACACTACCGGTATAGTTTCCAACCTGGGCTCCACAATCCTGCCGGCGCACCGTTCTTATACTCACATTTTGAAATTTTTGACGCCACGGGCAGAGATTTCGGCACGAAAGTTAAATATGAAGCTTTAACCTTGATTTTCTCCACTAATAATTAACTTGTGATAGTGATGCATATGTTAGTAGAGGTCTCAGAGTGTAGTTCTTCAAACTAAACCAAGTCATTGTTCCTCTTCAGTATCCCTTTAATCATTCCTCGAGATTCGCCAACGGACGGCTTTTTTGGAAATCTCGAATCGGCAACGGGCTACTTTCAAGAAGGACATCAATTTAGCTGTATAGCTTGTGTTTATATCCCAATTACTAATGAATAAATGCTTGTCAATACAAGTGACAAGACAACTAGGCTGCAATAGTCACATAATACTGACATCACCTGACATACATCGACACATAAGCCACACGCAGTTCTCAAAATTATTATCATGAAGTTTTGTCGTAAATTGGCAGGGATATATGTACCCGTTCATGTGACAACTATATGAAGAGCTATTAATGAGAACTCATAGCAGTAATTGTAGCGTGAATGACGCAGGGACCAAACATGCGAGCTTCGAAAAAAAAAGCGCCCGGTGCTAAATACGTCCGATTTTCTAACAAAAGAAAACGAACCCTTGAATTATTTCCTTCAAATATATTGACACATGTATGGAACTGCCCCTCCGACGCAAACGCTAAAATGACACCCAAAAGGACGAATACGACAATGTTGTTGTTGTGGGTTGAACTCTCGAGCTGCCCTGTTGGCCTGCAGTAGATACTGCGCTCTGCACGGAGTCAGTCAGACTCGATGTGAGCGAATAAGTCTTCCCGGTAACATATGTTGCCACTTATTTCTACAATAAGAGAATACAAGCTACAGAACTATTTTGCGAGAACGCAGCCGCCTGCATACAACTGCCTAGACTTCGAGTGTTCCCACCACTGCCAGCAACAGCTCATGCGAGTCGTCTCAGCTATAGCTTCAACTACTTTACCGTCGTATAAACGAGACGCCAACCAACCTATTTCACAGCTGTTCAAAAGTGTACGCAAAATGTTTCCTGCGCGAATATCAAATGGGCACTTTGCACTATTCACTGCAAAAGCAGGAACACTCCACGTGGCCAAAGGCAGAGCACGAAGCCGGCGCTAGGCAAGTTATAGTGTATCGTTTGTGAGAATAAAATCAATCTTTTGTGTCGCATTCAATGGTTAATAAGTAGTCCCAAGTGCGGGCACAGTTATACAAAAAAGCAAATGGTCTTTTCTGGTGAAGTTCTGATAGCCGTGTAAAGGTTGCATTGGAACAGACTGAATGACGTTATCGTTTTCCCGGTAGAACGACAGAGTACTGCGCACCACACGACAGCGCCATTGTCCCGCTGTTGGTCATGCAGTGATACACAACCTTTGCACGTAGTGGTGGAGTACATTTCTTGCACTACGGCTCGTATTGGCTGAAGCGACGTGGCCGAAATGCAACGAATCGCACGGCTGCATGGCATTTCGCACGCGTCGATCGCCGTTTTCGTACAGCGCATTAGGACTGTCGTAATGTTCACAAACAGGACCAGATGCGAGATCGTTCAATATGAGAGGAGATTGGGGGAAGCCAGCATATGTGAACTCCGATACCGAAAGCAGAGTGTGGGGCGCATGTATCTATATCCTTGCGGTATGTACGAGTAAAATGAAGGGGAGGGGGGATTCTATTTATATGTGGAACGGACCCGTGTTCGCAAAGGTGGAAACAGCGCTCAAACGAACCACACAGATAAGGAAGACACACAACAAGTGCTGGTTATCTTCTCTGTGTTGTTAGGTGGTCCTGTCTGCTTTACAAACACGAACATTCGTAAAATAACGCTTACGAGAGTAGCAGTCCGGCTCTCTCGATCGTGCACAGTTATTCTTTAAACGCAAAAACAAAGCGCAGCACGTGAGAGCTGCTTCCAAGAAAAACGACATTCCGTCGTCATTCGTCGAGGGTCTGCGCTTCTTGCTTCCACAACGCTATAGTAACGCGACAGACACAGTTCCCGAGTCAGGGACGTCAGAAAGGAGAGTCCTTGTCGAGGAGCGCAGCGCGATAGCTTCGAGTGCCTCCAAAACAGGCCTATACGCTGCGAGGAGCACCGTGCGCTATAGATATCACTAGTAGATCACAAGCACCTCGAAGGAACGCTAAGGCGAGGCACCTGCCCGTCGCTTTGCGTTCTACACCTCATCACCTCCGAGACTGGCGAGCATCTTTCTCCGCGGTCGCGCGTGCCTTCGTTTTCGAAGATAACTGCCAGATGGCGCTCGTGTTTAACGTGCCTAGACGCGCTTGTTCGCCTCCGTTACACGCTCGAGGCACTCTAACGCAGCGCCTTCAGAATACCATTCACCGATTTTCTTGCGCAGAACATCCAATAACCGTTTTGTTCACTCTTTCCAGACGCAAGACTATCGTCTTTCGATGCATTCACAGTGTAGCAAAACTATTCGCTAATGCTACCATCATAGGTTTATCAATGCAAAAAGAGAAGGAAGTCCAAAGTTTCATGACGAATGAACCAGCAGAGATCGTCTAGCGGTTATGGCGCTCATCTGCCGATTCGAAGGTCACGGGATCAAATCCCGACGGAAGCATTTTCGAGGAAATGCCTAAGGCCCGTGTACTTATATTTAGGAGCACGTCAAAGAACCCGTTTTATATTTTTACCACGGAAAAACCCCAGGTGGTCGAAATTTGCGGAGCCCTCCAGTACGGCGTCTGTCAATCATATCGCGGTTTCGAAACATTACACAACAATAATTAACATTTTCAAATTCAGCGCGGAAATCTCCGCACGTGACGTCGACATGCGTGAATAATTTTTTTTTGATATCTTGGCGGCATTGCCTCCCATTTTTTTTTTATTTCACGAGTTAAGTTTCTAGATCCCTCAGAGGACAATAAATTTCATTTTTGTCGCTTAGGGATCATTACACGTAGACCCTGGTAGACGCTGTAAAAATCTGACGTCACGGTCAATGGTGTTGGAACTTTCACTATGCAGTGACCACGGATTTTCTCTCGGCGAGCTTTCTCGCTTACCAAGCGTCTTCCCGCAGCAAAAATAGTTCGCTTAGTGACATCAGGAAATAATTTACTAATGTGGGAAAAATCGAGAACCGATGAGCAGGACGCAAGAACACAACGCCCGAAAATGCAACGGCGGTTGAGCAGAAGAACAAGCCATGGAGGCGGCGGCAGCAACTCGAGCGTGACCTCATTCCCGATGAGGCAGACACTGCGTGGCGCCTCTCCATGGCTGAGGCGGCTCGCAGAAAAAAGCCCCGGCACCAAGGACCAAAGATAAGCGCGCCTCACTCACCGCGTTACGCAGAGGCACTCCAGAAAGAAAAAAAAAAAGCGAAGTGAGGCCTGCCCTCGTTTCCAAGCGAGCCTCAGAGGGGAAACGGAAGTTGCACGTACGTTGCATCATGCTTCGCAGCCCGACGAGGCAGACGCCGCCGCCGAATGTCCTCTTCTTTAACCTTGAAGGGATTCTTCGGCGCAAAACGTGCACGTCACGGTTGTACCACTTGGATCGCCACTTGCTTGCAGGCAACGGCAGAAGGGATTGGTTGATATGTGGGGTTTAACATCCCAAAACCACCATATGATTATGAGAGACGCCAACGGCAGAAGGGAATCAATCGGGAAACGGGGCAACGAACACAGAGCGTGCACAGGACGAGACCATAACAGTTTCGCGCGTACGGCGCGCCGGTCTTGATGAAGTGCTCCAAGATAAAAAGTCGCGAGGGATAACTTGCGTCAGGCTCTTGTCGATTAGATTTGAGGTTCGATTCGCGGAAAGCTATACACTTGCGAAATTGAAAGGGGGGGGGGGGACTTTCTCTTGCAGAAAGTGGACAGGCCTTTTGCGACACGCGGAACTTGCTGCACATGACTTCCTTTTCGTCAAGCAGCGAAGTTAATTTTTAACTGCAAAAAAAAAAAGAAAAACCAACGCTAGGAAAGGGTTGTAATGTGCGTGCGTGCTGGTGAATCATCCGTCAACTTTAAAGTAACGCAAAAAGACACTGCTGTATATGAAAGAAGATTATGGTCACGTGGAGACATGACGACATTGTTCATGCACCGGATGCATCGTTCCTCTCTGACCTATAGATACAACAGACATGGGTGTACTTATGTGCCTTACTTAATTCTTGTGCCAGTACGCCATTTTGCGATACATCAAAGTTGTACAGTCGGCTACAAAACAATACAGACCACTGGAGCACGCGCCAAAATCATCGCCACACCATCTTGGGTCAAGCCATCGGTTGCTCAAAGCATTGATTGATTGATTTGTGGGGTTTAACGTCCCAAAACCACCATATGATTATGAGAGACGCCGTAGTGGAGAGCTCCGGAAATTTCGACCACCTGGGATTCTTTAACGTGCGCGCAAATCTGAGCACACGGGCCTACAACATTTCCGCCTCCATCGGGAATGCAGCCGCCGCAGCCGGGAATCGAACCCGCGACCTGCGGGTCATTGCTCAGAGCATTTGTTTGGCGTTTTCGAGGGCCACGCTTCTGCTCTCGCCAACAGACTGCTTTTTCTCCACGAGTTCGAGTGGCCCATATTACATTGTGGCCGACTACTATCTTGAAAAGCCCGCGCGTACGCGAAACACCGGACGTAATGTCGAAACTTAAGATGATGCCACACGAGGTTCAAGTTTGCAGATGGCGACAGAAATACCTATCGGGTACCAGTAATACTGAAGTCACGTTCACGCGCGAAAAGCTGCAAGTCTCTTTCACACAGACGCCTCTTTTCTTCCTCCTTTTTATTCCTTCACAGAAGGAGAAGCGTCTGCCTGATCAGTGCATACGATTGCAAACGGCGCTCACATTTGTTTCTTTGAAAGGATTGCATCACGAGTACGACATTGGTGGCTTTAAATACGCGCACTTTGCCGTTGCTATGCGTGGTCACCCGCGTATAGGGTATGGGCGAAGTTTAACTAAGAGTTGCCGCTTTCCTCCACTTTGCTCTAGAATACGTGCTAGCTGACACTGCAAGCAAAAGTGGGTGTACGTACGTGGACGCCGAATGCAAATATTTCCCCACAAAAGCTCTTATCTGAAATGGCAAACTGCGGTTAAAAATAGAAACAAAACGATTTGCATAGTTAAGATCTAGGATAGCTAGCTGGAAACGCTAAGAGAATTTCGCTCGCTATTGTTTAAAGGCACATTATTGTGAAACAATGCATTAGCTTAGACTAACAAAATTGTACTTCGAAAACTAGCGTCATTAATTTCACTGCCACATGTTTATTAATAAATAAAAAATCAGTGTCAGAAGATCCACTATTAAATAGCCCATCGATGTCTCCAATGGTGACGTCACGAATTTAAAGACGGTCTTTTCGTATTTTGGACCCACTGGCCCAACGAAATTTCTTGAATCGAATACGAGAACCGTAAATTCTTTTTACGATCCCCCTTTAAAGGGTCACTAAAGAGCAAAATGATTATTTACGTATTAGGAAAGTACAATTTCACAGTCCTGAAAACACCACTCTTACCACGACACGAAGCTTGATAAGCTAGAAAAACGCGCGAAAAGAAAATGCGGGTGGAGACGCCACCGTGAGATTCCACCACAATACACCGTGACGAAGAAAATTTTGAATGCATCTACTGGGTCATACATGGGTTCTACTCAATAAAAATTTACGTACATTGTCATATCTGGGTGCCATAGACCTAGCATACGAAGTTTCGGAAAATTTCATCGAGCCAAGTTCACTGTGTCACGCGCGAAATTTAAAGCAAATTGTACGCTTGATTTTCTCCGCTAATAATCAACTTATTATAGTGAGGCTTACGGCAGTGGTGTTCTCAGAGTGCAGTTTATCAGTCTACGCAACAATCTAAACAAAGTCATTGTCTCTTCGAGATGTCCAGTATGATAGCTGGCTCAACGCGCCAACTGAATTTTCCCGACCACTCAATCGCTTTTAATCAATCCCGCGTCCTCGTGATCGCGCTTTGTTGGCACGTGTCCACCGATGAGGTCTATCAATCGAAGAAGTCAATCAAACGCGCCCAACAGTGCGTGGAAAGGGAGCAAGGACAAGACGGCGAAAGTGAGCGAGGCAGCACACAACCAAAAAAGGCGCGGCCTCGCAGATAACCCAGGGGCACTCGAAAAGAATAGCGCGGTAACGCTTCGCATCAGCGCGATAAGCGAGGAGAGGTAAGTGGCCAGGCCGGGTAACTTGTTCCACGTTTCGTGAAAGATCGCGGGCGACACAAAGCCTGAAAGCAATCCTAGATCGACGAGACTGCACGCAAGGAGTAAGCGCACGTCAGCACACCACACTCGTAGTATAAGATTACTCGTGCCGATAGTTATAGCGCGAGAACAGAACGACGACACAGAGACAAGAAAGACACGAATGTCCTTCGCGTCGTCGTTCTGTTCTCGCGCTATAACTATCGTCATGCCGTGCCCCGAACTAGCCCAAGCTGCCACACTTCTGATAAATTACTCGTGCACCGAGTCGCGGAGAAACATTGATCAGGGCACACTCGAGAACAGCGAGAAGAAAGACGGAACAGCGACGAGTTCTCGTGAGCCGACAATATTACTACGCTATGCATGCGAGTGACAAGTCATTACGAAAAGTGATGATGGCGAAATGGTCGTCTTCGCCGAGCTATTCGCAATGCCCAAGGGCTATAGGCGGAGCGCCCGGCAATCCAAGATGGCTGCGGAACGGTGATCAACCCGTGAACTCGCATAAGATACGAAGCACGTACTGCCTGTGCCGCTTTCACGGGATGAACTCTTGATCGTCAAATGAATGTATATCAACCAAAGTACTTTCCCAAATATAGGAACTGCTTTATGTCCGATACTTCATTTCTTGCCGCAGTGCGAAGGTTGGTGGTGTCAGCTGATCGACCGTGCATCAACGATGCTTTGCGTAATCCTGAGTGTGCCACACAAAACTACGCGAACTAGAATTCACGTATGAACTGAACGGCACTCCGAGATAATGCGCTATTAGGTACATTCGAATGTTGCAGGTTCCATCAGCACGATCGAAACAAGGATATCGAAAGTAAATCATGCGTGCTCTTTTTGCAACGTCAAAATTCTGGAAATTCGTCAACGTCGTTTGGAAGGCACCGGTTAAGTGCAGAAGTAAGCGTGGACTGTAGTCGTAACTGCACTGCATATTTCATTGCTCTAACCATTTCGCTTCACTGGTCAAGCTCGAGCATGTCGGCGGCATGCGCCGCTTTGTAATATCCACCGTAATTGGGCTACAACATGCAGTGCACAAGAAAAATTATGCTTTTATTTTGAGCACGCTGAATAATATTATACAATAAAGATACAATCAAAATTACTTACGAGCGTGCAAAAAACATTTACGCACGACGGGGCGTGAAAGTGCAATTCGCTGCTCGTGAGCTATATAGCTGTCACTCTCAGCGCGTTGACAACCATCAACGTCCAGTGAAAAATGCTCGACGTCAAGACAGTTTCTTCGAACATCACGGCTGAAAGTAATCTGAGGAATTCTCTCCGCCTAACGACTTCGATGGCACCAACAACGAGTCATTCACCACGCGTGCACAACACTAACACGGCGTCACTCAGCACATTTTTCTGGGGGTGCGGAGAACATTTCGCTCCAATACCCGGCAAGAAAAAAAAAAAACGCTTGCAGTGTGCTGCCATCAAAGGCGCAGTGTAGGCCAAAGTTTGGAAGCGCAAATCGCGAGCCTGCGCTACTTTCCGCGTACAATGAATGTTACGGGATTCATGCAGTATACAAAAGCACCGACGAATGCTGATCGCGCGTAAAACAAGGCGAGTTTCAACTGCAAAGGCCAGACGATAACATTTAACTATCCCACGTTTGCTGCAGAAAATCTCGTGAAGCTGATATGTGTACTCTGCGAGCTATAATCGAAAGCGCGAGTTGCCACGTTTTTTCACGAAAACTTCGCGTCTCGCAAGAACGAATCAGATTTATCGTGTCACGGACGGTCCGGTATATTCACTCATGCCCAAAACGTACGAAGTGGTCTGTGTTCGTTTCTTGGTAACGCGTTAACACTGAGGCTAGCTAGCACCGCCAAACAAGGAAGCCTTAAGAGCGTCTGCCTACTGATCATCCTGGAGAGGACGCCACTGAATTCCGCTGGGCGGCGCGACAGTCTATGAACATTGCGAATAGTGAATATTTGCGAAACAGTATAAACTTTGCTTGCACTGTGTATAGTTACCTAAACATTGTTTCCCAAACAGCCCACTTGAATTATGGTTGTAGAAAGGACATATAGGGCGCCTCCATGTATACCCCTGGCACAGTTTTACGAATATGTGTCATCCCCAAGGCATACACAGGGTTCCTCTTTAAGGGAGGGTGGGATAGGGCGAAGGCTCGTTGCAGCGCTTCTCATGTCAATGTATGAAGCTGACCTTGCCCCCCCCCCCCCTCGCCCTCTTATATGACTATGGGGGGACGCCTCCCCTGCCCACGGCCTATGCCACTCCCCTTGCCCCTCCCCTCAAATTACAGGGTTCCTTATACACACGCTAAAAGCGAAAGCCATCTTTGTTTTTTTTGTTTTTTTTTCATAATCATTTCACCTTCCCAGCTCACCTCTGACGGTTTTTCGCACTATACATTTCCAAGATCGTGGGCATTTCCAGCTGTCTCCACCTCAACTGATTTTACACCACCTCAATTATCGGCCCACCTTCGATCAAGGGACGATATCATGCGATACCATCGTGTGGCACCACAATGAAGTAATCAATTATGGCGATGCGTCATGAATACGTCACGCAACGGCGCCTATCGCTCGATTCGACATCGACTGTAAATTTTCGCGTTTGACGAGGCATCCAAGGGTCTTAATAAACGGGAAAATCCCGCAGACTCGGACGGCCGCAACAGCACTCCCGCGCGACCGGGCGCCCAGAGAGGAGGTTCTCCCTCTCTCGGATCAGTTATAAGGCATTCGGCACGGCTACAAAGTTTCGAACAACCGCAGGACTTGTTGTGCGCTCATTATCGCGCAACGAACGTCGCGGGTATGGCAGATTTTTTCAGGGCGAGAAATAAACGATGCGCGCAGACCTCGTAGTCGCGAGGAGCCTCCGCGTACAACGGGCGGTCCTGCGAGACGCGTAAAAAATGCCGCCAGCCGCTTTCCAGGGAACACGCACAAGCTGGCGCCGCTATTTCGAGGGGCTGCCGGGTGGCAGTGCACGGCGTCAAGGTCTTCTGCGCCTCACAGCCTCAGCTGCCAACAGCGGCGCAGCCGCCTCACGCAGCGCACTGTTGCCGACCGCCCACGCCAGTCGCCCGATCCTATCAGAGCGCATGTAAGGGCCGCTTTCCAATTTCGGAGGTAGGCAGAAACTTCGGACCTGTACGGATTGCAATTCACGGCCATGTGAGAAGGCACCTAAACGTGGTGCGCTGCGTTTCGGGCGTACAATTCACCCAGGACAAAAATTAGCGTGAAGTTCTCAGCTTAATTGATCTGTAGGGTTTAACGTCCCAAAACCACCATAATATGATTATGAGAGACGCCGCAGTATAGAGCTCGGGAAATGTCCAACACCCGAGTTTCCTTAACGTGCACCCAAATCTGAGCACATGGGCCTACAGCATTAAGTTCTCAGCTAGAAATTCCACTTTAGTGCAGCACCAACGGACAGTCATACATTCGGTGGTTAAACACCCGTTTAACACCACAAGGTTCTGAGAGGTCGTTTCGCGGAAAATCTGACGTCGGCATCGGTGTCCTTGGTTGTGAGCGAAAATTCTTATTAGTGACCAAAAATGAGAAAACAGCAAAAAAATAATACAAATTTTCAGTTTGAGTGAGAATAGAATTAGCAGAGGCCGTCTAGGTGGCAAGCAGGTGTTCCACCTAGGAAACACCCTATTGCTTGAAATTGCTATACGAGAGTGGAAGAAAAAAAATGCACTATGAATGTGGAAAGAAATATGAATAAATTTTTTTAAAATATGCGGTTTCAGTGAGAATCAAACTCCACCCGTCTCAGCGGCAAGCAGGTGTGCTACTACAGAGCCACGCTAATGCTAAAGACAGTTTCAGAAAAACAGACATATGAATGCCATATAGCATGGCAGAGCGCCTACAGAATCGCGCCAGGAGTGAAAACCTGTGAACTGCACGATTCTTTTTTTTTTTTGACAGCACACCAACAAAGTGCTCAGACGTATACTTGATCATCATCAGTTCGAAAAAAAGAATCAACAGAGTCGGCAGCTGCACAGATTCACGTGTTCCCTTGCGGGCCCTTCACCGATTCACAACATGAAGAATTATGGCGAAGTGGGCACTAACTACATGTACTGGCAGTGGGAATTTCAGGGTAGTTTGAAACAGTCAATGTTAAACGCGCAGTCACTTTTCCTTGCGGCACTGTTGAGGCGTGCACCGGGAACCGAAGGCAAGCTATTACTCGAGAAGTCGATGCGTGCATGGCCAGATTACCTGGCCTGTGAGTTCTTCGGGGCGAACATCAATTGTCCTCCAAGTTTACGAGCGTGTATGCAAATCTAAGAAATTCGGGGGATGTGGGCTAAATAACCCTTCCACCCCCAGCAACGCTCAAAGGCAACTAGAATTCGCAGAATCATGAAGTCTTGCGACATTGACACACGTACGACAGGCTGCATTAACCACACTCGCTACAAGGCCGACAGTGCGCAGAGCTAAAGCTTTCAGGAGAATCGAACGTGTATTTTCATAGACCGCAGAAAACCGCAATATCCAAACGAAAAAACAAGTGGCGTTGCGCAAAGTTATAACAACCGATGCAAAAAGGGAAAGAAAAGAAAGACAAAGAAACACGGATATCTAAGCACGCAACGACGTTGAAGCGCATGACCCATCTTTGCATAGCATTCGGGCATGCTGCAGTCGGCGCCACTATATACGTCCTCATAGAGTTACTGTATACGGTATACCTTTAGCTAAAGGTAGCATATACTACTACATCCTTACACGTATTGCATCCGAGGCCCTATAACCCCATTCTACCACAACGCTCGTTAACTGCGCGCGCCACGAAACATGGGCGAGGCCAGGACGAGCCGTATATAAAACTCGCATATCACGGGGCCTTGAGCCGCGGCAGCTATCGCGCAGGTTATTTATACGCGATTCCAAGCGAAAGTGGGCTCTGCCAGGGCAAGACTCGAGCACTGCGCACCGTACGCCCCGTAAAATATATAGTTCTTTTTTTCATTCTCTTCTGCCATATGTTTATACACTGTACTCGCTGAAAGGATACCGCGCTACTGCATGTGTCTACGCGTGCATATCCTGCGTCTCACGCAGAACTATCAACACCACTGCGGTCGCTGTTGTAGTGAACAGTGCCGTCATTCATGTCGTCTGTTAGTTTAGTTCATCGGGGCCTCGTTCTCAGTTTCGGCGGCAATTGCGGTCGAATTTGATCACACCGTAATAGCTACCAGTGTAATACTAGTGTAACTACCAGTAATAACTATCAAAACACCCCCGCTTTCTTCTTTATCTTAAAGCGGCAAATAGGCTCTTCGCAAGAAGGGCTTCAATTCTCTTATTGGATGAGACTTCCAATCTTCCTCAACTTAGAAGATCATTTAGCTTTTCTACTGCTGCAATTACTGTCTACTTATCAAAGGGTATTTGCCCCTGCAAAAAATAAAAGGAGGATTTGTGAAGGCAGTGAATAAATATTCTACTCCGCTTACGAGCGTCGAATAACTCATTTTGCGGAAATTCCGGTGTCGGTGTCGTAGGTCGTAAGCGATAAAGCTTTTCCGTGACCCAAAAATCAATAAAGGTCCAAATTAATAATAAACTTCGGCTAGGTTCGGAATGGCCACCAATGGATCAAAGAGGTGTTCTACCTCAGAACCACGAGATCAGTTGGAATTGCTTAGGGGAAATACACGAATATCATGTAGAGGAAGGAGTCTCCCCT
Source organism: Rhipicephalus microplus (assembly GCF_043290135.1). Taxonomy (NCBI): domain Eukaryota; kingdom Metazoa; phylum Arthropoda; class Arachnida; order Ixodida; family Ixodidae; genus Rhipicephalus; species Rhipicephalus microplus. The sequence continues at coordinate 19,412,799 of NC_134703.1, forward strand.
TGGCCGACTCGCACAAGGGATGATTATGGCGCAGTGGGCAACGATGGTTTGAAACGGCAAATGATAAGCGCACAGTGCCTTACGGCACGGCTGCACCGAGCATTGGCTAATAATTGAGAAGTATATGCGTGCGGGTCTGCCCGATTAGGCGTTCTGCACTCGAAGGCGAAGCGTTCTCCAAATTTCCTGAAACACCCAAACGATAACCGATTTCGGACTAGAAAATGCGTGCCACTTTCGAAGTTAACTAGCGCGACCAACTACCGCGTTCACCTTCGTACTCAGCATTTGGTAACACAATGACTCGCTAATGTTTGCTAAATAATTAATACAGCTATGACAAAGTCTAGCCATAGTGTTGGCTAAGACATGGCTAAATAGCTGCTGTAATAAATATTGTCTCCATTATATTGCAATCCAATTATTGGAATGTCTATTAGCGAATTATATCCATAGAGGCAGAGCAGGGCTATGGTATAAAGCGGCTGCGTTTGCAAGCACCTCTGCATCGCGACCTCGAAGCGCTACACAAGCACACAACCCTCATCAGCTTGTCATATTAGCCCACACCGGAGTTAGTAGCAGCATGGCGCGCGTGTTTTGATGTGCGACTATAGTAACCACAGTGCACGGACCGAATTTCAGAACTCAAGGCCGCCTAATGCGTCACGGCCGAGCAAGCGAGCGCGTGCGTGCTGCCTATAGCCTTGCCGTGTATGCATCGAAGGCCTGCCTGAACCTGACGCTGCATGCCGGCCAGTTCCGAAGGTAGAATTCGTTCTTTGCGGAGGAAGGGGGAGCACTTTAAAAAAGCTTCGAAAAAGTTATTTTTATTATTCGTTTTCGGTAACCCCCCCCCCCCCGCCTCATTCCAAATTTCAAGGGAAGGGGGGGGGGTCCTAATATGCAACGATTACAATTGTGTGAAAATAAGCTGCCCAGTGATTCAGGCTTCGGGCGGGATGTGTGACGCAGGAGTGCGGCACTCCTGCGTCACACATCCCGTCCGATCGAAGGTCAGCGCAAAAACGGGATGGAAAGAATGATCACACAACACAGCGCTTGTACTGTGTATGATCATTTTTTCTCCGTCCCGTTTCTGCGCTGTTCCCCTCAATATCATGTACCAACTGGCCCTTTTAGGCGCCCTTCTGCATATATAGCAGGCTTGGAATATTTAGACAGCTTGTTCTTCAATAAGTTTAGTACCTCAGATGTAGGAGATGATGACAAAGTACACCTTGTGTAATGATGATCACAAAGTACATAGATGATCACAAAGCACATATTGTGTGATGATGATGATCACAAAGCACATAGATGATCACAAAGTACATCTTGTGTGACTTCACCCCCCTTGCGTTTGGAACCGAGAAAGGGCGCGGTCGCGGAGAAGGCGATACGCTGTGGATAACAGTTACGGCACAACGTCTATATTAGAGGATATAAATATGTCCAGCATTCGGTTAGCGCAAAGGCGTAGCGTAATACCGGATGGCGGGTACCGTAGCTGCAACAAGTTGGCTGCCACCACGTCGCGTGGCGCCATCTATGAATCATAAGAGACAAGTAACCACGCAATGATGTCAGAGGTTCTGGGAGCGCTACTCGCTAAGCCTAGAGCATCGATTATTTTTGCAAGTTTCTCGAAGACGGCGCCGAGTTGACACAAATAATTTGCTATGGAGGCTAATAATCTGAAACAAATGAAATGATATATCTTCGAAGCTAGAAACTACAGCACACATGACGACCACTTGACAGATTTTATGCGGACGGCAACTGCTTGCAGCGCCACGGCCACGTTTTCCGTGTGAGCGCATGCGCCGTTCACGCGCCCGGTATCGCGCTACACGCAAGCGTGTTGCGTATATAACGGAGTGCCGGACAGACTAAAATTTTATATTATGAGCTTACGGCCTATCCGAAGCCCGCGCACAACGCTGGTGTCTACGACCCTTTCCCTCCCCCCTAACCTCCTCGTCAGTGACATTCGTGCCCCCCGTTCTTTAATAAAAAGAATGTATCTATGGTAAAAGCACGCAATGGAGGATCATGACATCAGCATCAAGAGCGACGGATTTCTCTTATACATTATTAAAAAATGGTGCGACGCTGCCAGCAACCACATTGACAAGAGGAAATGGAACTGCCCAGCCCGAAAATGGGCGCTGCAGGCCAAGCACAAAACAAGAACAGTTCAGCGTCCGCGGGGACAAGGACGATGCAGTTCGTTCAGGTAGCACGCAGAAGGAATTTCATGATGGGGCTACATAGACCGAAACATGCTTGCTTGCGACGACCATGAACTGCGCCACGATGCAACCCGAGGAGGCATCGTACGAACCCTAAAACAGACGCCTGCAGATCCGCTCGGAGATCGTGAGAAGCAATTGAGATTTATTGGAGCGTTTAAGCCACTGAAATTGCTCCGCTTTCGGGCATGCAGTAGACAGACGGCAATATAGTTTCAGTACCTCGCGCAGGAGCTGAAAGATCCAGCAAGGCCTCATCAAACATAAGTTACCATAAACGTCATGACAAAGTGATCAAAAGTATCGTCATTATGTGATGATACCGCAAGGATTTGCGACATACGACGCCATCACATAACACCGTAACTGTGGGCGGAAGGGGGGGGGGATCAATGCAGTAGAATAAAAAAAACGTCGTTTTTGAATTCTTATTTTCAATTCTTATTCCATTTATCTTGACGTATACATAAAAAAAAACTTTCGCACTTTTTCCAGTGCGAGCTCTCATGCGCCATATACGAGGTCAATACAGCAAACCAATGAAGCCGCAATACCGGTTTTGCAACATTTAAGGTTTTAAAGGTGATGAAATGCCACTGGGGAACACTGACGTTAGCCTGCTGGCCTAAATGCCGTGCCACAAAAGAATATAGAAACGCGCGCTTTTCATCGGCCATTTTGAGATACGTCAGCGCCACTACTCAGAAATGTAGAACGCGTAACCGAACAACGTCCGTGAGCGCATAGCACATCATGCCATATAAGTTGGCAAATTAAGAAAAAAAAACATGCAGCGCGGAGCAGAGAACGGCACGTCAGCGTACACTCAGGCCGCAACAGCTAAGCGCCCACAAAAAGAAGAAAGAAGACGAGAACCACAATGTTATCTGCTGACGATTGGGCTGGGCTGCCTTCATGAAAAAGCAAGCGCTACTGCTGATGTCAGTGCAGACAGCTCAGTATACACGTCAGACGATAACAAAAAAACAATAACAGTGCACAGACACACGGTACTGTTGCATATGTATCTCATTACATGCCACGAATATAAAGGCCGCCGGCGCAATCACCACAAATCTGAACTGTGCAATGCACACCCTTCTCTTATGTTCCACTGTTTCGCAGCTGAGTCGCGCGCAAAAACAGCAAGTTGCCAGGTAGCTTCTAACAGGCACCTTGTTTTGAAAAGCAAGACTTTTTTAGCCGACGTTTTTGCGCTGTTTTTTTTTTAACTGGCGTGTTTCCACTGTTTAAGTCACTCTCTGTAAACTTCACGTCAACTCCCTTGCAGTTCCCTTTGAACCGTAATCATATGACCCTTATTTTATTTTTCTCTAGTCTGAATCACCCGCCTTACGCAAGCTTCATCCCCTGAACCCTTTACGCTCTCCACCTCACCAACAAGCTCCTCTCCACTCTAGTCACGTGACATTTCATAGCGCGACCGCGAGAACAATGCCGCCGACACAAGCTTCGCAAGAAACAGCGTCACCGTAAAAGTTCTCCCAGAAAACTATGCAAAAAGTGCTACACGCCCGTCGTGTTCAGACACAGGTCAATCGCGCAATGACTCGAGAAGAATCCTTGTCGCGATAGGCGGTATCTGCTCTGTAGAAGTTACCACACTTGGCATCGGCAGTCCGCGATAAAGGAATAGTTCGTCTCGTGCGTAGACGCTTCGGACGTCACGCCGCGGAAGAAAACGGCGGATAAATGCGAAATAACGACGGTGTCAATATCTACCCTGAACGAGCACGCGTGAGGTGTGCACATGGACGCAGCTGGCAGATTGGCACACATTTGCTTTCTCATTGTAATTACTTACACATGTTGAACAACTCAGAGCCTTCCGATAGTGCTATCCGCTGCATAGTGCATGAGGCAGCAACTTAGATTTACTGCGAGCAAAAAAAGAAAGGTTCCGGCGGACATTATGCCAACTTGTTTTCGTCAAAACGAGATTTTTCTTAAGCGACGGAATCTCTAGAATTGACAGTGAACAACAATATATACGAGGTTTTACGTGCTAAATAAAATCTCGATGTCGTTATGAGGCGCACGCCATGGTGGATTAATTACGGCCACCTGTTTTTTTTTTTTTAACTCGCACCTAAATCTAAGTGACTTTCGTCACCATCTCAATTCGGCCGCTGCTGCCGGGAATCGAACCCGCGCCGTCGAGTTAATCAGCGCGACATTTCAAGTTACCACTTGGCTTATCCATGGCCTTAAAAAAAAACTTATTGAAAAGGTCTCACTGGCATTGATATACACGCGTCACCAAGAATAGTCAAGGAATCGATGGCACTTGACGAAAACGAATGACGTCAACGGCAACATACAAGCACATTTGCGCTTCTTTAACGTCTTACGACAGCTAACCAGAGGTCTTCGCGAAAGGAACGGTTTCCTCCGATCCGTTCTAAACGAAATTCATCTGGTGTCGATGGGCGAGACAAAGGTAAGAGAGGAAAAAAGAGGAAAAGAAAAAATGACGGGTGCACGTACCGATCAGCGTCGGTGAAGGGCGGTCACTCATTCCTAAGCTCTCCCGGCACGGAAGTTTCGGCGATACTCTTGCTGCTACACGAAGCCCGACCAGACAGGGCAGCTTTACGCAAACCTTTCCGCTCGCCCGCCTATCTCAAGCAGTTTTATAAGCGGTTTAAGGCCACTTGCCCTGGGAGCTAGGCAGGCAGGAGACGCCAGCGGCGGTAAACACCTCACCGCAGGATAACGGATACGTGAGCAAGTCGAGTTGCAGGTGGGGGGGTTCACTGTTGTTAATTACGTTTTCGCAGCACAAGACAAAAACAAACACGAAGCAAAAGACGCATGTGCTCTTTATTCTTCGTTTTGAGGCAAAAGTCTTAGATGCGTTAACAAAACGCGATAGTTGACCATCGGCAACACTAGTGATGCAAATCACCAAGTGACGGCGGCTGCATATGACGTCTCTATGACGTTCCATAACGTGACGTCACCGCATGACATCGTCGCTTGACCCAAGGTAGGCCGATCAAGGAGGCAGTAGAAAAGCACGTAAAGTGCAGAAAGCCTTCAGACCGGGATGGATCAGTAAGTCGACTTGCGCATTCGCCTTCAGGCGTCGCGGGGACATTTCGATAACGGAGAAATGCGAGAGACCCATGTACTTGGATTTAGGTGCGCGTTTAAATTGACACTAAAGAGAAATAATGCCTACTTTTAGGTTAACAAACTGCAATCTGAGAACACTAATGCTACAAGTTTCACTATCATAAGTTCATTATTAGTGAAGAACATCGAGGTTGAAATTTTATTTTTAAATTTCACGACAAAATCGCCGCAAGCGACGTCAAAGCTGTGAAAATGTATATACTTTTCATATTTTCGCGACATCGGCTCGATGAAATTTTCTGAAAGTTCATATGCTGAGTCTATGGTTGCCACATATGACAGTGTACTTTAATATTTATCGACTAGAAGCTATGTCGGACTCAGTCGACGCTTTCAACATTTATGACGTCACTGTTTTTTTGGGTGAAGACGTCACCTTGAGATACCCGCACCGATTTCTTTACGCGTGTTCTCCCGCTTACCAAAAGGCATCGTCTCACGGCAAGAGTGGTTTTGTAGGTATTGCGAAATTGTACTTCACTAATATGCGAAAAGTCGTTTTCTTTTCAGCGTCTCTTTACAAACACCAGATCGTTAAAATTCCCAGGGCCTTATGCCGCGGTATCTCACATCATATCGTGGACGTAAGACTTAAGCCCCCCAAATTATTATTACTTATGCTTTCACCATCGTGTCGTCCGAGAGGAATGCAAAAAAAACTGAGTTTCAGTATAGGGCTACCCAGGCAGGATTAGGGAAGATTTCGCTGCGCAGACTATCAACAAATCGACAATGCAGGAAAGGGGTAGTAAAAAAAGGGGGGTTTATACACGGTTATATACGCCTCATCGCCAAGCACGTTTGCGGGGGAGACAGACGAATCCACCGAACCGCGTAGATAACGCCGACCTACAAGGATGCGCGTTGTTCGTCTCGGATGTCCTCACAACACGGCCAAGGCGACGGCGTATCGACGGACGCACTCGACGAAATGACGCCGTGTCCACGGCAAGCGTAGCATCCTGTCTAAACGCCAGTACACGAACTATATGAAGCTTTCTTTTATTTTCACATTTTTATAGGCAGTATAGGCTTTGTTATAAAAAAAGCAGAAGCCCTTTTCCTATCGGGGAAATGGGGACATGAGGCGATTGCCGTGCCTGGCTACCTTTTGTTTATTACTAACAATAACACTACGCGTTTAATGCCTCCGAACCACGACATGATCACGAGAGACCTCGAAGTGAAAGGCTTCGGATATTTCGAGCACCTAGGGTTCGTTAACGTGCACCTAAGCACACGGGCATTTTCACCTCCGTCGAAAATGCGGCCGCCGCGGTCGGGATTCGATCCTGCTACCTTTGGGTCCGCGGTCGAGCACTATAGCCTCCAGGCGGGTATTTTTTTTTGAAGCGAAGCAGCTCTTTGACTAGCCTGAGTAACGCTGTCCCTCCGTGCGTCCGTACGAATGCGCCGCAATGCGCTCCCCTCATCGCAGGTGTTGGAGCGGTGCCAAGTAGTTCACACCGCAGCTGCGCGTTGACGTTGTTTGTCAGTGGTGGTTCGAATAAGAATGAGACGCCCAATTCCTGCAGCTCATTAGGCACGGCGCAGAGTCTTGGGGAAGGGGAAGTGGGAGAAAAGTGGATAGCAGTGTAGGGTCGTCACAATCCACTCGCAGTGCGCACTGATGTCACTAGAGTTTTAGTACTACGGAGTGGTGCTCCGTACGCATCACGCAAGCGCCTTGCGTTACGTGGCGTCGCTTGCCACTAATTGGCTTTTAGTACGCCGTAGTACCCACATGCGTAACGAACGTCAAGCGAGTTGCGCTATACGGTAGATCACGTGTTGTTGAAGGCCAGTCTGAGCCAATCCAAGTCTGCTAGCTGTACTATGGCCATATATTTAGCCGCTCTAGTGCCAAATCATACGCGATGGAAAAGTACAGCCGGGTAGTGCTCGCCTTTGATGCCGCCATTTTGCGAAACGAGGTCTCGCGCTGTCACGAACGTGTTCGGGAGCGGCGCAACCACCACGCACGATACGCACGCGCGCATCGGAGGAGTGTCAATAGGAAACGGCACACAAACCACGCAGAATGTGTATTTGAAATAATTCGGCGATTTATACTAATGCTTCCATTAAAATTGCGTCTCCAGAGATAATCTACATCGATGCGGAAATATATTTCCACTGCAGTGGCGAAAGTAGCACTCGTATAGTTGCTGCAGATGACGTTAACAGCTCGACATTGCGACACTTGAGTAAAAAAAAAAAAAAACGTCTCTTCAAGCAAGCGCTGCATACCTGACATATCCTTTGTACGTAATTTTTTTTTTCAGTGACGTTAGTACCAGTAGTATAATTCAAAAGCTCGAAAACAGCGTCATGGAGGGTACACAGCCGCTTGAAAGTAACGCTTTCAGTGCAGCCCATACTGCAAAACGGCAGACATAATTTTGAAACTGGAGAGGCCCATGAATTGACAGAAAATAGCATTTCTTTATTTCATATACAATATCACTTTTTTTCTTTGTGGGGTCTTAGACGCACCTGCTAAAAGTCCGTCGGGACTTTAATACAGATCTTAGCTCAAGGAAGAAAACGCCCTCGCCTATGGGGATAGTTCTGGAATCACACGTGCGTCTGTGATTCACAGCTTTTTATTTTTACTTTACGTTATTACCAGCGTTTTTTGTTTTGTTTTTGACAATGGGCACGCGCGTAAGCTTGTTATCTTGTTTAAGAAAAGCAACATCTTTCAATGGAGCTACGTTACGAGTGCAGCGTTATATGCGAGTCTTCTCTTTCTTAAACCCGTCTTTTGGGCTGCTGTTCCAAGTAGCACGCTCGGAATTGAAAAAAACACGAGCGAGTCGGAAATAATACAATTAAGAGATGTTTACAACGCACACGGGTTTATGAAAATGGAGAGGCGGCACTCCTTGCCAGTCCCTTGGCCCAAATATGCATGCACCGGAAAGACCTTAAAAACCACACTTATTTCGCACAGCAGCAAAATGCCAGACATCCATGCGGGAGTGCTAAGCATGTGTGAGTGAGGTATGCGTTATGTGTTTCCAAAAAAAAAAAAACGCCGCTGCTATATTTATTATATGTAACGACCAGAAACATCATCGGTCCTTATCGCCACGCCTGGCTGGCTCTGGGGACGACTGTCAAGCACAGATGCGAGAGAAGTGGATTAACGAACAGATGAACCGCAAAGCAAAGGTGTTCCAACGTGTTTTTGAAGACGCCTATATACTCTCGAGAAATATTGAGTGCATTATAGGGAAGTGTGCCACTACGAAGGCATGTTTGCTTTGTTTAAACGATATTTTTTTTTAATCATCGGGCTGGTACACCAGCGCGACCTAGTGGACATTAGTAAAGCTCTTTCATCCATACATCGAATGTATGTATATACTTTTTGTTCCTTACTATTGTTATATACTAACAACGAATTGGAAATGGGTAACCACTGCCAAGCAAAAATGACATTTCTTAATTACATTGTATTTCAATATTAAAATACCAATAATAACGTGAGCATCTCTGCCGTCTTCCCTGCTCTTGTGTCCGTGGTTGCACGCTTTCCGCTACGTCATTGGACCCACACAATTTTCGAATCAGCAAAACGACTACGTAAAAGACAGCGAGTTCATTGAACAAAAAATAAAATTTTCGCCGGAAAAATGTGTGTGAAAGAGGAAGCAAAGTTTGGCTTATCTACGTCTGACCCCCCGCCCCCCCCCCTTCCTTTTTTTTTTCCTATCGCACCGAGTAATGCTCGTAACTTTAACCTTTCCCTTCCGGGAATCGAACGTTCACTAAGGTGCTTAGCACTGCAACACTGATATTGCTGCATGCAACAACCACGGTCACGCACGTTCACACCCGAGCAACAACGAGATTGGACCACGTGAGACATGATACCTCGATAAAAGATCAGACTGCCACACCGGAAACGGCTGATAGCCGACAAGTTGCTGCACCAACGATCGGACGTCAATTGTGGGAAATTTTGCGCATGCATATACGCGAGGTGACCAGCGCTAGCCTTCGAGGGCCGCTTCTTAGCGTGTACGTACATACACTCGCTAACGCCGGGTTTTCCGCGAGCATACGATGCCGCCACCAAATAAACCTGCAACTTATAGCTACAATCTTCGAACAGTAAATAAAAACACGGTAGTAAAACAGCGACACGATCGTCGTTTCGAAAGCGCAGCCACGCAATATTTGGCGTCTGTGGCGTCATCCGGATCGAGATGAGTTCTCATCAAGCCATGGGTTCCCGACGGAGTGCGAGCAGCCGTCCAGATAGATACGCCGGCGATTTCAACGCACCACTACACTTCATCCTTCGTGAATAGCTCATATCGAGAGCCGCCCGATTTCCGGCGGCTGGAAAACACAATAGTGACGGGAAGGGCTCGTTTTCTTTTTACTCTAATTCCTGTCTCATCTATTTCTTTCCTCTTGCCCTTCGCCTGCGCGTGTAGTGGGGCCGCAACAAGAACAGACAGTTTTGAAGCAGCTGCGCAAAAGTGGCGACAGGCGGATATCTGCATTTTGTCTGAGGTAACTCAAGGAAAAATAAAACGGAGGGAAGTAACAAACGTGTCAATGGACGTGACAATGGAGAGGTAGAAGAGTAGTACAAAAAACGCTTGACTGCGCGGTGCTGACACGAAAAGATGACGAAATAAAAAAAAAAACACGACTTGCGCGCACGTATCTGACGAAAACAAACAAAAAAGAACGGGTGTTGGGAGGTATTCGATAACCAACACAACCCTGTAGTAGTAGTAGTTGTGCTCCCTACCAGGCTGCGGAAATTAGGCACCTTCTAACCACCACAAGCTTCCACCGAAAATGTTTTTATACGCGATGGAAATCAAACCACGCGCGGGCAGTACATGAAGGAAACCTGGAATCAGACGCGCTACCGTTCCACAACCGGGTCACCATGAAGGAAACCAAACCAAGACAAAATGACGGGGCATGCGAGTAGCCGTGCCTCGTTTGGTGCTTGCCGGACACCTTTACTAGAGTTCCACACTTCTTCCACCTGCCACCAGCCTGCTCTCTCTCACGTCGGATTTACGTTCAAGGTCACACCCTAACGAGACTTACGGCCATCCACAACAAGCTGCCAAGGTCACCGTCACCACAAGCGGGGTGTTGCGACCGGGATCAAGATGTCGAGGCAGGAGGAGGTTGAACTTCGTAGAGAGGGATTACTTACATGACACGGGCTCTCTTGCCCGAAGCTCTACTTTGAAAGGGCTACAATGAAAAAGGTTGTCTATAGAACAAGCTCCGTGAACCACACTAAGTAGCCCGCGAGGGCTGATTAAAGACAGTCTCATCTCCGCAGATCCCCAGATCGGAGAATAGGTCCACACAGCACTGTCCAATAACACGTCCCGCAGCACACAGTAGTGTCATTATGCCGGCACCGCCCCCAACAAACACATATACACAAACCAAACACGTGTATGGTCCCGGCGATGCTGCCTCCTCCGGTGAATCTTGCTTCCAGCGAGCGGGGTGAAACGTGTTTGTCATCTCGCCACTCGCGCCGACCACCCAAGCTCTGTCGAACGGCGATCGCGGTCTATAGGCGCCTCCGAGGGGCCATACCTGGACATCTGGCACCGATTCCAGCGTCGGCGGCTCATCAGTCAGAGACGCACATCGTGGTGGTCCGACGTCCGTAATCAGCGGAAGCTCGGCATTGTGGCTTTTAACGGGGCTCGAAGACGCCACGTGTCACATCTCTGCGCGGACCCGAAGGACAGCGGTGCTCCGTAATTTTGACCAAGCAGCACCCAGCACATGGAAACAGCAGGGCGTCTTGGCTCCTTATCTCCACCAAATGACGCGGCTGCGTTTCTTCCGTTCTGGCGACCGCGGCGAAAGGCTGGCTCGCCAAACGCAACAGCGGCTACAGAGAAGGACCACCCGTTCCCCACACAGAGGTCCTCAATGCAGCCCTTCCCTTCCTTGGACCGCGGCCGTGCGCGCTCCTTAATACGCAAGATTTTGCACGCGAAATAACCGGTGGGATCGATTCCCGTCAAAATTAACGTTGAATATAGGTTCGAAGGTATTTCACATGAATTTTCAAGTTCGCGTGCACACCGCACCCTTGATAATGACTCGACGGAGACCCCGCCCCAACGCCACTAATTCTGTTTCGACGCGTTTGAGCCCAGTGTTAACAGGATGGGCTACTTGGCGTTCGAGTTCACGATGAATTATTTTCTTTTTGGCTATGTGGCTATTTTGGAGGTCACATTTGCTATCGACTTGACAACAAACTCCAATCGGTTACACGAAGATGAACGCGAACCCGAAAGCACCGCCTGCGCATAAGCACGGTATTCCTCCTATGTGGTGATCCATTTTAATTCGAAAGCATGCGTTTCTGAAACAGCTGCACGACTGAGAGTTTCTGCGGCGTGGCAAGAGTTCGTCTTCACGCGATGTTCACCTGATCCAATGCAGGGCGGGGGAAAGGAAGTGGTTCATTCCTTTGTACTTTACTCGGCCTTGAAAGCTGTTCGTCTCGTTCAGAAGTCTGATGCTCTTCGACGTGGCGATAGTTATAGTGCGAGAACAAAACGACGACACAGAGACAAGAAGGACACGAGCGCTAACTTCCAACTCGCTCCAACTTCCAGCGCTCGTGTCCTTGTATCTGAGTCGTCGTTTTGTTCTCGCGCTATAACTATCGTCATGCCATACCAAATAGTCCAAGCTGCCACACTTCTAAGCTCTTTGACCGTTGGATTTTTTTGCGCTTCTTGGCAAGTTGTGGCATTGTGTTTTGGGTCTGAACTTCGTATCGTGCAAGATGCGCATAACTGTAGCGCCGTCCCCCACTGACGTCAATGCCAATGACTTGCACGTGCTTGCCACTATAAAACGTAAGAGCTGATAATACTTTCTGTTCATGCTTTAGCCCACTGTCCTGAGGACATTACTCTCGTTAGAGTTGTCATCGTTAGAGTTGTCCTGAGGACATCACTCTCGTTAGAGTTGTAGCCAAGTATTGTCTCTCTGCTCGCCATGAATTAAACAACTATAATTTAAGATCAGCCTCTAGCTCTTTGTCGACAAAACGGGGCAAACCGCTCTCCAGCCGTGTTGCCGCGAAAAAAAAAAAACAGGCCGCACTTTTGGTGAAACATTTGAAAGAAATTTACGTAGCGCGAGGCGAAAAACACGGGAAGTCTTCTCAGTCTATTCTTTCCTGTGTTCGTTTTTTCGCCTCGCACTTTTGGGCCAATTTGTAACACCCCATCGGTCACGGAGTTAGCACCCTCCCTTCACCACGGTCGAGAGCCTAACTTCCTCGAACGCCACAGAGGAGCTCCGAAAAGGGCAAATCGGGGGAGTAAAATCGGAACTATAGTAATGGCAGCAGCTGGACTTCAAGTTCCTTCCCATTCTTTTTCTACCTACGACACAGATTATTTCAGCGCGCTCTATAGTTTGGTGCGTCACTATAGTTGCCCGCATTAGATGCCTATGTAATAAAAGAGCTCCATTCATGCGCTAAAATTAAATGGAAGCCTGAAAAAGAACAGTTATTAAGTGTACAATGCTGCGGCGTGGTTCTTTTGAAGGTGCTGACTGACCGTCGTCATCCGCTTCGGGCGATATGGCTTATTACCCAGCTTGCAAAGTGAAATTGCCGCTCCACGTTCAAGACCTGAGACTTCACTGCGCAAGTCGCACTTGCACAACACACCTGACGCGTTACGCTTGTCCGTCACAGGACACCATTATAGCGCCGACAAGACCGAGGAAGCAATTTTGCCGGTCCTCTGATGAGCTCAAAGTTTAAGAGCACATCCTGGCTACCGACCGTATGGGGCCCGTCACCCGTGGGTGCTTCGGCGATTCAGAAGCGGAGCTGCTGCCAAATCCGCTGATCACGCCCAAGTTGTGTTGCCTATACTTTCAACGACGGTTCTTTGGGAATAGATACGTGATAAGCAGCTACTTGTGGGCACGCTTTTACCTTTCTCTACTATATAGCTACTTGCGATGCCTTATGTTCTTCAAGTGCATATATTTCCGAGGTATTGTGGGCCGAGTTTTTCAAGATTTATACAGATAAGCTTGCAGCTTCCATTTTTCGCGGAAGGTTTTGGTAGTGAAGTCACAATAAACTTTTCTACATTGTACAGCAGTCACATTGTCATTTTGAATTACAAAGAGAAAAACGCAAAAGCGGTAAAAACTCCATTTCGACACCAGCTATTGAGCACTCTACAATACTGCGCCCCCCCCCCCAAAAAAAAAATAAAAACCACATGCATAAGAGCAAAGAAAAAAAATATCGTATATGAAACCACCAATATGTGCTATATGTGGGCTTCTTCAAATTTACGCATTTGGCTACGTATGGGCTACTGTGGAGCCCAATTCGGCAATTCGAGGTGCGTGCCATCTGAAAATCCTGCTTTAACCAGCAGACCACTTTTCGGTGGCTCCTTACGAGTCCGCGGTGCACATGTTGAAAAATTTGGATTTCGCGAGTCGTGACACTGCTTTCCCGTTCCCTGTCCGAAAGGTCCTCTTGATGCCGAAGTGCGCCACAGTCCTGTGCGCTGACGCGTTCGAGCTTCGCACACGCTAGGTGGTGACAGCCGCACCCAGTGCTTTTTTTTTTTTTGAAGCCCTCTCAAAACAAAACTGGTCGGTAATAAAGAGCTTGTAATTAAATTAATCACCTTTCGCACTCTGCAGCAAACGATGCGCCGTGTTATGACCCCCAGCAACACATTGCAAAAAAAAAAAACGCAAGGCCAACAGTTTCGTGTCAGTACGCCTTCAAAAGTGCTCCTAAATCCTAGCGTACCGGCCTCGGGCATTCTCGTCCCCAATCGAAAATGCGACAGCTGCAAACGGGATTCGATCCCGCGACCTTCGGAAGCAGAGTACCATAAGGCCACCGAGGCGGATCGTATGGCCCATAGTGAGACATACGTGAAATATCGATACACTTTTACGTCAGAAAGTGCAGCCGCCACATACTCGAGGCAGTGCCGATGAGTAGCCGGGAGGAAATACTTGTTAGGCGAGTTGGTTTACGCGAAGGTGGTAAATAATATCGCCAACTTGGAAAAGAAAGATTCGAGAAAAGAAGTAGGAGCGAGTAGAAAAGCGCGTTATTATGGAACACTTCGAATACCCAAGTAACAACACCCTGCAGCAGGCCGATTCAGAATATCAGCTTTTTTTTTTTTTTTTCACGAATCCTGCACCACCACATTGCAAAGGAGCACCTAAGATGCGCTATAATTGGTTGCCGTTAATTCCGTATTGGTTTAACTGTGCCGATGCAAACAAACCAAATGAAAGAATGCATGCGCTGTCCTTCAGTTTCTCTTTCTCGTTTCTTTTCTTTTTTTTGACGTGACGCGCACAAAAAGGGCGCCGGCTATTCCTTGTATTTGCGCAGTTAACGGAACGAACACCACATCACATCAATCGTTTCATCCGGCATCACAGGTGATACGATACAACGGGTTCACACAAGTACAGACATAACCATGAGCGTCTGTAAAATCACCTATGCGACGGCCCGGTTTTGTCAAGAGATGGTTGTTGCTGCTACTGGTTTTTGTGCATGTGGTCTCTTGAAGGGGGCAACATGTGACATAAAAAAAAAAACATTTTCATCAAAGAAAGCTCAGTCGGTAGTTCAGCACTGGTCCTGTTTGTATACCCTCGCAAATATGGCATTAACTATTCCAAACAATATCACTACAGGTATGGAAGTTGTGACCCGCGAAAACGATCGACAGAAAACGGCAGGCATTTCAGGTTGGTCATTGCGATACCGCTGAATGGTAGGTAACCGTGTACTTGCAACATTTGTGTGCGCGGTATGTGGCAACGCCCCTGAGATGTAAACAGCTTGATAAGGTACGCTCCTTTGATCACACGCAAGTGACACGCTAAATTAGTTTTCGACTGAATTATTGGCTGAAAACTACATTGCCGCTTATTCCACGACCATTGGATCTATTATCCGAAGGAAAAAATAACGTGTTAGAATTTCACGCCAGAACCCCAGCAGCTGAGAGCGACGTGACGCTGACATCGCAAATCTCGGAACAATAATTTGCCCACCACTGACTCATTCGAAACTGCCAGAAGCTTGTCATTTTAATTCTGCGGTTCCCCGTGAACACAATGATATTCATTTTTTTTTTCACAATGAACAGCGACATACGCTAACGAAGTCTACATACAATCAACCATGTCATGGCTACGTGCAATGTGACAGCGTCGCCACCGATCTATTCTTTTAAAGCTTTTTTTTTTTTTGTCTTACAAGAGTGGTGCATCTGGTGTTGTGGAAACGTAACTCACTTGTGTCCCGGCACGGTAAACTGGTTGATTTAAGGTAAGCAGCCTGGAATGCACGCAAATATGAAGGACCGTGTCACGGTAGAAGAATGTGCGCGCTGAGCGTACGTGGGCGAAGAAACAGCGTTTCTGTGCGCCGCTCTTTTTTTCTTTTTTCGGCTTGGCGTGCTGACACGTTCGCCTCAGCGCAACCACAGCGAGGACACACGCATGTGCAATACTCGAGTGGCGACTAACCACACAGTGCGCAACTCGCTGTCTGCACAGATAAGCGACTCGCGTTGACATTCGTTAGCGCGAAAAAAACAACCGCTTTATTTTAAACTGCGATGCGCCCTCCGAAATTCGCGCGTTCTATTTAAAAACACAGCTGACGACGAGGCGACGTATGTGCCAGCGCAAGTGTTCCGCGTCTATCCCTTGTTGCAGCGGAAAGAGAAATCGGTCCCCATTGTATCAGTCTCCAAGACTACGATGCTCCCCATTCACCACAACATGCGACAAGCGAAAGCACACTGCAAGTGACCGCATATTCTGATCCCACAGATTCGCGCAACGATCACGTTACGAAATTTGTGTCTACTGAAGAGCCTTGGCTGCTTGAACAAGCAAAAACGTAGACTGAAAGGCATCCCAATTAAACTCAAGGTGGGCGGACATCCCAAGCATTACAGTGAAGCCCACTTCGCCCCCACATTCAAGGCTAAACACGAATGAGTGTTGTTTGGTTTATCGCAAACACGAATTCCGTCCTAATAAATCTTTCAGAAACTTTAGCTAATTAACGCGTTCGGAAGACAACGAAAAATTGCGGTAGTGCAAAAAATTGCGGACGCAAATAAATCGGCGCCGGCCCCACGCACTCGCTGGCGACACCGAGCAATACCGCCAAAAAAGCAGGCATTGCAACTGCAGCCTTCGGAAAGGCTTAGTGCGGCGTGCCAATGCTCGAACACGAATGCTCGTCACGGCTGCCGAAGACCTGACACCGTATTTGTTGACAACCGCGGCTCACCGCGGCCGCGTGCCCGAATCGGGAATGAGCGTCTCGGAGGATGGCGCAGCAGCTTGCTGGAAGGCATTCACCATCCTTCCATATACGGCAACATACGCCGTAGTGCGGCAAAGTCACCTCGCTTCAGCGAGGCTTTTCGGCGGGCGCCGCTACCGAGTTTCGAAGTGGCCTGCGCGGGCGTCGGAAATGGTGAAATCGAATCTTACCTGTATGTCCCGTAACTTTAAATATCCCCGCGGGACTATATTCAGGTTGGAGCCGTGTGCAGATCACTCTCAAGATGGCGGGGATAATGCAAAGAGGAAAACGCCACCCAAAATCGGAAGTGACGTTGCCGGAAGACTGACAGCTCTTGATAACTGCCGCGCTTTAAAATGCATGGGATATATTTCGGTCTGTTGGCGCCATCTGTATCCGCGTACGAAAAGAAGTCCCGCAGTTTTTCAACTTACGCTTGGTATTTTATTTGAGACGAGCATAACAGATGTTTTTCATAATAAGACGAGAGGGTAATCGTCATCACAATGAACAGCTTTGTTTGTTCTGTCGAATAAATGCATTGTTTTATTCAATGAATTAGTCATGACAGCCAATGAAACCAGTGCGCATCCTTCCGCCGCTCGAAGACGTCATAACTGATACATTTCTCCAGCCTGCCTGTATTATGCTAGTGGTTGAGTGAAGAAGCCTCTGTTTCCTTTTATTTCGTTCGCTGGACTTCGAGCTTCTTACTGGTTGGCTTAGGGCGATATGGGACGGTGGAATGCCTTAGCAAGCAATCCGAATGATTCTCAACCGGAGCTGTTAGCGCCGTCGCGATCCTCCTGCTGGAGGCTGGAGCCCGCTGGTTTTATCAGCTGTAATGGCATCCGGTGGTTCCGCCAAATTCGCCCTTGTTCGTGATAAAGTGAAGCAGATATTCACCAGTGAACGCGTAGCGTACGTCTCGGAAGATTCTGTTTCTGGAGACGAAGAACTTCTCGACATTACCAGCGCACCGCTAAGTCTGATGGATGACAACGAGGACTTTTGCCTGTGTCGGCGCTGTCGCAACGCGGGTGACCCGTCCTCTCAGTGCCTACGCCAAACCAGGATGCCTCCTTCGGGTTTTAATTTGGTGAACGGAGCGCAGCAGAACGGTGACCCGACGCCTGTCACCGCGTCAGATGCCTGCGTGAACTACAGGCAAAGTGCTGGCGAAAGCTCCGCTCTCCTTTACGTGAGTATACATACTGTCTGCGAACAATTGATTTGATTGATTTGTTGGGTTGAACGTCCCGAAACCATCATATGATTATCAGAGACGCCGTAGTGGAGGGCTCCGGAAATTTCGACCGCCTGGGATTCTTTAACGCGCGATGTTTGCGAACAAGTTTCAAATATATAAGTGTGTTCGGGTACTTTTTTTACAGTACTGCAGCCACTAACAATTAGCAACTGGCTTAGTTCAATTTAGGTTACCGCATGGTCGGCTGGAACCTGCGTAGTTTCCTAACCAAAGCTGAGGGCTGTCTTGTCACATGATACCCTGGACGATGTTGCGGCGAAGCTTCAAACACGCGGATGGAAATACACGCAGCGCAGATGGTCACTTATAACGGAAGGTTAAATGCGTCGATTGGTTTGAGATTCGTGTTATCTGCCGAACTCGGATTTTTTTTTATGCCACGGTGACAACACTGCCTTACCACGTGTCAAGTACCTTATCTGTCAAATATACCGAATTTATTTTTCCATTCTCTAGTGTTCGCAGCAACAAAAAAAAAGCAAAATGTGGCATTCCGTAATACTTTTTTCTTGTGTTTTTGCACAGGACACTAGTGAAGATGACAGCGATGAATCGCTTCACTGCCATGCAAACCATCAATCAAGGCGTTCGACCAAGGTGGCCCAGAGACAACTCATTATCAGCTGCCTCATCTGCTTCACATTTATGATAGCAGAAGTTGTAGGTTAGTATCTCTACCCTAATTTGTAGAGAACTAAAATGTACAACTGTTTGTAACATCTTAAAACAGTGAATCTGTGAATTATGTTTTCCTCATTATTTTTAGGATAAACCCTTAGTGTACAGACATGGGCCTTCAAGGTAACCAGTAATAGTGTTGGGGTGAAACTAAATATTAGAACTACCTAAAGGCTACAGGGTTGTATGGTATGCCAGTTTCATAAAATAACTGGCATAATTTTACCCATTATGGCATAAAAGACACCCCTGTCACACTGGAGGTGTTAATGTTGTTAGGTTCAAATGTCATTTGTTGCAACAAATGCCATTTGATGCTGCGTAGTGGTGCTACACGAAAATTAATGCCGTTCGTTCATGTCATCAATGTAGGTAATTCAGTAAAAAAAAAAAGTGGTTGGAAAAGTTCAATGTAAATGTAGAGTAGTAGAGAAGTCATGCAGTAAGTCGTTTCGCTAAAAACACATGCATAGAAATTTTATATCTCGGAATATATGGCCACCATTACCCAAGATGAGGCTCAACAAGTGCCTACAACCGATAGAATGAACACAAGCAAAACAGCTAGCACGGCATGGCTGCTGAATGATGATGCTAAGCTGCAACAAGTCATAATTTAATTGCTTTGTTCTTGGCGTTGCGATAAATATGCTTAAGCCAGAAGAAGAGACTTGACCGTGAGATAAATGTCAAGACGCAGCCTTGCGAGTCTGCATATAAAACAAGGTGAAGTGTGTTTAATGCATGCAAGGGAGGGATAAAACCAAAGAAACTTGTCACGATAACAGATACACATATGGTATAGTTTGCGGTGCGATTACGCACTTACAAAAACCCAGAGCGTTCCGCATTTGTTCACTTTAAAAGATAGTCTCGTACATGTCCTGCAGGAAAATAACTTGCAATGGAACTGCCATAGCCTTATAAGGAGAAACTTTTTCGCCAGGGTTTATTGTGCTCATATAGCCGATGCCATTGCTGCAGATACACG
Organism: Rhipicephalus microplus; assembly: GCF_043290135.1. Taxonomy (NCBI): domain Eukaryota; kingdom Metazoa; phylum Arthropoda; class Arachnida; order Ixodida; family Ixodidae; genus Rhipicephalus; species Rhipicephalus microplus. The sequence goes on from NC_134703.1 coordinate 19,432,529, forward strand.
TATACACGTGCCCAGAGGCGTCTGCTTGTTTGTTTTATGGCCGAGAGCGCTGGCGGCCGAATGCCACTAAGGTAGAGATTAAAAGCATTTTGCTATAGCCTTCCGTGCTCCTGTTCTCGTTAAAATGAGAGATGTCTTAAAAGAGTTACATTAATAACATGTTTATATTAATGCAGGTGTAATTGAAAATGTCATCATTCCAAGTAGTCGCTGGGGTAGAAAGTATACATCTGGTTCGACTGCGACGGCCAATGTGTTCTTAAACTCATTTGATTGTTCAATTGCGTAGTTTCTCATGACATTATTTATCACTGTGTAGTCGTGGCATAATGCCATAAGTTGCGAATGTCACTCCATTCGAATGACATTGAAACGTCCGGCATGACAGAGGTATTTTCACTTATCTGTTCCACTTGTCTGATATGGTGGAGTAAATAATAATGCTCCTGGTAAGGCTTAGGTTTGTCTCTTGATTAGCACTTGCCCGAACAGTGTACTTCGTGTCAATTCTTTCTTTTATTTCAGTGATAGTCATATTACAGCAATCCTTCCTGGTGGATTACTGTCAAACCTTATAACAGTGAACACATAACATAAATTCATCAGAAATGTTTCACTTGTGTGGCGATATAGCTATTTTGTAAAGTAACATGCCGATAATTAATAATTACCTTTGTGGCCACATCTTGTGCAGTATTGCCAACTGATGTAGCTAAACACACCAGGAGAGAATGACACTATTTCTTGTTCTACATGTATCTTCACCCCAAACGTATCCTCACCATAGTTCTGTACTCGCCTGGGCAAACATTGTTTAAATTGAACTTGATATGTATGTGCTGGATAGATGTAGCTTCGGAAACAATTGGAGTAAAAGATGTGACATGGAGCATGATTTTCCAGTGGTTGTTAAGCTCTCCCTGCTCATTTGGTTTGCATGTTGGCGTGGTTTCAGTGTACTTGGTGGCCCTTCCGACTGTCTCGTTGGGATTGGCTTGTTTAGGGCTAGTACCACAGTGCTTTCTCATTCAGTGAATTGCATTTTCTGGGTAGCACATTTTACATCTTACCTTATTGTGGCCCTCTTGTGTACAGGTGGCTACATGTCCAACAGCCTGGCTATCATGTCGGATGCTGCTCACTTGTGTGCCGACTTGGCTGGCTTTCTGATCTCCATCTTTGCTGTCTGGATTGCACAGAAGTCTCCCACGAAGAGACTGTCCTTTGGTTTCTATCGTGCTGGTAAGAGATGTGCGATTGCCCCATTTCATGAGCGCTTGTGTGCAGTACTGTGCCTTAGAGTCAAAATAGTGATATCAGCAGCATGGTCACTCATTTGTGGGAAAACTACGGATGTCTGAACGTTTTTGTCTGACTGGCTTTTCATAAGTCTTATAGCCTTGCTCTCTTAGCTGAATTGGTCAGCTCAGAGAGCGAGCAACATTTCATGTTGTTACAAAAAGAGCATGGAAGGGAATTACAAAAGAAAAAAAAATGAGGGGAAAAGCAGAAAACTGATGTCTGGGGAAGGTGGCCAGCACATAAATGGGCAAAAAGTTGAAGAGGTGGCAGCTTTGCTTATACACAAGTATTTGTTCAATGTAAGTGAAAGGCAGTAACAAATGCTGCTAAAGATTACCATAGAAACATCTGAATGAGTCTTCACACAGGAAGCTGCCAAAACAAGCTGATGACAATAGCAGATATCGTAGCTCCTTTTCTGTAACACCATTGAAAGTTGGGCTAGTTAGTACAGATGCATTTTTGGTTACAGTGCGAAATCAACGAAGACTGAAGGAACACAAACAAGTGCTGACTCGAAACTGAAAGTTTTATTTAAAGAACACAAGAATGTGAAAAAAAAAAATCTTAAAAGAAGCATATCAACATTGCGCAGAAGTGTTGAAAAAGAATATCTTGATGGCACGTGTGCTTAAAAAGATATGAAAACTATTTTTTACGAGATATATCGATGCCTTACTGATGCATGCTTCATCCATTCGTTTAACATGGAAAGCCTCTATCACTTCCCTAGTTATCTGGCATCTGTGTTTCGACAAAATCTTTGCATCGACAAAGTCAGATGAACAGCCGCATTTGCTGCAGTGCGATGCCAGATGCGAAGCATTCAGACTCTTGAGCGAATTTCTGTGCTCTCTTAAGCACACATTAATGCATCGGCTGCTCTGCCCCCTGTGTGATACCAGATAACTAGGGAAGTGATAGAGGCTTTTCATGTTAAACGAATGAATGAGGCATGCATCTGTATCGCGTAAAAAAGTTTACATATCTTCTCAGCACGTGCCATCAAGTGATCTGCCATGTAACCTTTTATATTCCTTTTTGACACTACTGTGCAGTGTTGATATGCTTCTTTTCTCAAGGTTTTTTTCACATTCTTGTGCTCTTCAAATGAAACTTTCAGTTGCGAGTCAGCGGTCATCTGCGTCTCTTCCATCTTCATCGATTTCACACTGTAACCAATAATGCATCCTTTTCTGTAGTGGTGCCCCTTGCGGTGTTTTCTATCCCTGCAGCAAAGTTTACTCAAAGTTTTCTGATTAGTCGATAGAGTATCATAAAACTCTGTACTGTTACCTTAAGAACTTTTGCCGGTCACTAATGCTCAAGCTTGTGCCTCTGAAATCGGGAGTGGCAGAATTAGGATTCCATGAACTTGCGAGTAAGGGGGAACAGTGTTTGCCTGTGGTTAGTGCTTCATTATCGCCCATTGTCTCGTATTTCGCAGAAGTCCTGGGTGCTGTGCTGAGTGTGGTGTTCATCTGGGTGCTGACGGGAATCCTTGTTTACACAGCCGTGCAACGGATTTACCATGACGACTACGACATTAATGCAGACATCATGCTCATCGTCTCAGGCACGGGTGTTGCCATGAACATCTTGTACGTTTATTTTGTTCGTTCATTGTAGGAGCAGTGCGCCAAATTTATGTGCATTGTCAATTTTCATGAAAGGAAAATTGGGAGCGCGTGAGCAGCCACTGCCTCTTTTCGCAGTCATCTAGTGGCAGGCAACACAACCAGTCATTGGCGATATAGAACTGTCCGCAAGACTGCAACCCTCTCCCCCTTCAAGGTTACGCAAGACGCCAGCCTCATGTGAAATTGCCTTGAAAAGGAAGGGGGTTGCAATCTTGCCAACAGTTCCATATCGCCACACGACTCGACTAAAGAAGCGACGCGCGTGTGTGCCACTTAATTCGTTTGTGATTACTGATGGCTGGTTCTTTTTCTCACCACAAGATGACGCGAAAAGAGGCAGTGGTTGCGTTCCCTCAAATTTGAACGTGCTGCAGGCAGCCGCTGGAGTGCACAGGCTTTGCGCTCCTATGTTTCCTTTCATAAAAATTTACATTGTACAAAGTTATGTATCTGAAAAAGTGAACTTGGTTTGTGCCAGCATTTGCATGTAAGGTGGCTAGGTGAATGCAGTGGTGGGCAGCTTTCTACTTTTGCTCGCGTGCTTACTTGACCTTGTTCTGTTTACACAGGATTTGTCAAGTGGGAAAATGTACCATTCAGTCAACCTACCAGCATACTGTATGTTAGCCCTGAAATGTTATGTCACTTCTACTAGTAAAGATAAAGCGCAGACATGTGGGAAATCCAAATAAGGCAGAAGTTCAGTGGAAGATGGAACCTTTAAAGAGAGAAAAAAAAAAATCTTGAACGTGGTGTGTCACTGGAGCCAATGTTTCAACAAGTTGTCTGCAATGCAGCAGCCTCGTAGAAAGCATTAAGATGCTGCTGCTGCCTCGCAAGAAGACGAGGCTGCTTGCCAAAACTTTTGCTCCAGTGACACCCCATGTTGCCTCAGTGGCAGCCCATGTTGAAGAATTTTGCATTTCATTAATGCATAGGGTCATTCTAATTTTTTTTTTTTTGAATGTCGATGCTGGGAAGTTATACTAAACGTGAAAGTATCACAGAGGTTTTTCGGTATTAAAGCAACCGAGTGTTTTTGGCAATGCATGTACACGTGAATGTACAGCAAAGGAGTGGGAAAGCGAAATGACTGCAGGAAGGACAGACGTGGCAAGTGCATTTGGTTCCATTCTCACCCGAACTACAGATTTTTATTACTTCTTTATTTGCATTTGTTTAATTTTCACTCATGGACAATGCTGAATTTTCACTCACACCCAACTACTCCAATTTTGGAATTTCTGAGAAAAGTGAGCTCTGTAGTGTTATCTTGTTGGAAAGCACTTGCAAATCGAAAGGAAGCCAGCTTACATGACTCCCTTTGGTAGGGGATTGAAAAGCATGCCTCAGTTTCGCGGGTAGGGCTCGCAATTATTTTCATGTTGTAACTGACTACCGTATAGTATTGTGCTATTCGGTGTGTGACATCGTGACTGATGCGCAGCATGGGGCTGGTGTTGCATGGCTGCTGCCCTTGTGCGGGCATGAGTCAGCACGGCCACAGCCATGGCCTTGGCGGACACAACCATGGTCGCAGCAATGAACGCTCCAACATCAACATTCGTGCAGCCTTCATCCACGTCCTAGGGGACCTGCTGCAAAGCATAGGGGTGCTCATCTCTGCTACCATCGTCAAGTACAATGTACGTTGCAAACCTGTCCAGACTCGTCTTGCTAAAGCTCGAGTTCGGTGCTTGCTAGTGTTGCACAACAAAAAAACAAAGAATAGAAAATATTATAGAAAGCACAAATGCAGAGTTTAAGTGCAAAGGTTGCCAACTACGAGCTGGCGATCTGTGCAGAAAGTACATAACACAGTAGACTCTCATTAAACGGAACATGAAAGGACCAGTAAAATGTGTTCCATTTAACAGTAGTTCTCTTTACTGAGAGATGAACAGGGGTGCACAGTGCAAGAACGAAACCAATCTTGTGAGAAGCATTTGTTCCATTGTAGCAGCAGTTCCATTACCGTAATTACTCGAATCTAACGTGCACCTTTTTTCCGGTTAAGCGAGTCCATAAATCGCATGCGCGTTAGAATCGAGTACGAAAAAAAATGAATACGGTCATTCTATTCCCATCGGCATTTCCAAAATGGCTGCCCCCTACGTGCGTCGGCATGGTGCGTCGGCCATTTCCGCCTATGTGTTTCCCATGTGCGGCACTTCGTACGTGTACTGAGGAGTTCGTCATCTTGTAGTGCATTAGCATCCATGGCATGGAAGGGCAGACTCCAAAAACACGAGTGCACCACAATGCCGCTTTTAAAAGAAAAGTCATCGCATGTGCAGAAACTGACGAAAATCGGGCCGCATCGCGGTTGTTCGGAGTTCCCGAAACGTGTGTGCGGGACTGGCGGAAACAAAAGCAGAAAATTGTCGACAGCAAAGCTTCACGCAAAGGCTTCAGTGGACCACAGCAGGGTCGGTTTCCGCAAATTGAAGAGCTGCTCGGTGAGTATGTGCTTGAGCAGCAAGCGGCACAGCGGCTCGTAAGGACAGAACTGCTCCAAGTGCGGGCTATGCAGTTAGCTTTAGAAAAAGGGCTAATGCAGAGCCAGTTTAAAGTCAGCAGGTGCTGGCTAACTAGTTTTATGAGGAGAAAAGGCTTTTTTCTCCGAAGGCGAACGGGCATATGCGAAAATTTTCCGGAGGAGTACTATGAAAAGCTTCACAGTTTTCAAAGGTTCGTCCTAAACTTGCGGCACAACAACGGCTACCTGCTTGGGCAAATCGGGAATGCTGATCAGACGACTCTTTACTTCGACATGCCTGGCACCACAACTGTCGAGAAGAAGGGGGCGAAGCAAGTTCGCGTGCTGACATCGGTCCGCGGTAAAACTACAGTGACGGCAATGCGCTGTTACACGTCAGATGGGCACAAGCTTCCCCCATACCTCATATTTAAATGGAAGACGCTCACAAAAGGAGTCGTTTTTTCGAGTGGCGTAATCATGTGGGCCAACGAGAAAAATGGGTGCGCGTTGCAATCAATGTCTTTTTTTTTTTTGTCGTGGAAACCGGGTGCGCGTTACAATCGAAGGCGCCGTAGAATCGAGCAAATACGGTAAACAGATTTTCATTTATTGAAGGTCTACTGTACTGTGTGTGAACAGCCTCTAATCCCAGCCACGGCGGCCACATTTTTGATGGAGATGAGGATGCTTGAGGCCTTTGTACTTAGGGTGCCTAGTAAATAACCCCTGGTGGTTGTCATGTTTGGAGCCATGTACTACGGCGTCCCTCACGATTATGTCACGGTTTTTGGTTGTAAACCCCAACAATTATTATAATTTATTTATGCATGGTATCATAGAGGCTCCAAAGCGCATTGAGTAGAGGGGGGTTGCAAAAATTTCACCTTCAATAAAGCATATAAAGAAACTGCAGCAAGGAATAAATGAAGAACATTGTACAATGGAAGGGAAAAGAACAAAGGCTATAATACACTGCAGTAAAACACAAAATGAAAAATAAAAAAACTAAATACATCTTTATACAGAAATCAAGGGAACATTTAAACTTGTATATGCTCATGAAATTTTGCAGGTTCTCTTAATGAAATAATCTCCAAAGTGCGATGGCGCGCGCAATGCAGAATCATTGAATGACTATGTGTGGCCAAAGATGTGTTTGAAACTGAGATGATGATGAAAACGTTATGTACTCGAAAGAATTTCAATCGAGAGACAATTTGTCCACGAGCTGCAGTGGTATTTATGGAAGATGCATAGAAGAGTGACAGAGCGGCGGGAATCCAAGTTTGGAAGGGCAATATCGTGTTTGATTTGGGTGATGCTGGAACAGCTATTGTACTTCGAAGTTATGAAGCGGGCTGCACGATTTTGGATGGATTGCACAGCCAAAACTTGTTTAATGTCGCCAACGCTGCCATGTTTTCCATTGCTCTGAATGAGTTTGACATCTTTAGCCTCGCAGCCTAAACTTTGCATCGCTTCATCATCATCGTCCTGAGCACTGAAGTCTCGAGGTGTCAAAAACATGCACTTTTTAATAGCAAGCCTCATTTTTCCAATATGCCAAACTGCACTGCATGTAAGCAAAGTGCGGGAGATCCTGGAGTGCTCATGAAAACATGTGCGGGCGGCAGGCACTCTGCAGAATGTCTGCAAATATTCAGATGATAAATTTTTGCAACTTTAGAGTAGCAGACAAAGGTAGCAGGACTTTAATTAGAACTATTCAAGTAGAAAACCAAGGAAAAGACGGAAATGTAAATAAAGTGAAGGGGCCAAAGCTGCAACCTTCACATAACTCATCTCCTCCTCCACTTCATTGTGTTCTTTGCATTGAAAAGTGGGTGTGCACCGCTTTTGCCGTGGCAGCTAGTGTAGAACACTCTTTTTCTACCTGCTAACATCACATGGCATGTAATCTTATTAAGAGATAGAAGATGATGAGTCCACGCATACTACCCGAATGCATCCAGTCTGCCTGAACGAGACCCTCGCTATTAATCAAGGAATGAAAGAGAATTTCAAGAGCTCACAGGCTCTGTCCTTGCCATAAGTTACTTTGAGCAAGTTACCTTTTCGTCATCTTTACTTTCTGCACATTTACTTTGTAATTATCACAGATAACATCCCGCATAATTTCCTTGGTTTTCTAGTCTGTTAGTTCTAATTAATGCATGTTAAAGAACCCCAGCTGGTCGAAATTTCCGGAGCCCTTCACTACGGCATCTCTCATTATCATATGGTGGTTTTGGGACGTTAAACCCCACATATCTATCAGTTCTAATTAATGTGGTGCCTAACAAGAAAAAATAGCACTGGAAATTCACCTTTAAGTACCGCAGAAGTAAGAAGTTGAGTGGAAGATGGAAGCTTTAAATAAAGAAAAAAAATTCTTGAACATGGGAATTGGCTTGGATTCAACAGTGGATGGTCACCTGATATGTTTTCACCGTTTCATGCTTCGGTTCTGGTTTGTCAGCGATTCCGCTGTCACGGCGTCTAAAAATTTTTATCTTTGGTTTATTTGCTGCTGCTGTGGTGTACTCTCTACAGAAGATTTTGACTGAACAGTGCAAAAAACAATCTTTTTACCATGGACATTCACTTCGCGTTTGGCTGTTTGCCCGCTTTACAGCAGTGTGTCGAAAAGAGATTGTCGGACACACTTTCAAACACCAATGTGCACCACTGTCTCGTGAAAAGAATCAATTTTATTCTTTTATGCTGCACAGATAACAACCAAGCTTGGTGCGCGTGTTCATGAAAAGCAATTCAAAACAACTCAAGTTTGAAATTTTTTTTATGTATTGTTTCCAGTCGCCCATTCTCCCGCTTTCTATTTTTTCTGAATTAGTGTTTTTCTGCAAAGCATGGCCGCCAAAGATTTTTTTAATGGGAAAGCATTGAAAGAATGTTTTAATATTGTGGCAGTACAAAACGCTAGAAAAATGAAAAAGAGAAGCCTTAAGGCCAGCACTCTATCACCACAATTTGATGCTGTGACAGCAACTTCCTTGTCGCAGTGGCCTTACATTATACCGTATATACTAGCATAATGATCGCACTTTTTTTTTTCAAGAACATTGACTCCACCTTCGGGATGCGATCATTACGCGGGGTAAATTTTCCGTGAAAAAATATTCTGAACACCGGAAACGCAATAAAGTTGCTAATCAGAATTCTTACAATAGCTATCATGAACGTAACCAAAACTAAAAGTAAATTAAGGCTTACCTTTGTAATAAAATGCACGCATTATGCAGGTGCTACATGCATGGCACATTGCCCTTTTATTTTTTACCTCTCTGACCCTCTAACGTTCATTCAGACTCCGAAGCATCACTGGCGTCAGTGTCGTCGCCGCACGATTCCCTGTCGGAACCGGCAGTACCTTCACTGTTCCACAGAGGGTCATCTTCCGTTCCGTCGAGCGCGTTGGAAATGCCAGCGACAGTCTGTTCTGCCGCATGAAGCGTGTCTTCCAGCCAGAACTGGCGCAGAAGTCCTTTGTGGCTATTCCCAGCCTCCGGGAAACTGTGCACGCCTGCGTCCGTATCATGTCTAATGACACTGCATAACCGTCCTTGCACATGTCCTTCACATATTCGAGGACTGCCTTTTCAATGTCAGGGAACTTGCCAGATTTGGGTCCGTGGAAAGCCCATTGCGTGCTGTTAGTAAACATGATCATGTCGTGCTGTTTTTTCCAATATCGGATCCGGATTTCGTCGACGCCGAAATGTCTGCCGGCAGCGCGGTTGCCATGCTCTAGCGCGTAGTCAAGTGCCTTCAGCTTGAACGCGGCAGTAAAGCTCGCATACCGCGCCATGGTGAAACGGCGCTTCAACAGACGTCTAATCACAAAGCACACCAAAACAAAAACAAAAAAACGTAGTCTCAGGGAAAAAAAAAACAATGCTGCGGGATGAACAGAGGCCGACCAACAGGCGGCCGCCGCTGTAACAGTGCGGGATGTCAAAACAAACATGGCGGCTGACGGAGCGAAGCACTCTGTGGAGCGAAGCCACCGCATTTTTTTTTTCTTCTTGGCGTCAGTTATGGAGGTTGTGAGTACATTATGCACGTCAAAACAGTTTATTCTATTTAAATAAGGAATGCTTTCATTTAAATCAGTAAATTCACGGCATTAGCATAGTGATGCCTGCTTTCAGATCACAGAAACAATGATAGGTGCGTTCAGCTAGACTTGGCACATGACATGTCGATGCGGCAAGTTCAGGGTGCGATCATTATGCGAGTGCCATCATTACGCGAGTAAATACAGTACTCGTAAAGCCATGACATCTGCAGGTCAAACACATTGTGGCAATATTTTTAAAGCAAAAATATTCTGCCTATTCTGACACCGCTGCTTGTCGTCAGAAGCTTAGTTGTTGCCCAGAGTGTGTATTGCCCATGCCATGATCATCTCCAAACTGAAGCACTGAAACTTGCACATCGTAAAGCCTGCAGTCTGGAACTGCATAAGAGCAAGCTGACAGTCTCAATTACTGCACTTTTGGCTCACTATGTGTGCATAGGTTTGAAGGATTAAGTAAGACCAAAGACGACCCAGAATGGTGTCGTGAATTTCAGTCATTAATACGCATTTCTTCGGCGTGCGTTGTTTACAAAGCCAGTAAACAACCCCAAGGCTCAAAAATTGCTACTACAAAGAGAAATATGTGCACTTTTGCTTCGTGAACATGCTGCTACAATAATCTCGCGATAAGGAAGTTACAGGGGTTAGAACATCGGTTTCGGCTGGTTTCAACCTATCGTGCGGTCTTGCCACCCTTCTCCCTCACAGGGAGGGGAAGGCAAAGCCCGTCATTGTGACTGGTTTAGACCAATAGACAAGCTGCGTGCTACGTGAAGTTTCCGATCGGGGACTTTGCATCAGTGCACGTGAAAGGAGTATTGGTCAGGCGTAGGAAAGAGGCATGAGAATTGTTTTTCGAAACGGAGGCTGTGTGGCGGCGCGCAGCGCTGTAATCTTCGGAAAACGTGATTGCAGCAGTCTACTCTACGAATTGCCAAGCTTCTTTGGGGGGTGTAAAAAAAAATGTCGGAACCTGTTGACTGGCTCTTTAAAAGGCACCTTGTTATCTTATCCTCCCTTTCTGCACATGTGAGGGGAGAAGGGGTATTGGGTTAATGATCATTCCATGGTGGTCTGCACTCTTTTGCTTATAGTATATCTACAGCAACAATACGTAGTCTGTGTAGCCGTGTTTCATGGATACACAGCGGCAGTAACTAACGGCAAAAAGCGGCAGTAACTGAATTATACCTTTCCTCTACTGAATAAGTTTGTGTACTTGCCGACCTGTCTTTATTGAAGAGCTCTATTGAAATGAATCAAGGCAACCTAATCGCACCTTCATTACTTTTTTAAAATCTTGCAGAGCCAGTACAAGATAGCAGATCCCATCTGCACGTTCATCTTTTCGGCTCTTGTGTTGTTCACAACTGTGCCGATCCTGAGGGATGCCGTGTTTATACTAATGGAAGGTGAGTGTTGCGACATTACGCTTTAGCATATTAACATTAGTTGTTTATTGGGTTGACTAGTTAATCATGTCTAATCATTCTGTTTTATAAGTCTTTAGTGCTGGCTTACTCAGTTCAGCAATCCAGACATGAGGGCATAGCCCGAATTTATGCCAATTCATAGTTACACTAAAGACATTGTCCAATAGGCTGTCATTAAATAGAACATGAATTGACCAGGCAAATGTGTTAACAGCGTTTTATTAACTGAGAGAGATAAACAGAAGGGTAGAATTGAAGTACAAATCCAACCATATTAGAGGCAGTCATTCCATTATAGCAGCAGTTTCATTTAAGAGAATTCTGCTACGTGTGTTTTTCTAATGTGCACCATTAACTAGCTTTAAGAAAGGATGCATAGCACAATGACAGTTCTGAAACTTCAGCTTATAGCTGAAATCTGAGCTATTTGTTCTTAGAAACTGCAGATGGAGACCATATCGTGCTGCAGCCTACCTGGCAGCATAGTTCTACATTCAGCTTGCGCTATAGGACACATAGTGTATTGAATTGGTGGTGCTTTTACTTACGAACATTTGAAAAAAATAAATTTTTCCTGGTTTACAAGGCAATAAAAACGGAACTCAGTGTTGATAGATTGGATAGTTTCGTGTGTTGTATATATATTTGTTGTTTATGTAGTTTGTCATGTAGGCAATGTCGTTTCCTTGTGCCGTCAAATTTATTATTGATTTTTTTGTAGGATTCCCAAAGGACCTTTCTTACAACACGGTAAAGTCAGCGCTGCAAAGCATCAAAGGCGTCCGAATGGCACACAGCCTCCACGTGTGGTCATTGACAGCCAATAGATTCGCCCTGGCCGTACACTTAGCTGTCGGTAAGTGGTGAAACCTCCATCATCCATTGAAACTGAAGTATAAGAAATGGGCCATAAGAGAGGTGACGCTGAAGTTATTTATAATCAACTAGTACTGCCAGATAAATTCTTTAGTCCGAAGCAGTTCCGAGCGCTTGTCACTTGTGGTTTTCGCTATACCAGCGTGCGAAGTCAAATGCATCCTGAGCCACCGCTCTCATGCTTGGTGAAAAAGCACATAGTGGAAACTAGTGAAGGAGCAAGCGGAAGGCAGAGCTTGCTGCTCAGCCAAATCATGCAGTCCTGTGTGGCAAGAAGAGTGCATTTATAGAGCGTGATGTTGCCCCATTCCCAAGCGCCCACTCTTCATTTGAAGACCTGTGCGCTCTCTTCAGATGGCAGTCGTACAGCAGATTGCCGCTATTAGGTGACAGCTTGCATGAAACAAGAGCAGTGTTAGGATCAGATGCCCTTCTTGCTAAGGGGTGCTGTCACGTGTAGGTGCCGTGCTATATACTGAAAAAAAATCAAGTAGCAACTCCATGCCTGCACAGGTATCTCAATGGGAGAGTGAGATAATGTTTCACGACAGGCATGACACGACTCCTTTCCCCTGTGAGCTTTCAGAGCTTGTCAGGATGAGAGAGAGGGAACACTTAGTGTGTGACAAATCCTAACTTCGTTCATTCTTGACGGATGAGAGAAATTTTCGTCGTGAACCATTCATGTGGCAATGAACTGTGACGTGGCGTGATTGGGTTAACAGCGTAGGCTTGTGTGAATAGCCAATTTTAGGTTAAAACCAGTGATCTTGGTCAAATAATATTGAATCGAATTTGCATAATATATATCGCATACTAGTGCAAAGAAAACGGGCATATTTCTCATGACCCAACTAACCTGCACAGTATTCTTTAAAAATTTTAACACTTCCTGTGCAAATGCCATTCCTTTTGGTTCGAAATAAGTAAAAACAACTTTGAATTCTAGACTTTCAGTAGAAGGCAAGTGGTACCCTGTAAATTGCTGCACCGAATTTTTTATTTCTTGCTTTTCTTTCCCCCCTCCCCTCCTGCACTAAAAATTTTGCCGAAAGGTCGAATGACTGTTTCCACACTGCCAGGAAACACAAAATAGTTCTATTTTCTATTAGTGTCGATTTCTGTGCCTTGATAGGTGTGACCATGGTATTTGCAGATCCCGACACAGACCAGACAGCCGTGCTTCAAGCCGCTCAGAAGTTGGTGCGAAAGAACTTTGGCATCCACAGTTCCACAATCCAAGTGGAGATGTTCAGCCCAAGTGAGATGCTGTCTTGCGAAACTTGCAAGGGACCGTGACACCCTGTCGACCTTTATATGACCTAATTCAACACGCGTTGAGCGAATCATGGTTGCTCTCGGAAGGTTTCGAAATGTCGATATAGAGAGAAGCCAAGCTGAATTTCCTCACAGTTTTACGATACGTTTAGGAAATCGGGGAAACCCTCCGCCACTGTGTCGATTCTCACTTTTTTCAGTTCCTAATTGTGCACTTAGGTTAAATTGAGTTCATTTTTGAAGTTTTCCATATATTAATCGTTGCAGTCTGAGTGCCTCTGTGAGCTACCGGTTAGAAATCATGCTCTGAAAGTCGCTCACACTCTTTCGGTGGGTGCATTCACTTTAGTGACATTTTGCCTAACTAAAGAACTGGACACATCAGCTTTTACAAGCAGGCAGTGTTCCAAAATCGGCGCATTGTCGTGCACGCTCTTGCTTGTGGATTCTGGCTCAACATGTGCCAACCTGTGCAAAAGGGATCGCATACCCAAAAGTGAGTGAGAACACCACTTCTGTACGTGGCTTTGTGCTCGAAATGTGTGTGCAAGTCAATAGTCAACACATGGTTTACTGCCAGACGTTCTAGTCTGGGCCGTCAAGTTGACTTGCCCACGATATTACCATCAGTGGCTTTTATTCATAACTGCATTGGCAGTATGCTTTGCCTCAGCTGTGGCAAAGCAAGGTGCAATAAGTCTAGTTACAGTCTTCTGCTGGTGTTTGCAGCCCTATAGCATAGCATTATGCTTCTTTCCATTTTCTGAGTGCAGCTTTCGATAGTTATTGCTTGTTCAGTAACATGAATCTCTGATAGTGTGAAGTGTAAGGAAGACTCGAATATATGTGTTCCTACCTTGGACCTGTCATTTTACGACCTCTTAGAGCAATGCTTCCTTGTTTTATACTTGCAATAATAATGCCCGTGTGCATTGCAGATGTCGGAAAATGGTGCTTCGAACATAATCACCTTTTTTCTTTCAATCGCGGGATACATTTGCACTTATCGACTGTGCATATGATGTTTCAGCTGACTCAAAGTTCAAAGTTGCATAGTAATTGGAAATCAGATAGATAAAAATTGAATCTATTTTTCCATGGGTTTTTTCGCCTCACACAAAAACCAGGATCAGAGCTTGCTGAAGAGTAGGCATTTTTAATGTACTGTGCAAATAAAATACCAGTATAATTAGTGAAAAAACCTTCTCTCCCCCTTTTTAGTCTCTGAAGTGTTAGAAAGTTGATCTTTCAGCTAGTTCCTTTGGGAGTGCCCCTCCCCATCTCTCTCTGGAGGACAATCCTGCTGGTGATGTGCAATAATTGAGTGAAGCTGTAAATTATAGCATATGTGTAAAGTGTAGGATGGCAAGGCTTTCCTTATGTGTCTCCATCTCAACTATGTAAAACTACAAAATTGCATGATGTTCACTAAAAATTATTCAGGCAAAACTGCATTTAGGAAAAGTTTGACTAACATGAGTTGGCTCTATTGTATGTTCATCATAACCAAGACATAGTTAAGTATGTTTTTATGCATTTAAAATGAGTCTCTCATAATGTTTTACGGAGCAGTAACATTTTCCTCTACATGTACCATAGAAGTAAAAAATGCTTTTTGATACATCTGCATTGTGAGCTTGGCTTTAGTCGTAAAAGACCATCACTTTTCTGTGTTGAGCGCAGAGAAAACTGCCACAATGTCCATTTAGGGTTGCCAAAGTGTGTCATGATCCTAGACTAAAGAAAAAAAAGTGTTCCGGAGTTTCCTCGTGATGTGTGTGTCCAGTATTATGCCGACAGAAACAGTGAAGCAGCATTTCGTAAATAAGCTGAGTGCTTCAGATAGTAAACATGTTAATTGATCATGCAGGGCCTCTCCCCTCAATCTATGTTAGGGTTTGAGATACTGCTTCCTTGAACACTTTGTCTTCCGTAACAAATTAGAAAATGCGCTATTTGTCATATCTTTATTTATTATAGTGTGCTATACCGACCTGTTCTGCATCTGCACTGCATCATGTATTAATTGAAGCTAGATTGTCACCTAGATATCTATATGTAACTGATGAGAAAGAAAACTCTTTCACAAGACAGAGGTAGTAGCCAGTTAATTTGGCAATGCACTATGCAATTTTACTTGGCAGACACATGTGTAGAGGTGCAACTGCACAGCTGTGTAGAATGCAAGCCTTTTAAGAGACAACCAAAGCATATCTGAATTGTGTGAACACAAGTGATGATTTTTAAAAGTGGTCAGCATCATTTGGAAACCTACATCTCTTGCTCGCTCGCGTGCTGGTAACCATTAAACATAGTCAACAGTGAGCTTATAGTAGCTATTTGTCCTGAGCAGCATGTCTGTACTGCGTAGGCAACTTGACTTGCGCAGATGGCATTGTATATTCTGTGAACTGATGCTTGACAATTGATTCATCCCTCTCGCAGTGATCTCGATTGTATTTCAGCTCGGCAAGCTTTCATAGCAATCGGTACGTACGACCCCAAAATGTTATCGACGCGCTGAATCCACCTACTTCTGGTATATGCTAGCGGAGTTGCTAGGGCTTTGTAGCACACCTTGCCTGCAGTTCAAGCTCATCTAGTTATTTCAATACATATTGTTGCGGTTTTCTTGTTATGACATGTTTTGCAGTGTTTTTGCTGATAACTTTACAAGCAGAATGACTTCTTGCCAAAAGCTTTGCTGAAATTTTGCTGGAATCAGTGTGTTGTTGCTCTCATTTTATTTGTACATGAAATTTACAATTGCAACTTTATTTTCTGCAATGTTTGATTAAGTGTTTTCGCTGCACACTGACTTTTGGAAGTAATATGTGAGAAGTGCATAGCTCCTTTCAAGAGCAACGCTTGCAATAGCTTGTACATGATGGCCTGCTCTTTATTCCCTCGATTAACTTGACACCCTATTTGTGAGGAGGTGATTTTGTAGCTTTGTTTATGTTTGCTTACCAAGAGCTTCTCACCACAGAAAAAGCTCTGTGGATATTTCCTTTTCCAGTTTTGATTGCAATGTTTAGTTTACTGTGGCTGGCAGGCCATGCTCTGCTCATTATATCAACTTGACTGTCTGGTGCTAAAATGCAGCAAAATATAGTTAGTGCTATTGCTGTTCTTTTTTTCTTTTTCTCCTCATTTACTTGCTCAACAGTGCTGGCTTGAATGCTTAAGGCATTTGTGCACCAGTACTTGAATACCAGTTCTTTTTTACATGTAGTATCATAAATGGTAAATTGTACTTAAGGTGTTTCTATTATTCACTTGTGACAGTCTGTGTGATTCTAAAGGCCATGCTGCAAATGTGGTTGTTTAGTACTACTGTGCAGTGTGCTCCGAACAGGAAACAATTCCAAGGAGTACTGCCTGCATAATTAATTACACAGGGTCCTGTGTCACTTTCTTGCACAACACCATACATGTGGTCTCATATCAATGCAACAGGGTCTCGCCCAGGACTAATATTAAGATTTGTCTATGTCTGCGGCACAGATAGCTATTGATTTGCAGAGGAACTCCATGCGAACCAAAATAAATATGCAAGGCAATTGTATTGCATACACAGCCCATGCAAGCATGCAGAGTGCTTTTTTTTTCTCTTCATTTTTTTTTTTTTTTTTTGCTGGTCTAAAAGCACTGTGTAGGTCTCATGTTCACAGTATTGCTACACACAGTGAGTTTCCTTTGCTGCTGGCAGGCAAATGGGAGGAAAAGCATGTTGTTGCCTAAAGCACATACCTGCTCAGTTTTCAAGCTTTAAAGATTAGATAGTTTTTGTTATTGCATAAGCCTTGCTCAATGATTGAAGTGTGTGGCACCTTGTTTTGTTTGCAAAATGTGATCAATATTGAGAGTGGTGGTGAATGGATAACATTATTCAGCATACAGAGCTTGATGTAGAAGCTTTCAAAGCACAAGTTACAGAGAATGAATAAAAAGACTTCATGTGTAGTTTTGCTTGAGCAAAAGCATAGTTTGTTCAGTATATCTATATATATATTAAGTACCATTCTTTATGCTACTAAACATATAATTTTGCTTTACGATATTAGTCTGGGCAGTCTGCAATATCTGTTCTATAAAACGAATATATCATATAGTTAAATCTTGCAGAGAAGAAATTGTGAAGAGCAAAACTCGATGCAGGTTTCATATTGTTTCATGTGATATTTTACTCGTTTTGCCTTGTGATGATGGATATAGGACAGATGTTAACGACTTTATAAGCTCCTCATATTGAGCACTCAGTGGGCAGGGATAGCTCCCGAGTTCACGAATGGATGACAGTTGTCCAAGGACGTTACTATTCAGCACTGCTGCTCTGCATGAGGTAAACCGCAAATGCGAAGGCTTATCCGCGACTCAGCCGCAATTTATTAACTGTAATTAAAACTAACGCATTCAAAGCCATTACATTGGATATTCAGGTTTCACCATTAGTATTAGTACCTACGATTAATGCTGCAAGGCAAAGATTTTAAAAATTTATTCTCTAGATAGGACCTGTATGTTATCTAGTAAAATACTCAAGTACTTACGAGAAAAAATTGGCAACCATGAATCAGTAGGTCTTTAGTCTGAACACATCTTGGACAAAACAAATTTAGTCGTCGAAAATTATGTTTGGAGCTCGGATGGAACCTCGTGACAGTGCATGGCTGCTGGAGAGTCATCCTCTGAGTACAACACACATTACTACCTGTGAAGTGTTAAATCAACTCTGAAAGCGTACAGACAATTCAGAAACCAATTTTCATTATGCTTTGTTACACAATTGCTGTCACCATCCACCCTAATTGGCATTCCTTTCTTCGAAGAGGTTGTGTATAAACTTGTTTTGCCCATCTTTTGTCTTCTGTGATGTATGTTCACATTGAGTACTTTGAAGACTCAAGGTGGTGGGTGCATTTTCAAAAAGGGCAAAAGAAACAAAACAAAAAAAGTATTTATTCAATAAGTGAGTTGTGTTGCTGTAGTATAGTGGATTTGTGGTGCACTTGTACGTTGACTGTGTTCACTGATGTTTGTGTACGTGCACATGACTTTGCCACCATTTAGTAGACATTCCATTTTATTACCAAAACTTTTTTTTTCCAAGCACAAAGTCATATCTCTAGTGTTTTGGAACACAATGTGCCTGTGGAGTACTTTATACTGCAGTACATTGGCCTGCATGGTGTACAGTGCAAGCAAATAAAAATATTTTCACGAACCATACCTCTTATCTTTCCTTGCTTATACGCTATAGTGCAGCACAGCAGCTCAAAGTAAATGCCAAGTGGGAACTTGTGAGACATACCTTGATAGCCTAGCCAACTCATCTGTGGCAGGGAGACACTGGATATAAATGTTTTAAAGAGAAGCTAAAGGGAAAGCGATTTTTCTCATTCTAGTAATTTACTCTTTCAATATTCTAAAATCGCCATGGTTGCTGCTGAAAGAGGCTTGGTAAGTGAGAAAATGTGCAAAAAAAACTGGTGGTAACACCACCTTCAAATTCCCGCACCAAATGTGATGTAGAGTTTGACTGCATTTACGGAGTCCTGCATAGTTTGCAATGCGTGAAAATGAAGTGGATTGTCCTCTGAGGAGGTCATAGATGACATAGCAAGTTTCAGAAAATTTCTTTGTGCGAATGTCGCCAAAACGTCAAGAATTGAAGCCACTGTCGCGTCCAGATATTTCAATGCGATATTTAAAGAATAAGCCTTGCCCTTTATTTTCTCTAATAATCTATAATGGCAAAGTTAATGCCATCACAATTCTCAGCCTGCAACTTGTCAATTTAAACCTGACTTAAGTGTTCCGTAAGGGGGGAGGGGGATGGGTGTCGGAATGATAAATTTGGTCAAAATGCTTTTTTTTTGCAATCCTAGGACTGTTTTACATTATAGTGAAATATTAGAACAAAGCAGTAGGAGTTGACAAAAAAAAAAGCATTTTATTGGTCGGCTGCCGTCTAAAGCTATAAGAAAATTGGACTTTCGTGTTCTAAAGGCAGATCTGCAGCGTTTCCTTGGCAAAATGCCACCATATTGGCATCGTCATGAAGACAGATCGGAGCACATGATAGCCCCAAAGATACATTTCTCTAATGAAAAATGAAGCCAGCTCCCCTCCCGTTTCGTTTTCTTACCTTCTAGCTCCAATTTCTTTAAGCTCCCTTCTCTCAGCTTTCACTTCTTGAGCAGTTGCTGTCAGTCATCCCTGCTCCATTTCGTAACAAACGAAGATACAGCTATTCCGTTTTCCACACTAAGATACTGAGAAATCGGTGAGTGCCATAAAGCTATATATATGTCTGCATCTATTATACAGGTTTTTATAATTGCTTTTTGTAAAAGTTGCTAAACAATATACCCAGGATGTTTCAAAAATTTCCTGTGTGCTTACTTTAATATTCAATAATAATCCAATAGCATTATGGCACAGAACAGGCACTTGTGATTATCCTTATCAAAAAATTTTGACAAACTTGTCAAATTAATTAGTTTTGAAATCACCATGACTATATCAAGTGCTGTAACTCAAAAACTACATTAGACAGCTCAAAACCGATTTCAGTTATACCACCACAACAAATAACATCTACATTCCAAATTTCATCACTCTATCTAAATAAATAACAACAATGGTTTTCACTGCCATGTCCCCCTTAAGGGAACACCGAAGCTGTTTTGCATTCACATATTTATTGCCAATTCGGTATCAGCAACCTCTCATAATATGCCTATGCAGGTTTTTTCCACAATATTCAAATAAACAATGGCATTATAAGCGAGAAAACTGACCAAGGGAATGCCCTCCGGCGCACGCACAGCGCAGGGGAGGAGTGCGAGAGAGGGAGCACGTGGAGAGGAGACGTCTACTTCGGGTCTGAGCCAGGCCGCTTAGCCTGTTAGTTTTGGGATTGTGCCTCATTTCTGCTGCCTAACAAAGTACCAGTTCTGCCAGTTCATAGGAATCCTTTGTAATTAAGCCATTCTCTTATGGTTAGAGATTTTTGCCATCCTACATTCACTAGTTGTGCTTGTGCGGGGTTGAAGTGGATTCGCGATGCCGAATTACTGAGCAGCAAATGGTTGCCGAAGCACTTTTGGTCACAATGAGGTCGCTTTTACAAGTTTCCTTGGGATAAGAAGGTGCCTGAAAAATAGGTCATGGCACTGAAAAGAAAGGACTCCAAACCTACTAGATAAAATGTGCTGTGCTCTAAACACTTCTGTGACAGTGACTACATTTGAAGCCTGGTTCTCATGCAGTCGCTGGGATTGACAATAAAGTTTCTGCTTGTGAACAGGGACACAGTTCTTTCCCAACTGAGATTGGCCGACAGCCTTTGGTTAGTAAACAAGTGGGCAGAGTTCGGCAACCACTATTGTCAGTCAACCATTGGTGGCACAAGGTGGGGCCCTGATTGGCAACCAGTTTCGCTGGTTATTAGTAGGCCACAGGCGTTCAGCCGACGGTCAGCAAATAATAGGGAAATTGTTGGCACCTAGTGCCCGGGCAACCGAACGTGGTTGGTTGTAGGGTCATGCTTTGCAGCCGCAAGCTGATATTGCATACCTGTGGGTGCACATTTTTTTTTTTCTACACTGCACGCATTATTTTTCGTTCAGCAAAAATTTCTTGTTTGAGGGTTCAGCAGCAGGTTGTACTAGATTATTTGCACAAGATTATTTCATCCATCTGTGCATCACTTGTCATCTACTAAGTCGGCCTGCAGGCTTAGGCCTGTGTTGGCACCCAGACGTCGGCCCATGTGCGGCCGTTAACCAAAATCACCCTCCGCCCAACTTTGTTGGTCAAGCTTAGGCCATTACCGTCCAAGTTGGCCATGTATGTTGGGCCAGCATAGAGTTGAGACCATTTTTTTTTTCAGTGGCGCCCTGTTTTTCCGCACCAGAGGGACCCCTCGCTATCACCCCGACTTGCCTTTGTGCAAAGAAAGACTGGGCAAGGGTGCAAGAATGCTTATGTGCCATAGCAGCGTGTCGTTCGTTGGTGAGCGTGCGCTTACCGCAGCCGTGCTCAGCTCACTGTGCTGCTTCGCTTCTGCGACACTCACTTCGAATTTCTGTGGAACACACAAATTGCGAGCCGTCACACAGACACCGTTCATTGTAGTTTTGCTCAATCTGGGACCCAGTAGGCCTTTGATATCCCTGTTGCAGCAACAGCTCGCGATAGAGCCTTTAAAAATATTTATCAGAGCCTGTCTCAATCACAAATCAAAGTGACCATGTAACATTGGCACTTTATTTCGATTCAGACTGAGGTCATATTTTTCAATCAGAATCCAGAATCATCAATGCTATACTAACTACAATCATTTGTGGCCAAATACTTGTAGCTGACCTAGCCCGTTTTGTTACTTTTTAGGTAAGTGTTCCCTGCAAACAAACCTCGTGTAAATTTTTTTTTTGGACTGCGAATTCCAAGTGTGTCTGTCTGTGACGGGTACAGACATATGCACGTATCGTGTTCGCATTGGTTACTTCGCCTGTAAATGCAGAGTAAAGGCAACATGTACCATGGTGTGATTGCTTCTGGTTACCGTCCTTGCTAAAGTTTGCATTGTGGGGTGGCTATATTTTGTGTTGTTTTGTGTGGCGCACCTGCTGCTTCGTGCAGGAGACGTTGCATTCAATCCTGGCCTCGACAATGGTAGACCAGCTGCTAACTTTTGTTAAATGTATGATTGTGTCAGGCGAAAAGATTGAAACAGAGATCTCAAGGAGAGACAAAGACATTCGAACAAACATAACCAAAAAAAAGAGACGTTTTTCCAAACAGAAGAATAAACAGAAGGATCGTCTGGATCTGACAAAATTGTTCAGATGCTTAGGGACACCCACAACAAACTGAATAGCATAGAATCAAGACAATCGCAACATTGCACTTTGGTGGTAGAAGGCCTCAACAATAGAATGCGCCAAAATAACCTTATATTCAAAGGAATCATTCAGAAAGACTCTGAGACATGGCAGGAAACAGAAGGGCTTGTGACTTAGTTCGTTTCTAAACACTTAGGAATTGCGGCTGATGAAATAGAACGTACTCACCGAAAAGGACAGAAAAAGTCAAGCCATACTTAGCCAATAATAGTAGCGAAATTCCTCAACCTCAAGGAAAAAACTAACATACTGAAAAATACATTTAAGCTTAAAAAGTTAGAATAGCCTCGTGTGTGGATTGAAGAATTTTCACCCACGTTGCAGATCATTATAAAAAAGCTTCAAGATTTCACTAAATCTAAACGAAAACCCACTAAATCAGAACAAAACTCCCGTGTCTCTTTGACAAGCTTCTACTAGACAACACGATTTACGTCCTGGGCCATACTATATTAACAAAGTAACTACCCTGCTGAAGTATCAAGTCCCCGCAAAAACCCTGTGACGGATGCATGAACATTATATGTGCATCTGTCCATTCTTGTGTCAAACTTTCACAGTCTTTTTGAAAGCAAGATCACCTGTGTTCTTATGTCCAATCCTGTTCAGCAGACACAGTCCTGGGCACCAAAACAGGGTTAACACACATTTCTGATCATGAATTGTCTTTGTTTCGTGAATTTCATTGTTTAGAAAAGATAGGGTTGAATCTAGAAAGGGTGGTGTGTTGGTCCCGGGAAAAGCTAGTCCAGAAGCTTGTGTTATTGAAACTAATTCCTGCCTCGAAATCTTATGGGTTGATCTCTGTCTGCCCACACCTGTTTCACTGGGGTCTGCTATTGCCTACCTGTTTCATCTCGCAAATTTCCCGATTAAATTAGTCTTTAGGTTTTGTTCAAAATAAATACCCCACATCATCAATATTTCTTGCACGTGATTTGAACTATCCTAATATTGAGTGGCAATCATGATTGATTGATTGATTGATATGTCGGGTTTAACGTACCAAAACCACCATATGATTATGAGAGACGCCGTAGTGGAGGGCTCCGGAAATTTCAACCACCTGGGGTTCTTTAACGTGCACCCAAATTTGAGCACACGGGCCTACAGCATTTCCGCCTCCATCAAAAATGTAGCCGCCGCAGCCGGGATTCGATCCCGCGACCTGCGGGTCAGCAGCCGAGTAGCTTAGCCACAAGACCACCACAGCGGGGCGAGTGGCAATCATGCAGACCCCTGAATGGCACAAGAAAACGTGATGGTCAATGTTTTCTTGACGTGCTCGCATCTTTTGATTTGCTTCAAATGGTCTCTGTTCCCACTCCTGGCGATTCACTTTTAGACATTATATTAACTACAAAATCAAATAATGTTTTGGTAAGTGTTTTGGATGGTGTCGGTGACTGTAGTGCCTTGCATTGTGAAGTAGTATGTATTGTGCAAAAGCCTGAATATAGAAAGAAAGTAATATTTGATTATACCCGAGCAAATGTAGAGGGGCTTCTCACTGACCTTTCCATCTTTTTTTTTTGTCGACTTTCTACAATTATTTCATCAATGCGACATCAATACAAACTGGACACTCATTCGTGACAAGATGATTACACTTAAAGAAATGCATATTCCTAGAGTGAAGTTAACAGCCAGCACGCTAAGCGCCTTGCTTACGACGCATGTGAAAGGCACTATTGACAAAAATAAACGTTTATATCCGAGAGCTACCCTATTGCCACCCGAGGAAGATTGGAGGCTTTATCGTGAGCACGCACTTTTATGAAGAACCGAGATAACAACAGCCAAAGATAAGATTCTCAACCACGACTTTTCAAACATGCTTCGCAGTGACACGAAAGAGGTTTGGAAAGTTCTTAACCCTAATTAGGCATCAAATTTGATAGTGTCATTATCCAAGGATGTAGCATTCTTTCTTCAGCATGCGTCGTAGAATTCAATTAGGCTTTTTTGTCTGTTTTTGTGGATGAGACCCCTATTCCTAGTAACCTTCAGCTCCCTCTTCTGCATTCAAGCATGCACGACATCAAGATGAACCTGGAAGAGATACAGTCCTGAATCGATCGTCTTCCGACTAACTCTGCTCCTGGTCCTGATGGCATCTGCCCTAAGCTTCTCAAAATGCCAAAACCTCTGCAATATGCAACATTTTAGCCACAATTTTCCAGCAGTCTATTGACAAGAGATGCATCCCAGATGATTGAAAGGAACCTCACGTAATTCCTATATTTAAATATTGTAACCCGTCTAACCTATCAAATTTCAGACCAACTTCCTTAACTAGCACGTATTGTTAACAACTAGAACATATAACTTCATCTGAAGTTTTGTACAGAACATAATTTCTTCTTTATCAACTAGCACAGTTTTCTGTGTGGTTGTTTTTGTTAAATGCAAATGTTCTAATTAATTAATGACTTACATCACTCTGTTCATTGCTTGGATCAAACTGATGCTATATTAGCAGACTATACAAAGGCCTTTAACAAGCTTCCTCACTTGCGGCTTGTTCATAAACTTTTAGGTCTTGACATAAAAAGAGAAAGAAGACAACCTTCATTGTAGCACGAAGTCACAAGGATATTTGTACGGTTTTCACAGAAATAAAAGCTTCTTATTTGCCAAAAAATTCGTCCTGGTTTGGAATTTGCACCTTAGACGAACACCTTTCCGGGGTGGCTGCTCTACCAATTGAGCTTACAAGGAAGCTAACAAACGGCTGAGTGAGGGGGAATTGATCGGCAACTTGAAGGACATGGACACGAGTAATGCCACATGAGTTCTGCGGAAATCTGCAAGATGGCAGAAGGGTTTTCTTTTTTTTTTTTCATGAAAGGGAAAGGAGACAACTACCTGTTATAGCACGAAAACGAATTTCTGAGAAATGCATACGGATTTCCTCGTGGATTCATGCTACAATGAGTGGTTGTCCCCCCTCATTCTTTCCCTTTTCTAAAAAAATACCTTCTGCCACCTTGCAGGTTTCCGCAGAACTAATCTGCTTTTTAAAATAAATACAAAAAATTGTTAAAATGTGGATTATCAACTTCTAAACTAACTGGTGCCAATCCATGTTCATTGATGATCATTCGTCTGCGTTAATGCACGTAACATCTGGCGTACCACAGTGTTATATGCTCGGGCCTATCTTGTCTTTTGTTTATACGGACAATATCACTAATGGTTCGCATTCCACAGATCATTTGTAGATGACTGTGTGATTTATGAACAAATTACTGTCAATCACAGTAAATGGTGTAATGAGTGGCAAATTAACGTAAATAAAAACAAAAGCTGTTAAGTTCGGGACAATGGTCAACCCCGTGTTATACGACTACGCGTTGAAAAACATAACCATAGATTCTGTATCCACAGTAAAGTACCTTGGTGTTCATTTGCCATCAGACCTGTCACCGAATGCTCATACAGATGCGATTTTTAGTAGAGCATCAGGTCACTTGGCTTCATGAGGCGAAATTTGCATCCGGCGAACTATGAGACCAAACTTGTTTTTAAGATGCTCACAAAAATGAATACGCCTCCTTGATCTGTAATCCGCATTTAACCTACCTCATACAGAAGCTGGAGTGTGTACAAAATAAAGCTGCTAGCTCCATCACAAAAAAAAACTACTTGCACTCATCAAGCATAACTGATATCAAACCTTCAGTCAATTTAGCTCCTCTAGAAAAGCGCAGAATGCTGACACTATTGTCCTTCTTTCATAAGCTTCACTACAATCAATATATCCCACGATACCTTTAATATCAGGCCAGCTCATCCACATATTTTCACAACTATATTAGCATTATAAAATTGAACAGATTTTCACCTGCACTAATCTGTTGAATCACTCGCAACTTCTCATCACCATTTTTGCATGGAATGTTTTCCCTACCAACATCACACTGATTCACAATCATGACTCATTTGTTCATCATTAAAATTTTAAGTCATTCCTAAAACTTCAAGTTAATCATTATCTTGAGCTCTGTCCCCTCTCCAATGGAAATAATATTCATTGTTAAGTGCTTTAACTGTGATTGCTTTTCTTTAGCCATTGTCTAACTCCTCAAATGTTTTACTTACTATTTTTTAGTGTTTATTTTGTCTATTATTTGTCCCATTCATCGCAATCCCTCTATGCAATGCTTTTTGGGCCTTTAAGCTACTTGAATAAATGAATATGACAATTACTCATACGATGATCCACATTTAATCGGTACCGTGGCATTCGGTCACTGCTGGTCAAAACCAAATTAGTATTCCAAGGTGTCTGCACAGCAGCCCTAGATCTAAAGAAAGGCTTACTCGATTTCGGTCACTGCCTGTGAAACAGATTCGATAACGGCTAGGGAATACTCCCGAATGCACATATTTTAAGTGAACATACCGCTGGCACCTATAGTGCTCGTGCCCCTAGCTTTCTTGTTCAGAAGCTCGCGGCCTGTACAACATTGTACTGCTGCTTACAACCTACACTGTGCTGAATGGGGCTTGTCATGGTGGTAGTGCTGAGATTGATTTATGCAAGCGTGCTACGTATCCGTATATTGAAATGAAGGTGATGGTATTTTTCATGACGCTGCACCAAAAAAAAAAAGAGAAAAAAATGTGTGACTGCAAAATGATATCAGTGTTCAGGCACGTCTTGTATGTATCCCCCCTCTTTCCCCATTTGGATGCAGAGCGTACATGAGCACCTATGGCCAAGCCACGTGTCTGCAGATGTCAGTACGCAGCATCGAAATCTGGTGCTTTATTTCTTTCTTTATTTATTTATTACTGCCAGCTTGCTTCGGAAGCCATAAGCAGCAGTGGGTTGTACAAAGGATAAGAGAGACAAAAGTAAGGAACTGTGATCACACCTTGAGGAAAAAGAAAAAAAAAGTTAAGAGATCTGTCATGAACAGTATTTACAGCATGTGAAACATTGGAAACAATATAGCATAAGCACAAAGCATTGCAGGTGAAAATTCCGGCAAGCAAATAAATGAATTAAAAAAGAACAGAACAAAAAATGCAGCCTTTAAAAATAAAGAAGTAACAAGAGAAAAATGACAGAAATTATTAACGTGACAAAAATGCGCAAAAGAGCACTTGCTTACTTTGTGCTCACCTCAGCAACGAAAGGAATATGTCTACGTTGAAACACCTTACGTCATAGATTAGCAAGAGCGTGGACAAACTACGATATGCATGGTTGGGTTCTGCAGTACATATTCAGGCAATTCATACCATTCACGGATGGCACGAGGGAAAAAAGGCTGTTTGAAGAAGTTAGTTCTGCAGGAATATTCAGTTAGTTTGAGCGAATGAGACGAACAAGTAGGGCGCCGGCCACACAGTTTAATGTACAAATCCTTGTCTATTTTGACGCGTTCGTGGTGAATTAGGTATAACATTTAAAGTATCTCTTGATGGTGTTGTATCTCTAGAGGTTCAAGGTTCGCGTCCTTTAGTAAATAAAGCACTAAAGGATGAGTGACGACGGCACACACAAGTCGCATATGCTTCTAACGCAGCTAATATTCCGCTTGCATTTAACACACTATCGCTGTAGTTCTGGCTAGAATAAAGAAAAATCGACGGTATTGTAAAAAGAACTGCAACATGTGAGTCAAACTATCTATCCCCAAGCTCGCAGCGCAGTTCACAGCACATGTCACCTCTACGGCGCGCTAACGGCACTCGTGTGTGCGCGTGTTTTTCCTCCAGGTAGCACACTGACTCATCGCAAGCTTCTTGTTCCCAGTGACATGCGATACTGACCGCATTAACAAGCAGCGATATCCACGAACAGCTGATGTTTCCACACGATGTGCGCACGTTGCGCGGACCGTGCCGATACGCGGCTAGAAGCGAGTGCCGATGCTGCTGTTCCTTACCAGATTTAATAAACACGGCTGAACGGATCATTTGCATCAGTTTACTACGGTGAAATTAAGCATTGACATTCGTGTTATACTTACCAGTCTACGTTTCCGACGCGGGTGAAGGTGGCTGGTTGGGACTCGCTTTCCTGTGCTGTCACTGTCTTCGGTCGTCGCTCCGACTCGAACATGTATGCACGGATGCATGAAACAGCGAACTCATTTCAACCAACGTTTAAACCACGTGGTTTCAACAGATAAACACGGCACCGCCTGCCGGCGAGCGCAGGCAGCTACCCTCACCGTCCCGAACGTGATGTCATAATCATGGAGCTTCGACCAATCACAGGCGGTGGCGAGACTCGCGATGCTGGCCGAGGCGCCCGTTGCTAGTAAAATTTTGGCAAAATAATCTTTTCTTATGCAAAATTTCCACTTGATTTTTGTGTTTGCCACACGAAATTACATATAATGAGGCCACAACCTCAGTTTTTCTTTTAAGTGCTAAATTTCAACCCTTAAATTGTAACGTTACATCAGTGCGAAATTTAAAGAATATACCTTGGCCTTGATTTTCTCTATTAATAATCCTGTAATAGCCAAGTTAATGGAGTTACGATTCCTAGAATACAATTTATCAATCATTGCACATTAGTAAATCTTTAGTACTGATGCACATGCACACCTCTCCACACAATTTCTTCTCATGAAAACGGTCACATGCCGCCATCTCCCAGTGCACAACTATTTAATCTTGGTTGAATGCTTATCTTTTATGAAAAGTATAGGCGTGAAAGGTGTGGCTTGTGTGGTTTGTGAGCATTTTTTGTTATTGTTGTAAATAAGTATTTGCCTGATCACTGAGAGAAACAACTTTATTTTATGTGATCACAGCTTCGCTTCATATAAAACAAATGGACGCTTTCTTAGGACTTGCTTTGCTATGAGCGCCGGAAACCGTTTGCAACCTGAAGCATGCATTTTAAAATAAGGACGATTTTCAACACCTGTTAAGTTTTTCGTGCAATAAGTAACTTGCAGGTTTTCATTCAGCGCAAGTGTGGTTTTGCAAAATGGCAAAGCTGCTGCAGTTCTCATCACCAAAAGCACCACACTAATACAAAAATATTTATTGCTTTCACCATTCCATACAAAAATAAATTATGCAGATAATAGAGAACTGCACTGATGTGCACTGACAAAATTGGTCGTCGGCCCGGCACTGGATCAATAATAGTCGGGCACTGGTGCACACACGACCCGTACCAAATCATTGTACTGCACGGGGCCGTTGGGTGATATGCGAGCTTCCCGAAATATTGCATCCACTGAAAAACAGGACAATACAAAGGGCAAGTCAGAAAAAGCTGTATTATTCAGACAATGCAGTGTTTTGTGGCACAATTGCTTCTAGTAGCATACAGTAACAGATTGCAACTGGTTGTAAACTAACAGTTTACAATTGGTTGGTCTACAACTTTATAACTGGTTCTCCAACCTGTTTTTCCAAGTTTGTGCTACTACGTACCCCATTGATTAGGCCCAGCATTCATCAGGTTAGTCAACAGCACTACATGATGCTAAAGACAAAGAAGTTCATAACAGAAATCCACGGACTGTTCACATTTAAAGAGTGATTTCGGTGTTTTTGTACCACAACAGGTTATTGCCATTTTCAATGGTATCGACATTTGGTGGTACAACTTGTTTAGAAACTCATCAGTACTTAAATAACCGAAAAACATGTTGAAACTGAAAGTGGTGGTTGGTTCATGTATATGTTTATTTCAATATCTATCCAGCCAGAACGTAAACAGGTTACATGTGCTACTAGTGTCAGTAATACAAAAATGGGCAGTGTCATCCAACGACGTGGTGAGCTGTGCCATCTGTTCGAGCTTAGCAGCGGCAATTTCAGGGAGGAGATTAGCACTGAAAGGTCACTATGTTGAGTGAAACAGCCATCAACATTGCAAGCAATGTGCGGACCATAAAACGTAAGACTCTAGAGAACGATTCAGGAATATGCAAACCAATGTTTAGCCCTTTGTTTCCTACATACAGTTTGCACAGTGAATGCAACAGAAAAATGATGTTTTCAGGCAGTTTTTGTTCAAAGCTGGAGAAAAACTTAAATCAATACTTGCATATTTTATCACTGCCACATTTGTTACAGTAGAGAATAGAGAGTTGACAGTAGGACAGCATGCACTGGACTCTTATCGTGACCATACACAATGAGGGGTTGTTCTATCTAGGTTTTGCAAGACGTGCGTGCTTTCCTGATGTTGCCCAGGTTTTGTTGATTTGACTCCTCATGCCTTTTTCTCCTCCCCCTTTGCTCTCCCTTGCTTTTTATTCTATCCTGTATATATTCCCTAGGTCTTGCAATAATGCTTCAGTTGATAGTCTGCACTTGTCTGTCTTTTCTCTACTTCGTGTTTCCGTCTGTTTTTTGTGCAGTACACATATGGATCAGTGGCAACTTGCCCAACTAGCCATTCTTTTGAACTCTTAAAAGCATTCTTGAGGGATAAGAAGTTTGAAAGCACTTGATTTCTTCTGTGTTTTTTTCTAACTTGTTTTCAGACTTTCCTATTAAGTTGAGATACTTCACCCGGTGCCAGTGTTTTTGATTGTTCGTCTGAGTCAATGTTAGTATAGCTTTTTCATTGTTACTGTCTCTAGAGCTTTTGCCATGCCATCTATGCATGGCTGTTTCTCCAGTGGAGTATACTCTTCTTCTCAGTCAAGTTCTCATCTTTGCTTCCAATCGTATTGTCATTTTGAAAGAGAATTTCTCAGATTTGCTCGTCTTCTAATTGTTGCTCGCATATATACAAAACCTTTTTAAGGCTTTGAGGTACTGTAAAAGATTTTTTGAAGTAAAGTAATAAAATAACTGCAATGCACATATCCAGAAAGCTGGACTTCCTAGTCTGAAGTGCCATAAAGTTGTCAATAACTTTATGTACAGCAAGAACTGCACATTAAGTGGTCAATAACCAATCATACTAAATTACTATGAACTAGTTTGGTTACGTAAATTTTGCAAAAAAGAATGCCGGCACTTGTAGCTAGATATTACAGACAATAAGCAAGAGAAGCACGAAAAAGTCGGGTGCTCGCAGTCTTTGACAGGCGCACATGGTGTCTATTTTTGCGATGAATGAAGCACTCGTGTGCAGTATCAATAGCGCTAACTATCAAGTGTAGGCGAAACCTCAAACTTTCAAGTTTGTGGGATCTAGGGTCCCTTAGTGAAATTTCAAGAGAGGAAAACAAAATTGGCAAAAGTGTTATGAACCTGGCACCTGGGATATAAAGGGTTAAAATTTGCATTCAGAACTAAATGACTTGCAATCCCATTCTTTAGCTCAGCTTGGTCATCCTAGCGCGAAAGATGTATTCAAAATTTTACTGTTATCAGTGGAAATAAAAAAAATCGCTAGTGTTGCTCTTGAAGCTTCTCGTAAATGACTGGCATTAAAATTTATATTGTATTCAGTGCACGTCAAAATATTGCCGGAGTTGCTCTTGGAGCTTCTGCATGGATTGACAAACAGCAGCTGACAGAGAGCACCTCACCTTCCCGTGGCGACAACTTTTCTCCCCAGTTGAGGAGTATGCGACGTAGCTCTCTCCCAGAGATCTGACCAGATCCAGATCTGTCACTGGCTCTGAAGGCTTTGACAATTTCATCAGGTATGCTTTCCTTCTCACTATGGGCATGCATGATCTCCAAGAAGTCTGCAAACGAAATCTTGCCTCCTGCACAGGTAGATACGACTGCACTTGAATGATCTATTGATTGACAGGGCTAAATTAAACTGAGCAAAACTACCATGCATGCTATGATGGTGGGTGGAGCTGAAAAATTAATTCTTGCTATCATGGGCACACTTGCCCAATATGCATAAACCAAACAACACAGTGCTGAACTAAAGCTGAACAATTAGTTGCATAAATGTATATGCAAGTGAGAGAGCTTGGACCAAGAGCGTGAAAAGCGTAAACAATAGAGTGTACATATATATAATCGTAAACACACAACGAAATGCATCGTCTTCTCTGAATGTCTTACATCAGATACATGTATCTATAATACTAATGAATCAAATGACGCGCGTTGCATGCGCATACACTAAGTTCATTAGAATATGCACCGCTTCAGTCCAAATATAGGCGGTGCCTACATATGTGCAACAAAAGAGGCGTTAGATTTGTTTTCTTTGTTATTTTGAAAGTTTATTAGTTAGTTTGGTTCAGCATTTGAATCCATTGCATCCATCGGCACACATATGTCCCAACACTGGTATAGTTTTTCAAGTAGTTGTAATATGATTGCCTCTTAGTTGCTGCCTGCATACTGCTGATTTAACTACGAGCCTGAAGCAATGATCGAGACGAACGATGAGAAACTTTGGTATGAAGCTAGAGGTGGCGAACTGTTTCAGTCTCACATTCACCATGCAAGAAGCTAGCCACTTACCTTTGTCTTTATAATACTTCTTAAGCTCGGTAATTGTAGGGCTTAGCCCCAGTGACCGCATGATCAGGGTAAGCTCATCGAGCGTACGAATTTGTCCGGAGTGCGCGTTCAAATAAAAACAGTCCCGGAACTCTGTAACATATAAATAGATCGGTGATGCATCGCGGTAGTTCCTGAACATATTAAACAACAAGTAACCGAGTAATGAGCACGGTCTTACCATCTATGTCTTGTTCCCGGAAATACCGCGCCTGAAAACCGAAAGCAGCGATGTGTTATGAGAAACTGGTGCTACGGGGTTTCAAACTGTCAAGTGTAAAGAAACAGTGCTGTTATGACATGCCGGAATTATATGTGAACACTTACCATGCTTCTTGACAGCAAACTAAGTAAAACACCGGTAAATTCTAAATGTTTCAGGCCGCGCAATGAACTGTGATGTAGGCTGAACGTTTGCGGGGCAGGTTGCCTGCGCACAAGCGCTGAATGCGAGTTGAAAGCATAGTGCGACTTATACTTACAATTTTAATTATTTTGAGGCATATAATGAATATATTCTGGGCACGCATCTGTATACTTTTGTTCCTATTTGTTAATGAACTCACTGTCTTACATTGGTCTTTGTTAAAAGTAAGATTTGGCTAAAAGTTTTGGATGACGTTGGCGTGGTTGTCATATTACTGCGCCGACATCTGTTTGTGTTTGTTTACTGCAGCTTACGCACGTGCGAGAACTGAAACGACAGGTTTCGTGTTTCTGATATCAATAATTCTCGTACAACTATATCGTTGGTGATGAAGAGCTTCGAGGAGATGCTGAAGACTCACGGAGGTCGGGACGTACTTATTCGGACTTTGGGTTACGCTTGTCTCCTGAGCAGCGGTCTTACAAAAGGAAGTTTGTCGCGAAAGTTCAGAATCGCAAGCTCGGAGTTCAGCCACTGTCGTGTTGTGTGTAGGCTTCTCGATGACTGGCCAATGTTGCAGTACAGTTTATCTTACGGAACTGGAAAGCATGTAAGTGTGTGATGGTGGCTTGCATTAATCATCATATTCATTCAACGTAAGTGTATCCACACTAAAGGCGGAAACAGGCCTGTCCACCCTTTCTCGATCGTCTCCGCCGCATTGCCAGCCTATCTCTATTGCACAAAATGTACCACAGTTCACTCAATCAGATGCCTTATTTCTCACCATCGTTCAGTATATCACCTCGTACAAGCCATTCGTTAAGTGTTACTCGCCCCCCGTACCCACACTCTTACCTTCTCGTCTTCCCTTTTCCTACGCACCATTGTAGACTGGAACGGCCTTCCTTACGCCATCGTTGCCGTCACCAAACCAGAAGCATCCATTGAAGCGGTACCATATCATTTCTTATCCTCACCCTGATTGGTCCAGTGTCATAAATTATTCTTGTATCCCACCTCTTATGTAATGCCCGCACGTGGGATCTTTGAGGAAGGATCTTTGAAGGCTAAAGCGGTTTGACGGACAATAGTGGACAAAGAGGTAGCTGTGGAACCAGCCGAAGGCGTCCGAGAATTCTGCATGACGTTCATTCTGTAATGGTTCCAAGTGCCGCAGGTATACTAGATAAAGGATAACCGATGTATGACGCTTTGTAGTATTCGTTTTACCCAAAAGACTGCTTTAGTACTACATGCTAGACGAAGTGGAAGAATATAATCTGTGGGGCGCCTCACTTTTGCAGTTAAACCATGGTTTTAAAATATAAGTTTGATTAAACATTAGTTAGCCACTTAATGGCAATTTAATAGTCTATATCGAATTGTTATGTGATGTCTGCAACTACTAGTAATTCGTTTCGCCAGAAAACAGGAAATCTATTTAGTGTATTGGAAGCTTCATTTCTTATTGTGCATTTTCCTCTCCCCGTTTGTTGTACTATGCATCGTGCATACATGTCCGAGCTTCTGAGTGGTCCAGAGGCTGCCTACATATAACGAGTTTTCCCTTCGTAGGAGAACGACTCCACGCTGCAAGTGTTGGGTGTGCTAAAGAACATTGCTGACCAGGTGTTTTATCCCGTCGAACACATCTCGTGGTTGTGTAACAAAAAAATAATCTCTCTCGATGGCAGCCACTGGGAGACTGCCAGCACAGTACTGTGGGCCATCTCCCTTTACTGTGGTATTGCAAGGTATGTGAAGGCTTTTGTTCTACCTAAGAAAAGCATTCTAATAAGCATTCTAATTGTGCTTCAAGGTGCAGTATTTTTATAGAATTTTGAAATTATGTTAATTAAGCAGGGAACGTACTTCTTGGCTCTGACAAAGCTAAGTTTTTGATTAACTAATTTTATGTATTTTTTTTTTTTGTTTTGTATCATCTTAGATCACTTCGGACCATTAACCTTCTGCAACAAAAGCGAGAAAAACTGTCGAGCATAAAAGGCGATGGTACAAGGTGGGTATAGAAAATTCTACATTTATAAATTTGCTCTTTGTACAAGCATCTGACAGTTCCTTTAGCATGAGACACAGCAAAACTATAGGTGTGCTAAAGTACTTGCCATTTTGAGGAAAGCTTGCCTCTGCAAGTAATGGTGTTTCAATTTTTAGTCTTGAGAAAACTTTTGTATTATTCATTAAAATAATAAAAACATAATAAATGCAGCCTTCATACAATGAGTGCAAAACACATTGATAGAGATATAGCAAGTAGGTTCACAGACATGCATAGCACAATTCTTTTTAGGTGATGAGAATGGGTTGCCATAGCTGCAATTGTCTAGACCACATAAAAAATATTGCAGGCGTGCCACGGCGATCCTTCTGCCGGTCACTTAGATATATATATATATATATATATATATATATATATATATTCAAAAATTAATTGGTGTGCACCGAGCTGCAACAACTTTGTTTCTTTTTAAATTTTTTGTTTAAAACATTAAATGCAGTCTTTTTTCAGAGAGAGCACTGTAGCTTCAAGAAAACGTCTCCTGCTCTAAAGACTAAACCCTAGGACAAGAGTCTCAAACTCACTTAATCAGTGGGCCGCAGTTAGGCAATTTAGCTCTGCATTCAGAAATGCTCCTTGACTTTAGGTTGACTTGCCACCGTCTTTAGTGTCAGTGATACTGGTTGGCTCAAAATATTCTGTGTGGTTACAAATTAGAATTATGTGAAGAGGCATTTTTTATTTAGAGCCATTTCCTCATCACACAGGCTTGTTATTTCTAGAATGTGACTTCTGTATTGTGACCTTTGTCCTTGAAGTTACAGACGACTGGTGAAAGTTGAAGAAAAAAATTTGTAAAACAAGTTTTCATTGTCTCAGGTCCATATTCAAAAGCAACCTTATCCTATCTCACGTATTTCTTATTCATTCTGTCTGTTTAGAGCACTTGATGATCAAGTAAGTTAGTATTCCCTAATAAATCTGGTAGCTATATTTTACCCTGTTACCATATTTGACCCGTGTAATGCCCGTGGAGCTTATAGGCCATAAGGAAAATGTAAGATAAGGATAAGGTTGGTTTGTGAATACGAGTGTTAGTCATCTTTAAGACCCCAATCGTAACAAGCGCTTAGGCTTGTTGTAAAAGGTTCCCTGAAATAATTGGTTATCTGCAGACAGACAGACAAAGAAATTTATTGGGTCCTGAGAAAGGCTACTCTTTTAGAGCAACGTCGCAGGCCGCTCCCACGTAGGAACGAGGAGGCCTCGCCTCACCACCCCATCGTGGGCTCTCTGGACAGCCTGTAGTTGTGGTAGCAACTCTGACCTTTGTAAGGCAGAGTCCCAATCCTCTTCTGTGAGCCGACTTGGGCCCCATAACGAGGGGCAGGAGAGAATTAATATGGCCATGTTTCAGATGGCACAAAGTGGCACAAGCACTTTTATCCGGTAGTGTAGTCTACCCAAGCACAAAAGGTTGAGTTGGTGGCCATGCTACATTTTGCACTTCATACAGTATAGAATGGCAGTTTACATTTACCACTCAATAGGAAGGTATACAACAGCTGTATCTCACAGGTACTTACTCAAGGAGCAGGAACTTAGGAGCTTACAAAGAGGGTTCAATTTAAATTGAGGATCATGCAGTGACAAACATGAAAGAAAATGATACGTGTAACCTCAAGAGACAGGAAGAAAGCGTAGTGGGACAGAGAACAAACAGGTCATAATTCTTTAAATAAAGAAAAAAAACTGGTCACGGGCAGAGCCTGGAGCACTTAGGTGGAATAACCACTAGTTATTAACTCATTAGTGCCTGAATTATAAAACTGCCAAACATACAAAAATTGTTTTCATTTTTAAGCTTCAAATAGCAACCTTTATTTATTCTGGTGTTAAATTATCCAAAATTCAACTTTAATGCATACTTTTAGGTATATTGCAGATTCTTCATATGTCACAAAAGCGAGAACGTTGCAACAAAAAACGTACTTCAGAACTACGTAACAGGTTGTGTGGCACATCTTGGGTGTGTACACACCTAATAAACAAAATTATTGGAGATAGAACATGAGCTACCCCAGTGAAAAACAACGAAAAAGTGAGAGCTGTTGCACATGCTTCACGCTCATCTCCATTAGCTACAAAACAGCACTGAATACCTTTTGCAATGCGGTGCTAGATTGTTCCTGCTCATAGCTACCTTCCGCATGAGTACTTGACTGCTGGCATTAAAGGTGGCATGCATTTCGTGAGTTGCTTGCTTGAAGTTTTCCGGTATGTCACGATTTCGCGACACCCGGCAGTAAAGGGTTATGGAATAGATGACTGAATGTATTCCAAGAAAAGGAAAATGCATGAGCGGTGGACAGAAAGTGAGGTGGGCTTATGAGATTAAAAAGTATGCGAGTATAATGTGGCAGCAGCAAGCACAGGACAGGGTTGGTTGGGAAAAGATGAGAGACGAGGCCTTTGCCCTGCAGTGGGCATAGTCAGGCTGACGAGGATGGCTCTGATGACACTTTCAAAATCTGAAGGCAGAGATATTGTATACCTTGAATGAAAACCAAGCATCTATCTTGAAGAACATGGCATTAGTAATTCAAACTTTTAATAAGAGCCATCATAGTAGGCTGTGTGTCCATGCTATTTGGCAGTTTAATTATTTGTGCCTTCATTCGACTCTTACCAGCAATTTTTTGTCCTCTCCTGTAGGTGTTAACTTGTGACAGTAATCAGTAAGCCACTGGTTACATTTCATCGAAACAATAATGAAAAAATGTTTGTGCATGCTAAAGAGTCCCCTGTAGTCAAGTTAATATGGGTCCCTCTGCTATGGCACCACTTACAGTCCCAATGTACATATTAAGGTGTTGTACATCACCTGTAAGCGAGTTGGATTATGATTTACTCATCACAAGAAGGAGATTTGCAATGTTCATACGGTAAATGAATGCACTGGTGGCGGCTGGAATTTCTCAAGAGACCATCATGTTGTCAGTCACCTTTTCATGCTTCCAGCTGCTAACAGATGGATTGTAAACGATTGCTTGTCTTTCCAGGGCTGAATGCGATCTTCTTGCTAAGGAGCAGCTGGGTCACCTGTTGGGTGTTCTGCGGAATATCGCTGATCTCGTAAACGCCATCAGCTGGCTGCCGTGGCAGTTCCTCTGGGCAGGCAAGCTTAAACTGTGGCACAATGGGCTGCTTGGACTACTTTCGTCTCTCATTTCCCTGACCTCACAGTTGCTGCTCTGACATGCTACTGTTGCGAGGTTGTTGCAATGTGCATGAACAGGGTTTTTGAGATCACAATGCGGAATTCGAGATGGAATTGTTTTCGGGGGGTCACGCATATTTACAACACCCGAGAGGGGATTATAACAGCATCCAGGAAGCCTGCTTTGGAAAGAGTTGCCATGGCGGTGCTCATGTGAAGGAAGTTCTGTGTGCTCATGAAGCCAGCTTATGCTTACATGAAAATCATTCTACTTGATGCCTCCTTGCCCGGCACTCTTTGAAACTGAAGCTGAGACTGTGCGCTATAAAACTATCTCCAAATAATCAACCGTCCCGAGTATGCGCAAAGAAGTGATGATAAGTGGGTCATTAGTTACTTATTGCAACATAAAAAAATGTAAAATTTTCTGTCAGTCTTCCAAGTAGACAACAGTGATCTGAGTCAATGTCAAGAGTCAGAAACAGTGGAACCATGCCATGTACATTAATTTCCAATGGGGGCGGAAATGTTGTAGGCCCGTGTGCTCAGATTTGGGTGCACGGTATAGAACCCCAGATGGTCGAAATTTCCAGAGCCCTCCACTACGGCGTCTCTCATAATCATATGGTGGTTCTGTCACATTGAACCACACATATCATGCCATGTACATTGCAGGTGTGGAAAAGTGTTCGTGTGCTAGTGCTTGATGTTCCCCATCTTGAGTGAGCATTTGTAATGCACCTGTCCATACTGTTAGAGGGAGCACTTCAGACATGTGCTGTGCTGCTTTCCTCCCACTTTCAATTCCTCCTTGTAAGGGTACCAAACTAAATTCTTTTGCAGTTGACGAGATTGTGTTTCCCAATCCTGGTCTCTCTCTTTCTCTCTTTTTGTATCAATAATTAATTGCAGTTTTGTTAAATTGTGAAATACATACAGTGCTATAAATGCAGTATGTTTCACTGGCCATTAACACTTTTCAAAGCTGTCAACTGTTTTCTAAGAAGTAATTCAAGAAGACTGGGGACATTTCATTTTAACAGTGTAGTTGCAAGAAAACTGACTACTTTGCATGTGACTAAAATAGCAACAAAACGCAAAAATGTCCTGTTACAAATTAGCTGAAAAAAAGTGCCTTCATCAAAAATCAAAAACCCAAAGGGCCAAATCATAGTTCTTAAACTATGATTTGGCCAATTTATTCTGTGCTTTTTGACGTGTGATCATCACATTATATAAGTCGAAGTTTTATATTGCAGTTTTCACTTATTTGAACATAATATCCACTGGTGGAGCAATGTTTATTTTCACATTTGTGACACACAAAACGTGTTTTGGTGAAACTAAGTGGGAAGTTTTTATGTGGAACACTCATGATACCTAATGTAAGGAAGAGAGTACATATGTTTTATTGCATATTTATTAAATGTAAGAAATGTATGCTTCTAGTGAATATCAAATATGACTAAGTGCTCTTTCTTGTGTCTGCTGTCACTTTCCTGTAATGAAGTTTGGCTGCACAGTGTATGAAACCTTGTGCAATTGCAAAAATGTGAGATGGCACCGAGAAACGTGACCATTCTGGTGTAAAAGAGCATCACCTGCTTGAAAAAATGTGTGAGCTTGGGTTATATGCCATCTAGAGTACAGCATTTCGAAACTGTATATGCTGAATCGGGGGTTTGGGAAAACACTTCTGCAGTGCAATTGATGTTTTTAGACCAGAAGCATCTGGTGTTTCAAAAATAATCTTAAGGGCATTTCAGGGAGTCTGCAGGGTTGGCGTTTTGTAATTTTTCAAAACCTTCTATGGAGGAAGTTTGGTAAAATTCGTTATTTGGAACTGACAGACATAAGCATAATATTGTGTCTGGCAAAGAAAAACGAGCCCTTAAAATTCCCCTTCTTTGGCATAATTCATGACATTCATGGCTCTTAATTTAATGACGAGTTTACCATGCCAACCCATATGCTCACACTTCATACTTAATTGTTTCTGCATTGTTGTCTGTTTTTATAAAATGTGTATATTTTGTTGATTTTTGTTAGAGGTGCAATAAAGATTATTTTTGCAATGATGCCCCCCGGCATGCCTCAATAAGTTTTTTTTAATTTATTTTGGTCGTGAATGCATTTCCGAGATATTTCATGATGTTTTAAATAAGATACATATTAGATTTCCTGCTGCAGTGTTGTTTGTTCTGGGAGACTTCAATCTGCCCGATATTTTTGGTGTTTACCCCAACCAAGTGCTAGCTCCAGCTCGTCTGAAAGCACATCTTTTATCAGTGTGTGCTCAGATTTCAATCTAATACAACTTGTCGAGTACCCGACCCGTGTTACTACTACCAGCTCAACTATTCTAGACTTAGTCCTCACAACTCACCCAGATCATGTTACATCCCTTTCTGTGATACCTGGTCTCAGTGACCATTCAGCAATCCACTTTACCATTCCCAACAGGAATCCCAGACGACAGAAAACCTCCGAAACATTCAGAGACTATAAACGTGCAGACTATGCTGCAATAAATAGGGAGCTTGAAATATTCACCGAAGAACTGTTTCAAAATTTTGATCAGCGTTCTGTAGACGAAAACTGGCATCGGTTCAAATCCAAGGTGTCTGAGTTAACAGACCACTATGTACCACTGCGTAGAATAACGAATACTGTTCAATCCCCGTGGTTCACACCGACCCTAAAGCGACTACGCAATAAAAAGCAGCGCCTTTTTCGGAAAGCCAAATGCTCGAGGTCAACTGACCGATGGGCTGCGTACAATGAATCAGCCGATGAATATGCGCACGCGCTTGCTGTGGCTAAGCGTTCTTTCTTTGAAGTTACCCTCCCCTCTATGCTTAGAACTAATCCCCGTAGATTTTGGCTAACCATCAACGGAAAAAGTGAAAAGAAAATTGAACTGATGTCTGAAGACGACTGTATGATCCCAAGTGAAATGTGCTGCGAAGCCTTAAATACGGTATTTTCGTCGGTATTTGTGACCTGTACGCCACCCTGTTTGTCCCCTTTCTCTGCCTGCAATTATTTACCCATGGATCCATTAATCATAGACTGGGTGGGTGTTGCCAAATTGATAAGGAATCTGAATCCTTCCTCCCCCGGAGATGATGGTATTAACCCCAAATTCTTAAAAAATACTGAAATGTTATCCGCTATAATTCTATCTAAGATTTTTTCACAGTCTCTGGAAACTTCTGCAATACCACAGGATTGGAAGGTCGGGAAGGTGGTTCCTTTGCCCAAAACAGGTTGTCACATACAGGTCCCGTTAATTAGGGAGGCGATCGCCGGGCTAATTCTAAGGGCCGGAGTCTCGGCCCCCCGAACCGCACTACGAAAGCGTGGACAATTTAGAAGTGGTCCTTTTTGGCGCGCCAGCGGACGCCGGCCGTGGCCCAGAGAACAAGTCAGAGCCGAGAGTTGATAAACAAAACAAATATATTCTCAATAATGGCAGATCAGAAAAACAATACACCAATATGTTCACAATAGCTGAGTACAATATGTCACCAATCAATCAACACACTACACAGTACAATTAGCCACACTCGAACAACGGACACAGACAACAGTACACACTACAATGCAGTCGCG
Organism: Rhipicephalus microplus; assembly: GCF_043290135.1. Lineage (NCBI taxonomy): Eukaryota > Metazoa > Arthropoda > Arachnida > Ixodida > Ixodidae > Rhipicephalus > Rhipicephalus microplus. Next base: position 19,474,201 of record NC_134703.1, read on the forward strand.
TGCATTGAACAACCAAGACCCTAAAGACTAAAGAGATAGAAAACCTATTCAGTCCAAAGTCCTTGGAACCAAAGTCTGAATGATACTCTTCCGAGAATCACTCACTCAAAGTCCAGCGTTGTTGCCGTTCCGCTGTCCCGAAGTTTCTCTTCCAGGAAACCTCGCGTCTTCAGTTGGCCACTCTTCAAACTTCAACTTCTTCGCCGGAACACGTCGGCTTCACACCCGCAGCTGTTGCCACGTGTCTTCGCTCGATAGCGGTAAACACACGCTCTTGCCTGTAGCTCGAGCCTTCACCCCTCAGGTGGAAATCCTCTTCATCTCCGGCTTCGTCCCTACGGACCAAAACCTTCGCCGACTACACGGCGGAATCCCTACGCGCTCTGGCGCTCACTTCCGTATCCTCCTGATCTCTCATCTCCGCTGCTCGGTTAAATACCTTGCGCGCGACATTCCAGACGGTTCTCGTCATTTCGTCGGCGCGATGCGCAGCGAAGGCTGGGGAGAGGCGCGAGACGGTTCGACTGCCCTCCGCGTCGGATGACTTAACTCGGCGTGGCCACGCCTCTTTCGTTCTAGAAATATCGCGGGCTATCTCGGCCGCTGATGTGGGGTGAGGAGGTTCGTCGGCGAAGCCACGCTTCCAAGGGGAGAGCGCGCGCCCGGGGAGCCTTGGATGTTTGTTTTCTTTTTTTTTCTTTTGACCTCCCGGCGTCTCTTCCGCGCGTTACCGCAAGAATTTGGCGGCGCGCCCATTTTTAGCGCTCGTTCTGTGACACTGCCCCCCACTTTAAGAATATTATCTCATAATATTCAAAACCACACAAACGAGCGCGAACAGTCACCACACACTCTCACAGTCTGTAACATAGTCCGTCGCTCATGACACTTCACATTCACAATAGATCACTTAATACAATTGTACATTGTAATTCAATTACACAACACGTGAAAACACAAGCACATGAGTACAACACTGCACCACACATTCCCAATAATACAAATGTACAAAGTTCTCTCATTACAACAATGGTCCAATACTATACATCACATCACAGCACAACACTTCGACACTTGTGACACAGGATAACACAACATTAACACAACATATGGCACTCAGCACTGCCCAACACATTCTGATTCGACTTCAGCACTTATCCTGTGTATTTCGCTTGCGTCCTTTCTTGCGGTGCTCGCTCAATCTCATCTTGTGTTTCCACGTTCCTTTTCGGCGAGCCCTTTCCAACGACGATATCTGAGACGGCGTCTCAGCCATCATTGTCACTTCCGACCCTGCTAAAGGGTCATGACGCTCAACCGATCCTGCCCGGTTATTCACCCGCTTGTTCACGTCCCGACATTTGGCCTGGTTGGCCAACTCCGTCTCCTTTACACTGTCGGTCGGTTGAGGTCGTGCCGACGTAAGTCCAGTTGCCCGGCCCGTGAACTTATTCAACACGATCGCCTTCTCATTCGCTGTCTCTTGCGCCGCGGCTTCACCTTGGGCTCTAGAGAGATCCGTCACGGGATGCTCCTCCACTGTATCTCGCGGTCGCTGGGTTGGCGAGGGCTCTATATTCGGGTCTTCTCCCAAACATTCCGGATCATTCGGTGCTCGCGCCACGTCGATGTTTCCGATGACAAGGTCGTAAAGGGGGGTCATCATACATAGAGCCGTAACCTTCCCGCTGAAGTACGGGGTTTCCACCTCAATCTCTGCTTCGGAAAGCATCCGAACCGTACGGTCAATTAGGCAAACCGGTTTCGTTCTGCCTGTCAACTCACTTTCCCGTACCAAATTTCTCCTCACGATAACAGTGGAGCTGCCGGTATCTCTTAACACCGTAATCTTTTTGTCCGCAACTTTTCCAGGCAGCGCTGGCATTCCTTTCGTAACACCGGTAGGCTGTTTTGACATTACAGCACCCACAATAGGAATTTTCTCCCCATTCTTCAACTCTACGAATCCATCGGTGCCGGCATTATTATCAGATTTCGGTGCCGCTTGCACACAGGATACCTGGTGAGTTTGACTCGCTCCGTTTCGACAAGCGTCTGCTTTGTGCCCAGTCTGACCACACTTGAAACATTTTACAGCCGTAGGGCTCGTAAAGATCGTTCGACAGTTTTTCGCGCGATGACCCACTCGGTTGCACAAAAAACATCGCGGAATGCTCTCTGGTGCACGCTTCTTTTCTTCGGGAGCCAATTTCTTCGAATCATCGGGACAATCCTTCTTGACCTTGGCCAAATTAGTGCCACCTTGCGCTTCCAAGAATTGATCAGCCAATTCAAGCATTCCTTCAAGTGACTCAGCCTTCCTCTCTTTCAAGTAAAGCGACAGGCTCGGGTGGCAACTAGTAAGAAATTGTTCTCTAACTAGGAGCTCTCTAAGCTCACCGTACTCCTGCGCTGTCCCTGAAAGTTCAATCCATCTGTCGAAATAATGGCAAAGTCGGGCGGCATACTGCGTAGCCGTCTCCCCATCAGCTGGCTTTCCTGTCCGAAATCTGTCCCGGAATCCTTCTACAGTAAATCTAAATCGCTTCAGCAAAGCAGCTTTCACCTTGGCATAGTTGGCTGCATCGGTCGGCGTCAGCCTACCGTACACACTGAGCGCTTCACCACTCAAGCAAGTACTCAAAGCAGTTGCCCATTGATGTTCCGGCCAATTCTGGCTCCTCGCAATCGTCTCAAATCTGTGAAGGTACGCGTCAAGGTCGTCCTTTTTTTCATCAAATGCTACGAGCAACTTGCTTGGGTTCAAGCGGAAGCCATGATCCTCTCGTTCGCTGCTTTCAACTCTAGCTTGGACCGGAGTTTCACTTCGCTGTTGCAAACGGAGCCGCTCGAGTTCTATCTCGTGCTGTCGCTGCCGTTCCCTTTCCTCTCTTTCTTCTTTCGTCCTCTTAGCTGCCAGTCTTTCTTTCTCCAGCTCCAACTTCAATTGCAGCTCTCTTTCTTCTTTCAGCTGTCGCTCCCTTGCCTCTCTTTCTTCTTTCAGCTGTCGCTCCTTTGCCTCTCTTTCTTCTTTCAGCTGTCGCTCCTTTGCCTCTCTTTCTTCTCTCGCCCTTTCAGCTGCCAACTTTTCTCTCTCCAATTCCAACTTCAATTGTTGCTCTCTTTCTTCCTTCTCCCTCGCAGCTGCCAACCTCTCTCTCTCCAACTCAGCTGCTTTTTCTTCCTTTGCTCTCTCAGCTGCCAACCTCTCTCTCTCCAACTCAGCTGCTTTTTCTTCCTTGGCCCTCTCAGCTGCCAACCTCTCTCGTTCTAACTCAGCGGCTTTTTCTTCCTTGGCTCTCTCCGCTGCCTCTTTCTCCTTCTGGCTTACCCACTTCCGTAGTTCGGCGCCAGAAAGAACCATCTTCTCGCCAAGAGCAACTAACTTTTCGAGATCCATTGTGTCTCGCAAATAAAACCTTGCCGCGTGCAAAAAGTATCTGCCTAGATCCGTCTATCGGAACACTCCCCTTCACTCGTTAACGAGAACACTGAACAACACACAAAATTGTTCCGATAGCACTATCGACAACTCGAGGCTCTTTCTCACTACTTTGGACACACTGTGCACCAAAAAGTCCTATGTCGCGGACGCCAAATTAATTGTCACACACAGGTCCCGTTAATTAGGGAGGCGATCGCCGGGCTAATTCCAAGGGCCGGAGTCTCGGCCCCCCGAACCGCACTACGAAAGCGTGGACAATTTAGAAGTGGTCCTTTTTGGCACGCCAGCGGACGCCGGCCGTGGCCCAGAGAACAAGTCAGAGCCGAGAGTTGATAAACAAAACAAATATTATATTCTCAATAATGGCAGATCAGAAAAACAATACACCAATATGTTCACTCCACAATAGCTGAGTACAATATGTCACCAATCAATCAACACACTACACAGTACAATTAGCCACACTCGAACAACGGACACAGACAACAGTACACACTACAATGCAGTCGCGTGCATTGAACAACCAAGACCCTTAAAGACTAAAGAGATAGAAAACCTATTCAGTCCAAAGTCCTTGGAACCAAAGTCTGAATGATACTCTTCCGAGAATAACTCACTCAAAGTCCAGCGTTGTTGCCGTTCCGCTGTCCCGAAGTTTCTCTTCCAGGAAACCTCGCGTCTTCAATTGGCCACTCTTCAAACTTAACTTCTTCGCCGGAACACGTCGGCTTCACACCCGCAGCTGTTGCCACGCGTCTTCGCTCGATAGCGGTAAACACACGCTCTTGCCTGTAGCTCGAGCCTTCACCCCTCAGGTGGAAATCCTCTTCATCTCCGGCTTCGTCCCTACGGACCAAAACCTTCGCCGACTACACGGCGGAATCCCTACGCGCTCTGGCGCTCACTTCCGTCTCCTCCTGATCTCTCATCTCCGCTGCTCGGTTAAATACCTTGCGCGCGACATTCCAGACGGTTCTCGTCATTTCGTCTGCGCGATGCGCAGCGAAGGCTGGGGAGAGGCGCGAGACGGTTCGACTGCCCTCCGCGTCGGATGACTTAACTCGGCGTGGCCACGCCTCCTTCGTTCTAGAAATATCGCGGGCTATCTCGGCCGCTGATGTGGGGTGAGGAGGTTCGTCGGCGAAGCCACGCTTCCAAGGGGAGAGCGCGCGCCCGGGGAGCCTTGGATGTTTGTTTTCTTTTTTTTTTCTTTTGACCTCCCGGCGTCTCTTCCGCGCGTTACCGCAAGAATTTGGCGACGCGCCCATTTTTAGCGCTCGTTCTGTGACACAGGTAACACTCACAATCCCATCAATTACAGACCCATATCGCTCATCAGTGCACCATGTAAAATTGTTGAGCACATTATCTACAGCCATTTAGTCCGCTTTCTCGAAAACAATTCCTTTTTTAGCAAATTCCAACATGGTAATGCGAGTAACACGTCAGTAATGCGAGTAACACGTCAAAAACATAATACTACAGCGTGCACTTACATACTCAACCACGACCCCCTAACCAAAGTGTCATGTTACAAATATCTTGGCGTGTACATCTCGGATAACCTTTCTTGGCAAACACACATCGATCATATCACAAGCGACGCTAACCGCATGCTCGGTTTTTTACGACGAAATTTTGCTCTTGCTTCAGCAGATATAAAACTCGTTTTACACAAAACTTTAGTTCAGCCAAAGCTGGAGTATGCGTCGTTGATCTGGGACCCGCATATCAACTCGTTACTTCATGATATCGAAGCTATCCAGAATCGTTCCGCACGCTTCATATTATCAAACTATTTTCGTACGGCTAGCGTCTCGTCCTTGAAACGCTTCATATTATCAAACTATTTTCGTACGGCTAGCGTCTCGTCCCTTAACCTACTTGATCTGTCTGTTCGCAGGAAAATATCACGACTTTGTCTTTTTATAAAATTTATCACGCCAATTCAACGCTCAAAGATTCGATGCTTTTTCCTCCCACTTATCATTCGACAAGAAACGACCATCAGTTCAAGGTTGGCGTACCCAGCAGCCGGACAAACTACTATTTCAACTCATTTATTCCTAAAACCAGCTCGGACTGGAACAACCTCCCCACCTGCATTGCTTTAATAATTAATCCAGCCAATTTCAAGGTGGCTATTAGTGGCCATATTACCTGATTTTTTTTCGCGAATTCCGCGGTTTTGTGTAAATCCTGTCCGGTTATTCCCGTGTACGGCAAATGTTTTCGCGCCTTTTGATTTTTCCTTTCTGTTATTGTTTGTTTATTTTTCCAGTTTATGCGTATATTTCAAATAGGTTTCATATGTGTAATCACACTACTGCTGCATTGTATACCTGTAGAGTGTTTTACCCCCCACTCCTCTCTGTAATGCCCTTGGCCCTGAGAGTAAATAAATAAATAAATAAATAAATAAATAAATAAATAAATAAATAAATGAATAAATAAATAAATAAATAAATAAATAAATAAATGCCTCTTGTTACGTCCTAATGAAAATCAGCGTTAAGGATATGTGAAAAAAAAATACACGAGCCCTCGAAATTCTATTCCTTCATTCTCGTTGCTTATTCTATTTTTCGACACGCTCGCCAGTCTTACCGTTCTGCAGTATTGCGAACCAGGCCAAAGGTGATCGCACGTTAGTTACCATGCAGTTTATGCCGCAAGGTCCGTGAATTAAATTCCAACTGTGCTATATCGATTCTGCAGTGAAGGGCAATGTTGTTAGCGCGAAGTACAAACAGAAATTTGCGCTGTTTTTAATACATTGATTCCTATTTAAAGGGACCCTATAAATCAAAGCGATTTCTCGCGTATTAGTGCTCCCCCCCCCCCCGTTTTCAGTAAATTACAATTTCACAATCCCGGAAACACCACTCTAACCGCGATACGGCGCTTGGTAAGTGAAAAAACGCACGAAAAAAAAATGTGGACGGAGACGCCATCTTGAGATTTCCGCTGCTGTTTCCGCACCTATCTTCCTCAATGCCCGCACCAAATACCGTGACGTCATAGATTTATTAAGCTTTCTATTGAGCCCTACGTAGCTTCTAATCGATTAAAATGAAAGTGGGTGCAATAGACCTTAGATTATGAAGTTTCAGAAAGTTTCATCCAAGACAATGTCATGAAAGTACGAAAAACACATTTTAAGATACCTGACGTCACGCGCGTAAATTTCGGCACGAAATTTAAAAACAAACTTTTGACTCGTTGCTTTCGCTAAAATAGCGAAACACATTTGGCATTACAGTTCCCAGAGTGCAGTTCGTCAATCCAAACCAAGTTATTGTTTCTCTTTGGTGTGCCTTTAAAGTGAAGCGGATGCCGTATTGCATCAAAATAAACGCGTCATTATGTTAAATTTCTGTCACTGCAATACATATATATTAAACATCATACGAGTGCAGTGTGATCTCCGAACAATCCCTGCGCCTACTCCAAGGTGTCGGACCCGACAGAATAAAACACTATTCGCTAATATGGTTCTCCGGACATGTCCGGTACACACTATAGGCTTTGGACAGAAGCGACGCGCACGCTACCTGCATGAAGTTACGAAACAGCATTGCTTTGCGTGGAGAGAGTACCCTCTTCCTCACTCGAAACTAAATCGGCCGCAGGCGCTTTCGTTTAGATTGCTACAGACGGCGGCACCCGAATCTTTGTACACTACATGCAATATACCCCAAGAACTATCCGGATGACGCGTGCCCCGCATGCGGAAAAAAGTCCACATTAGCGCCCAGGCTCCTGGGGTGCCTTCAATCAAGCCCAGATTTCTCCATGGCCAGGTGAGAAGCGACCATCCGCAGTCTGCTCCTGGCGGATCAGCTTTGGGCTATCCAGCAGGCCCGCGAAGCGACCGACGGACTTGCCCCAACAGTTCCGACGTAGGAGTTGCCCACTGCGGGCTAGGGCGCGTCCCGCAGGACCTCAATAAAGTTAATTCAATCAATCAATCTGTAATAATTGTCCACTGCAGTAAACATGCGAGACTTTCCCATTCATGCGAAACCTTCCCTCCCCATTTCTGTGTGTATTTCTATCGCCAACTGTGCGCTTACCTATTTGGCAATAAATGCAGTCAAAATTAATATTAAAATGCGACTAATCTTTCCATTAAAAAACGTTTTCAAAAGTTTACCTTCTGGGTCTGAAAAGCAGAGGAGGAATTCAGCCTCGCGACCAAGAGTAGGACGCGATAGCGATAACCTACTGCTTATAGTTCATCCACTTTGTGCATACTTTTTATCGTACGATGTTATTCGAGAATTTTAAATCGCAGATTATGGCTGTATTCTACGAAGTTGGCAGCGTGCTTTAAACCACGAGCACTTGTGCGCGTGAAATGTTTCCGAACTTGCTATGCAACCACTGTGGCGTATTAATTAAGGGAATACGTTGAGTAACGTGTATGTGCCTTTTGTAATGAGTGGCCGGCTTTAAACTACCAAGTCGTTATGATAATCTCAAGTTCTGACGTCCGATGGCAGTGCGCACTTGCAACACGCAATATTACTGCGATATTACATGTTTTATTATGAAGCCTGTATAAAGTACGTGTTTGTTTGTAAGACATGGAAGTTATTTTCAATGCATTTCCACGCTGACTCGTGGCTTTGCGATAAAACACCAACAGCTCGGTCCTCACTCGGACCCTTAAATTTTTTATATTCATTTTATTTGCATCTTTCATGATTCCTTGGTCACGGACAAGATGATTTTTTCGTCCCAACCAACGACGCCCACGACACTGACGCCGGAATTTATGCGAAACGAGCTCTGTAACGCAATCGTGTTAGAACATTGGAGGACGCTTCAGCTTCGCGATCACAAGCAGAACGCGATAGCGTAGTCAGCGTAGTCGGGCTCGGTGCCCATCGGCTTCTCAATTCTTAGCCTGGCGTCGGTTATCGGTGCATGCCACAACCGTACCGTAAGGAAATGCATGACTGTGTGTGTAACATTGGCAGTTTCAAAAATTGTCAGGTCTGCGCAGAACATGCAGCACAGTCACAGTGAAAGCTTGAACAGAGCCTTTTTTTAGAGCCCGCGTTGTGAACTTGCTTGCACCTATTAGCGCATCTTCTATTTTTCATTGGTGGTGGTGGTAGTGGTTAGAATGAAGAGGAAAAAGGCACCTAATTTCTGTCTGCCTTCAGGCGACACGGCGCAGTGCCTTATAGGGGTGGAGGGAAGGAGGGATAAAAAGAATAGAAGGAAAATAGACGGGGAAGAAGACAGCCAAGCGAGAGAAAAAAGAAGGAGATAGGAAAGTGGGGATCAGGTCGAAGCAGTCCAAGGACGGGGTGCCACAATGCGAGAGCTGCACGGCGTCAGGAGACCGCGGAGGGCGAACCAGTCGGCGGGAGCAACGCTGATGTCGGAGATCGCGAGGGCACAACCTCCAGCTTGAAATCCTGCGAGCGAATCCTTTTTTTCATTGACAGCCAGACGCGCTCGATCCAGCCTTTCACCGCCCTCTCCTTTGCCCTTTTCTACACTCGCCGATCGCCAAGCAACCAAGCCATCGCGTGTTATTTGTGGTCAAAGATGGTCATAGGAGAGAAAACCTATTAGAGTACGTGCCTCGATGCGCTCGCGCCTCCGCCACCTCCGCTATGGTGGCATACCTCTGCTGCCAGGGTGGAAACACCTTTTGAAAAGCTCCACACCGCCTGGCTGCCATATTGGTTCAGACGTGTTGGGCAGCGCGCAGAGGCTAGCGCGGGAACGGTGCTGTGAACAGGCCTAACGTTTTTAGGGGCGAATCTCCTTTGGCCGTTCGTCGTGCGTCTGCGATGTATGTATGTATGTATGTGTGTATGTATGTATGTATGTATGTATGTATGTATGTATGTATGTATGTATGTATGTATGTATGTATGTATGTATGTATGTATGTATGTATGTATGTATGTATGTATGTATGTATGTATGTATGTGCATGTATGTATGTATGTATGTAGTAGTAGTAGTAGTAGTAGTAGTAGTAGTAGTAGTAGTAGTAGTAGTAGTAGTAGGTAGCCACCTCCACGGCCGTACTAGGGAGCGGAACACGCGCGCACACCTTTCAATTGAGGAAACCCGCGCACTTTAATCATAAATAAAAATATGCTTGTAAAATTATGCTTGTACTCGTGTGAAAACTGGACTGAGAAAGATAAGTTCAGACCAAATAAAGCCGCAGAAGTCGTCGTCTGTAAACTCCGCCCACCGCTGGAGACCGCCATTTCATCATGGCGTGCGTGACGTCACAAACCGTAAGGAACAGCGCCATGGCGTCTGCTACCAAACACCACCTGTGTTCACTTTGTAGCGAGTATTGCTTGCCGCGTGGTCCGCACGTCAGTGTGTTGCAAGTGTTGCGGCGTGTTATCAGTATACTGATAACGATTCGAGCAATGGTTCATCGAGCAGCAAAAGCGGCGGCGACGTCGTTGATGATTGATTGATTTGTGTGGCTTAACGTCCCAAAACGATCGTATGATTTATAGAGACGCCGTAGTGGAGGGTTCCGGATATTTCGACAACCTGGGGTTCTCTAACGTGCACCCAGATCTGAGCACACGGGCCTACAGCATTTCCGCCTTCATCGGAAATGCAGCCGCCGCAGCCGGGATTCGATCTCGCGACTTGCGGGTCAGCAGTCAAGTACCTTAGCCGCTAGATCACCGCAGCGGGGCGGTGATGTCGTGTACGCTGCACATTTTGACTTTGGCCTTATCGTCAAGCGACGAAAAAAGCGTCGAAAACGGAGTGAACCCAAATGCGGTGACCTCGGCGTTGTGATAGACATAGCAGATAGCCTTAAGCATTGATAAATAGCTTTATTTGAAGCGTACGTACCAGGTCGACAAGCGAGTTTGGGATACAAGCGTCTGTCGACGCTGCATTCGCGAGTAAGTGTTACTTTGTCCAATGGAATTGGTACAGCGTGCATATTTTTGTGTGCTAGCATATATATGTGCACGCATGACTTTCGCAGTGCTGAACATAACAAATATGCGGTAGTAACAACGCTGCGCATTGGCACCGTTCTTCTTCTAGCGGTTGTTGCGTGCGGCATTTTTAAACATCACCCGAGCGCCAGGCTTACTCATGATATACATTTTGGCCGAATCTTTGCTTGAACTCAGTCGATTGCATTTGGTTCTGATAAAAGACAGCAAGTGTGACGCTTGAGCATGGCACTGCCTTCCATAAATATTTAATCGTAGTGTCGAGCGACATACACGTTGCACATTCACAGGACACATTCTCACCTCTGTCAGAATAACAAAAAATGTTTGCTGCAAGTACCAGCGCTACAAGGGTGACGCGAGGCCATTTCAACAGCTGCAAGTCATTTAGTTCCAGTGTAAAGTTGAACAAAGCAGGAAAAGCTTGATTGCAAGCGCAGCTTACCACCAACACGATTGTCCTCCGGAATGCAGCCCGTGCAGCAGCTTCATGGCTCGCTCACAGAACACCTATACCAGTGGCTCGCCCAACAAATGACTCATTGTGTCGTGGCTATAGCGATCGCGCCAGTGTTGCCTGACTCTCAGGCCGCTCGCTCGTATAAAAATTTTCGATTATAAATTAGCGGCAGGACTGAATGCACCAAATTTCGCCAGCTTGTTTGTGAACGTACAAGGATCAACCCGCACAACATATTATGGCCAAAAATTGGGAGCCATGGCCTCTTTGCGACTCCTTCCACTGTACATGACATAGTATTTTACAGTGAAAGCTGTTATGAGATCACAACAAAGGCCGATTCTAGTTGTCCGCCGCCACTGGTGTCCGTAACCAATATCGCGCCATATTAGAAAAATAAAATACAAACTCCAAAGCAACGATGAATCGAAACCGGGCCAACTTCGTGGCAGCCCAGTACTCTGTCACTGAGCTGCGCAGGCGTTCGAAACTTCGTTGCTAACTGAACCTATATATATGCACGCTTCATGACGGGTAAGGAATCGCCTTAACATGTGTAATAAAGCGTTTTAGAATAAGGTAACCAGGCGTCACACAAGGCGAATCGCACTGCTAGTGGGTCGTTGAATGCTCCAACGCATTACAAAAGCCTCAGGCATAATTGTTCATTGGTTCGTTGTTCCTCAGAGTCCTGGCGCAACCCACCACGGGGCATCGGCCATGAAACGGACGGTGCCCCATTTGTGAGGTGGAGTTGTTTTAGCAGCCGGATTATTTAGATAACGATGTTTAAACAAAGAGCCAATTCATTGTCGTCACAAACAAAGTGCCCATGATGCTTTAGAATTGTGTAGTGGGTACCATGATTTTCCGAAGAATGATGAATAATGGCATAGTGGGCACTTCCCACTACACAAAAATTTTAGTGATTTATCGCGTAATGGGTACCGTGCAAGTGTTCTTGTAGTATAGTTACCCCAAGAGTGTTTAAAAAGAGGCTGTAGCCTCCCTTCCAGCTTTCGCTCTCTGTTCTGCGCGTTCCGCGCGGGCCTAGCGGTTTTTTCCTCGAAGCAGTTTCAGACAATAGCGTAGCTCTGTGGTACAACTCCTGCACGCCACGCAGACGACCTGGGTTGAATTCTCACTCGAACCGAATATTTTTATTGTTTGTTTTATTTGCATCTTTTTCGAAGTTTCGGTCACAGACAAGATTGGCGATTTTTCCAAACCAACGACGCCGCAACTTCTGCTTTCGTTCTTTAAAAGGGCCCTGCACCACTTTTTCAACATGTTCAGAAAACACTGCCGATCAGCAGTCGTGGCTTTCGTGAACGCGTGAGCTGAAAATTGTAGCGCAGCACGCGGCCTGGTATTTACAACGAATTCTCAAAGTCACCTAAAATTGTTTTCTCTTCATTCGACAAATGACGCTACAGACTCAAAAGTCACTGCGTCACAGGCCAAGCATCAGTCATTGGCTGCTTTGAGCGTGGCGCGCTCGGTCGTTACTGTGACCCTTTCGGAAGGCCGCGATTTGTCCGCGCGTGCGCGCGTGATTTCACTGAAAAGACGCGCATTCGAAAAAAGAAAGTGTGCTGAAAGTCACGAGGCGCGCCTGACGTATTTCCTTTCCCCGAGAGAAGATATAGTGTAGTAGTTGCAACTCCGCTCGTAATGAATGGACTTTAGAAACTTTTACGATGATGAATTCCTGAAGCAATAAGCTCCTTTAGTGAATTCATTTCATAGCTTCTCTGAAAAGTGTTGCAAGGCACATTTAGCACTACACCATTAAAATGAATTTCATGGCAATTCAACTAGATTTTTGAACAAAAATAGAAGCCACAGTTGTAAAAAACTGGTTAGCGCGAAGCTGGCTCTAACGTGGGTTAATTTTAGTTTTGGTTTCGGTGTATCGCCGAGTTTAGTGCGCTTGTGCGTATTACGTTAAGACTTAGTGTTTTCTTTTTCAATTATTTGCTTGATAAAATGTGTATGTCCTTTCACCACGCAGTCACCCATCCCTTTTAGTCCAATCCTTCGCAAGCACTCCTGAGATAATTGCGACGGCCCTCCACTACGGCGTATCTCATAATGGTTTCGGGATGTTGAACCCTAGATTGCATTATTATTATTATTATTATTATTATTATTATTATTATTATTATTATTGTTGTTGTTGTTGTTGTTGTTGTTGTTGTTGTTGTTGTTGTTGTTGTTGTTGTAAAAATGCGGCCGAAATCAGTGTTTAAAAAATCGGCAAAACCTTTCGAACAACCGATGAATTTTAGTTATTCGGAAGTTATAGACGTAGTACTTCGATTAAAGATGCTCTAAAACAAGTGTAAAAAGGTGCAATCGTGGTAGCGCTGATGTGTTTAAGAATTTGCTTACAATGCCGAAGGTACCGGCTTCGATTCCCAGTGCCGGCAAGTTACATTGCGGTTTTGTATGAGAGGTGGAGGGATACGCAGACATCATGTGTGGTTGTTTGGAGGTATTCATCTGAAAAGGCGTGCTGGTTATTCCTCTGGACTCAGGTCAACCTGCATGTAACAGCCTTGTTTAGGAGGCGGAAATCATCGCCACAGGGGAGGCAAAGAGTTGCTGCCGTCCGACTGCAACTGGTAAGCATTTAAATATGTATACATACTTTTTGCATGTTTTGTCGCGCTTTGAAAAAAACTGAATAAGAATTCATACTTTTCGTTTTTGAATAAAACTTATTTTCGTCTAATTTTAATTAATTCATATGATAAAATTTGCTTTGATTTGAATAAAAATGAATTCGCGTCCTATTTCACTTCACGTGAACTTGGTCGCGAAAGGAGACGCACAACTGGTGGAAGGTGCACGTGTTCGGGGAATCGGTTGTGTTTCGAAGAAGAAAAACAAGTCCATTATATTTCACTAAATATGTATGTACAAATGTGCCAGTAATTTTGCTGGCACAGAAAAAGGGTCTGGCGGTATAAGTTGGCTCCAACAGGGACAGGGCGGGGTTCATCCGATACCCGCGTACCGTGAGTATCACACTTGAGAGCAACGGGACGAGGGGCCCGAGTTGGCCTTGACGTAGTAGACGGCGCCGATGCGCTTCCTGTCCTGGAACCAGTCGCGAATGTCTCTGTGCCTGAAGGCGACCAGCGCCACGGCCAGCACCATGAGCAGCGTCACGAGTCCCGCAGTGACCACCAGCAGCCGCAGCGTCATGTGACCGTGGTGGTGCTCCTCTTCGCCCGAAGCTGCCGCGCTGTGCTGCACGCACTGCACGTCATCGTCGGTAAGCTGCATCACAGGCATGCCCGAGAGAGCGGCCGGGGAGATGCACCTGCGCGTCATGTACAAATGTGATCCATCAGTGGCGAAGAATAACAGCGTCCCGACTTGCAAAGACTACCCTACACAGGCCAATATCCCTAATCGTGTTGGGCGTCTCTGTACGATCCGCCTTTCTCGTATTGATGTGCTGCCTTAAGTCCTTTTAGCAGTGGAAGCGGAGCTTTGTGGGCACAACAGATATCGCCAGAAGAAAAGCCTCAGAGATATAACGGCGTTCGAAGATGTTCTCCTCCTCGGCGCGTGCGCCCTTCCCGCTATAGGGAAAGGGTCCACGCCTCGTAGCAACATGGAATGGCGGGTTGGTCTGCTCACAAGTATAACTTGCACTCTTTCAAGAATTACCCGGATGTAACTATTCTGCTTTTGAATAGCAAGAAGCTGTCGCATAGTGGAAATGCGCGTCATGGCAGTGCTCACGTTCTTCGTGCTGCCAGCTGGTCGTTTAACGTATGCTATCTTTTTTAATCACGACAGCAAAATAGCAATCGCATACTGATATTTGCCAGTGTTGCTCCGAAGTATTGATGTACGAAACCATATCCGCATTCTTGTGTGCTTACAGCAAGAACACGCTTTTCTGTCGAATGTTGTAAGATCATTTTGGTTGACAAACGATTCTCGTCATTGAGCATCCCTGAAAGAAGGTGGAACAGTGTAGTTCTTACATCCACACTCGCACAGAGCGTCTGCTATGAAGCACGGAAATGACAGCACGGAGAATAAAACGCCGTGCTAAGTCCGTAAGTCATGTTTGATATTTTAAGCATATTATTGAGCGCGTAAAGAGTTCAGTTTATAACTTAAGTTAAAATATTACATGACTTACTTCTAAAGGAGTACTGACACGAGTTTTAAACATTTTGGCATTGTTGCTCTACGTGAGAACGTGGCTTTCAAGAACACTAAAAAGAGCACTGCTGTGCCTAAGAATGCAGCGCATATATTTTCAATACCATCACTTTAAAAAGACACTTTCGGCTTCGATATCGAGGGGTGGCTTCTCCGTGGCGTGCAATGCCAGTGTGATGTCAGGAGAAGACAGCAGTTCGCGACGTATTAACTACAGGTCTGCCATCCACTCGTGCACGTGTCAGTACTCCTCAGTGCAAGTAAGATATCACATTAGTGTTTATGCTATTTTAACACCCTTTATAGTTCCGCTTAATAATATCTATGTTTGATTTCACATGTAAAGTTATAAAGAAGTGATACTGCACTGAGCCTTGATCCGCAAGAGATCAACACCATCGCCGCGCCATTTTGAAGGTCCACACGCAAGATGTGTGCCAGAGGTCTCTAGTGATCCAAGTCGCCGTACGGTTTTCGGACACTGCACGTGTAACAAGTTTATTGCGCGTGCGGCAAGCGCGGACCTTCAAAATGGCGACCCCGCCGCCAGCGCTCCTCGCGGATGTCGTCATGTGCATGTCCTCTATACATTATACTGTCAACTTTTCGTTGTATTGAGACATACAAAAATATAACAAAATCTTCTTCGCCCACTCGAGTGTTTAACCTTACATTTTGGGTACAACATGACTCGTCATATATTTTCGAGCAAAGTGATTTTCTTTTCACGTATATCTACGTGACACCTCATTTTTTAAGGCTTCCTCTTAAACGGATAATTTGTCATTCAAATTGACGCAACGGTCACAAGAGTGTCAAATAATCAAAAATAGCGTTCTAAGATGAAGAGTGGTGAAAAGATTTCTCGCTTACAAAAACTTGGTCGTAAGTTCCGGTGCGAAGTGGCAGCCTTTGACCCAATACAAGGAGCAGTCACAGTGCCAGGGGTTACCGCGCAGATCCAGGACGTCAACACTGCACCATTCGTAGCCGTCGAAAGAAAGGGACGTCAAGTTGGCATAGGACAAGTACAATTCCTTCAGCGTATTGTTGCCGGGCTCAATACTAAGAGCGCCAACAGCAATGTAACTCAACTTCGGATTGTTGGCAAGGTCCAGTATTTTCAGGTGCTGCAGGCCAACGAAGGCTCCCTCCTCCACAGTCTCCAATATGGGCATGGCCGAAAGATGGAGCTCTTCGATAGCGACGATATCGGCGAATGACTCCGCGGTAAGCGTAACGATGGGATTTTGCTCCATGTGTAAGATCTTCAGGGACTTGGCGCTAGCCAGCGCCTTTGCTGGCACTTCTTCGAACTCGTTCTGCGAAAGCTCTATGAGATGTAGCAGAGGCAGGTCCCGAAACACGTCTTTCGGTAGCGAGCGAAGGCCAAGCATACGCAAGTCCAGGTGGTCCAGCTTAGGGAGACTGGCCAGCCACGACGAGTCGATGGCTTTCAGGTTGTTTCCGGCAAGCAGAAGCTTCTTGAGAAGTGGCGTCGCACTAAACACTTTGGGATGGAGAACCTCTAGAAAGTTCTCGGTCAGATTCAACACCGTGAGCCTTGCGAGTCCCTCGAAGCACTCCGGAGTCACGTCAGCGATGTTGTTGTGGCTCAGGTCCAGCATTTCGAGCATGCTTAGTTCGGCGAACACACCGGCCGGTATCTCGCTGATGCGATTGAAGTGCAAGTCCAACACTTCCAGGGACAGCTTTGGGAACTTAGTCAACTCACTGATCATGTTATGGCTGGCGTCAACACCGACCACGCCACTAGCAAGTTCGGGTAGACTGAGGAGCGAGCGGTTCGCACACTGAAGGAACATTTCACCGACGTCATCAAACACGGTGCATGCACAGCCAGCCACTTGACACGCGTCCTTGGCATCTTCGGAGGTAGCTGAGGCTATTAGCAGCAACAGGAACCACGATTCCGGGCACATCCTTTTGCCCATGGCTCACCTAAAAAGAAAAAAATTGCGTATATTTGTTGATACATTTGAAAATTGCATATTCGTTAACATCGCTGTAATCAGCTGATTATTGGACGGTAAAACGATGCCTGAAATCGAGTTGTGCGGATTGCTCGTGATATAATTTATTATCATGACAACAATTTCAGCGCTAGCAAGCTATGCTAATTTAAACACATGTATACCTCATTCTTGCTTTTTGTGCAAGGTCTGTCGAATGAGTCAGGCAGTCCTTTATGCATTCACCGCGCATAGTGTTTCCATTCTGCACCTTTTTATTTTTTCGTCCACTGTGCATGACCAATTAGCCCAGAGACAAACGTGCATATAAATATTTTTACCTACTATCCAAACAGTTGCTCGTTTTAAATGCGAAGCATTTCTTTGCGTATTTTAAAGAACCCAGGTGGTCGAAATTTCCGGAGCCCTCCACTACGGCATCTCTCATGATCATATGGTGGCTTTGGGAAAGTAAACCCTACATATCAATCAATTTCTTTGTTTACTGCAAGCACTTTTGGCGTCTATCTGCGTATCTATCCATCTATCTAGCCGCTTGTATACGTCTGGGTGCTCTCGTGATCACCCCCTTAACTTGGCCCGAACCAAAATTAGTACAAGAGCGTAAGATGATTTGACGAATATGACGCGCTGGTCAAGACATCAATAATGTCACCATCCCGTCGCGTACGTTATCGAACACTTACCGCCAGATCGTGACACTGGTATGCGGGTAAGTGTCACCGGTTGACACTAAGTGTGAACCACAGGCGTTTAACACTTAGTTTATACCAGGGACAGCGAGAACACACATGGGTAATATAAACGCGTGAGCGTTAACAAAAAGCTGGAATTGGCAACGTTGACCCAACGAACGCATATTATGGTCTCAGCAAGAATCGAACTGCAGCATTCTGCGTGGCAACCAAGTATTCTACCACAGAGCCACGCCAGGTCTCAGAAATATTTTTTTTTCAAATATACCGCAATGTTGGTAAAACGTTAATAGTGGTTGCAGTGATGGCTATCCAAATTTATAAACATTACATATGTACTCCTATAGAGCCGTCACGTCGGCTAAACATTAATTGTAGTTAGGTGATATGAAGCACGAGCGCTTCATATCAGCTGATCGCTTCTAATGTTGGTAATACTCATGTTGCTGTTGGCATCATTGAGCAAGTGAAAACAACTCGTTATGTAAACATCTATGACTGTAACATATGTCTGTGCATGCAACATTTGTACATATATGTAGCGTCATTTTATAACGTGTCGCTCAATAAAAAATTACAAGATGATCACCTTTCCTCCGCATGATTTCGCAAACGTCGATTCCCAAGGTACGTGGGATCTGCCGAATTTTTTAAACGTAATTGACTAACGTAACTAGCCAGTGAAAAGCAGTGCCTCGAAAACACAGTATCATATGCAAAAAGAATCTTGATATGCAACGACCTCCGTATATATAGTTGCAACACGATCAAGCATCGTTTTATTTATCATGTATCTATACTAGTTTCAGCCAAGACTAGACAAGCTGAGCTAAGAGAGTTGTTCTTATAACTTGTGCAGCTTTGAAAGTAAGGTAACATCTGCACATCCGTAAAAAAGTCAACCTTCGATCTGTTGATTGATATGTGGGGTTTAACGTCCCAAAACCACCATATGATTACGAGAGACGCCGTAGTGGAGGGCTCCAGAAATTTCGACCACCTGGGGAACCTTCGTGCTGGCGTCCTATACGTTAGATAAACAGCGAATGGAACGATCGTATCGGCATTCTGTGAGCACTTCCAAGCAAACAAATAAACACACTAGACTGAAAAGAAAGAATACTCGTTACCTTCGCTAAAACGTATCGACAGTTGTGCTTTAGCGGCTTACACGTTCACTCGTCTTCATAACCGAAGGCGGCCGACGAAGCTCGAACGAGAGCACAATACCTCACATATAGGCGTAGAAGGCGTCCACTTATGCGTTCCCGATCCTGTTCACCACGGAACGTGTTTTGCTCGCGGTTATCACCACCCGCCCAGGCTCCAGAGTTCAAGTTTTTGTCGCGCTGAGGCAACAGCCTGGCTCTGCCACCGCGCATATCGGTTGCCTTGCCGTAGAGAAGGAGCGCAGATTATCTGTCGGCACGGCCCATAAGTACGCGTCTGCCGGGGACAAGCCGAGGACAGAGATAAGCGTGACTACGCCAGAGGTGACGAGATAAGCGTGTGACGCATTGTACGTGCACCGAAGACAACGCACCGTGGTTTTCATTGGCATTCCAGTCGCTGTTTGATATTGCGGCTGGAATGCGAGATTTGTTACAAAGAATTCTTCGTTATATTGGTGCCACAATAAAGGCGAAATACGGGAACGTGTTTGACACCTGGCAACGATGAGACACAAGAGAGCTAAGGAACCTTTTGATATATATTTTTTTCAAGGTGCATCAGCAGCCGAGATATGCTTATCCGCTGGAAAAACATAGGCCGAGTAAACAAGTGTCTTGCTTCAGTGACGTCATGCGAGTACATTCCAGCGCTTGTCACACTCAGGTCAAACTCTTTGTCAAACTCTTTACCCCTCAGAGAGGGGTAAATAGTTTATTGAGAGTTTCTTCTGTTAGTGTCTAGACAATTGCGTGGCGTGCTTATTCATGTGATGAGCGTGCACGAAATCTGAAGCAAAAATAAATTTAAGCAGCAACACCTACTTCTCTGAAAAGATGCTTCGGTAAGCGACTGTGAGGCTTATCTAAAATATGATTGAGCACTATGAATCAAGTGCGTATGTCAGCCCACATAGAATTATCCTTTGATTCTCTGGAGTTACTTCATAGAGGAAAAACGTAGCGTTTTTTTTTGTTATCTCTCTATGGAAGTTATAAAGTGTTTGCAGGCGCAATCGCATTTGTCATAACCGATAACATTGCCTTGATATTTTATTCAGAACCGTAGTTTTTTCCTGCATCCACTAAATGAATTTTGGCGGAATTTTTCACGTTCAAAGAGTAAGATTTTCTCATTCGCCGACACCCTTGGAGGAATACTGTTTTGTTTTAAAGGCACTTTCTGCGGTGCTACGAGCCAAAATCATATGATTTCAAGGAACGTCGCAAAGGAAGGATCCGGAAAATTCTACCACATGCGTTTCATTAACTCGCACCAATATTTGAGTACACGAGCATTTAACATTTTGCTTCCATCAAAATTCGACCACCGTAAACGGGATCGAACCGGCAACTTTTGTGTTAGCAGCTGAGCACCTCACTGCGGCGGCTCTCAGCTATGTCATAGTGTATCAATTTCAATTTATTTTAGTTGCTGCAGTTACGAGAATTTTAGAAGGCAAGGTGTCAAATATAGCAACTTTTAAATGCACCAATACAACAGCTGAGGAAAATATTACTTATTCTAGGTCTCTTACATGGGTTCAGCATGCGTAAACTAGTGGGCAACAAAGAGCTTTCGATGCATTATAACCTTATAATTCTCTTGTATCAGAACTAAAAGCACTTTAACTTGGATGAGCGGAAACACGACAAAATTTGTTGTTTTCTGGAGCCCTAGCTGCTCGAAATTTACCACATGTTTCATAAAACTTTCACCAAGGTAACATTGAGGCTACAACTACTTCGGGTTTGTCTTCCGATGACCAAGGACGAAGGCGGGGGGGGGGGAATTCAAACGTACACCCCCGAAGTTTTTTAATTTTTAATTTTGCTGGCACATATATAAACACGCGCACATAAAAACGCACGCACAAACATACATAAAATATAGTTGACCCTCCCCTCCCCGAAGCTAATCTTTGGTTACGCCCCTGGTGAAGGTACTCTGGTCGAAATAACCTACGGTGGTAGGTTTCTGAACGAACATCTCAACGAATATCTTCCATGAAAAACACAAGCTCAGGAAGGCTTTTGTGCTTTATGAGCTTTAGTTTGACCTTACACTATCAGTAGCACATATTTTGTAATTAGCTC
This sequence comes from Rhipicephalus microplus, assembly GCF_043290135.1. Lineage (NCBI taxonomy): Eukaryota > Metazoa > Arthropoda > Arachnida > Ixodida > Ixodidae > Rhipicephalus > Rhipicephalus microplus. The sequence continues at coordinate 19,495,226 of NC_134703.1, forward strand.
GAATGCAATGTAACTGCTGAATATTACACTGCGTTAAATGTTTATAGGGGGACTCAACTTAAGAAGTCAGGGGAAGCCTTGCCCAGACAGCAAAGTACGACCCCCGATTGCCTCCACGACTAAAGAAATAGTCCCGTACTTGTGCTGGGTCGGCGGAGTCACCGTCCGTCCAGCTCCTTCGTTGCGGCATGCTGACTTCGAAAGACGTACCCGAATAACGGCGACCATAAAGCCAAGCGAAGCTCACGGTCTTCTTTGTCACAAGAAATAAAAAGAGCAACGACCACGAAAATAACACGCGTTGCACAAACGTTTGCATAGACAAGTGCTTGTCCTGGAAGGCGTCTTTGTGTCTTGAAAAGTTTCACCCAGGAGTACAACTTTTTGAAAGTTTCATGAAAGTTTTCTGCACAGCACAGCAGCCCGGTGCTCATTCATGTGACGTGCTGTCACACTGTGATGGTCCTGCAGTTTCTGGCGTGCACGCGAACGCAAGGTCGGAACGTCTCGTCAAGCACAACTCCCTGACAAGCGGGGGGGGGGGGGGGGTTCATGCACAAACTTTCGACATCCTCTTCACCCTTAATGCAGACGAGCACGTTTACGAAGCGTCGCCTTTTGAAGTCACGTGACTGTAGTGGACGGCGCTGTAAGGGGTGTCCCTTTGCAGACGTCGTCGCTTTCGTCCTCGCCAAAAGCACAAAACGGCGACCAACGTAACCGTGAGCGCGCACGCACCAACAATCGCGAGCATGAGTTTGTTGCTGACAGACTCTTCGAAACGAAGAAGAAGTCGCTGGCTCAGCGGACAACTCATTTCGTACGGCTTCAGATCACCGACGTGTCTGCCAGCCAGCGTTGGCGGGCCGTTACACCTGGAAAGGAAAAGAACAAGGTAGCATAAAAAAGTTTGTCCGAAACATACACTTTCGAAGTCAAAGTTGGATCTATACTGAAATTATCACTCGGCCGATGCAGAAAGCAGGTGAACTGACTTAAATTAACTCTTGTCAATTGTTACGCTCCGTTAGTTGTTTTACGGGCGTTCTATACTACTTAATAAGTCATCATTCTTGCCTAAAAATGCATTATTATTATTATTAGGGATTTTCTATCAGGCTGTGACGGACTAATGATGTCTTTCCATCATGATCCACTTTCCAGATAGATGGCGTCACTGCCCCAGTCATTCTGTATATGCTACCTTCAGGTAGCATATACAGTAATGCTCAGATTACGTGCGCTACGTACGGATCCTCGATAAGTATCGTAACCGTAAACGCAAGCAACGTAATGATCTTGTTCAGATGTATTTAACGTAAATTACGCAACGTTTGATGGGTAAATATTGGTGGGCCCGTGACTTTTACGGCAATTACTGATATGACCGTTGCGTACGACCAATGGGCAAAGCACGAGTTATCAGACAGATTGGCTGGCATCGTCGTGAAGTCGTCACGTAGCGGGCGCGCACGCTCTGGATGGCATCCGAGTCCCCCGGCTGACGTCACATGCGTGAAGGCGTCACTTTTCGGGTATAGTTACTGTATATCACTAAGTTGCCATATACAGTTACTCCACCTGGCACATAATAAGATTGGGGATTGGTATTTGCCGCGACCTTTCCGCAGATGGGTAAGACTTCTCTAAGGGCCATTCCACGCACTTCCCGCACAGCCGCAATTAACGCACGTGCTGGGACCCCTACCGCACGCAAGCGGGGGACAAATAAGCCAATTGGCGACGCTGCGGAGGGTTAAAGAGCGTCGCCAATTGGCTTATTTGTCACCCGCTTGCGTGCGGTAGGGGTCCCGGCACGTGCGTTGCGGCTGTGTAGAAAGCGCGTGGAACGGGCCACTGGCGACGCTCTTTCACCCTCCACAGCGTCGCCAACTGGTTATTTGTCCCCCGCTTGCGTGCGGTAGGGGTCCCGGCATGTGCGTTGCGGCTGTGCAGAAAGCGCGTGGAACGGGCTATTGGCGACGCTCTTTCACCCTCCACAGCGTCGCCAACTGGTTATTTGTCCCCCGCTTGCGTGCGGTAGGGGTCTCGGCATGTGCGTTGCGGCTGTGCAGAAAGCGCGTGGAACGGGCTATTGGCGACGCTCTTTCACCCTCCACATCGTCGCCAATTGGTATTTGTCCCCCGCTTGCGTGCGGTAGGGGTTCCGGCACGTGCGTTGCGGTAGTGCGGGAAGCGCGTGGAACGGCCCTTACGACCGAGAAAGAAGACACTCGTCACGTGTGGTAGTTGGCACGAGAGCGCTTTGTTATTTTGACAGCCTTCACTGCAGGGCACTAGCTCCAATTTCTCCTCACTCGTTACCTCCTGTAGCTTCATGCTAATCCTGTTCGCTTATCTTTGCATAATCCCGGCTTGCTTTCGATTTAACAAGCATTTTGGTGTCACACTTCGATATTGAAACGAAATAGACGTTGCCGTAACCATGCAGTAAGAATCTTTAATCTACGCATACATACCACTGGCGTAACCAGGAGTGGAGAGTGCTGGGGCGGTGCAAATCACCTCGAAATGTTTCCCATTTGCATGTCATATACATGCACACATACAAATGCGCGCACTACCCTCCTCTCGCATGTTACGGCGCTCTTCTAGCATTGCTACATTTTCGAGCGCAGTGTCACCATATGGACGGAAGTTCGAATGCAAAAAGGCCACAAAATCATCGCACTGCACGAGACTGAAAATATATATATATAGGTGCATACTGCTGCGCGTAGACAGCGATAGTGGTCCCCGCTGTTGCGTATTGATACGTGCTGCTAACCGACGGTTCAAAGAAGCACATATATTGCTAAAAAAAACGGTTACCTTCCAGCCAAATGACAATGAAATTGTCCCGCCTCACATGAGATGAAGAAAGGTCGAAATTTTAGTGTCTTGTATACCCTATAGTTGAATATGTTTGTTCCCCTTGACTGCATATGCCCCAAGAGAAACATACGGTAAGTCTGATATATAATACATAAATTTAAAGTTGTTCATTGTGGTATGAATAAAAGTACTGCAACAAACTAGCATTGCTCTTGACCATACCCGCTGTTTCTTTTTTTTTTTTGCTGCTACTCTTTCACGCAGATAGACTAGTTTTTTTTTATTTTCATTGTCGGATTATGGCACGATGTTGCGCACGCGCTGATATTAATAGATAATCTATTCACAATTCAACATCTGACTTATTTTGGTGCCGATGACACGCGCACTGCAGTTTCATTATTTTACCTTTTTTTTCTGGTTTAGGTATGAATGCGCGAATTCTTATCTCTCTATATATAAACCTTCGCACTAACATACACAACCAAGCTTCATACCACCCTTCCTCCGTAAAGAATTTCAGGCTTTTCCCCTAGTTGTACCGATTGCGCAATCTCGATTATTCTAAATATTCATCTGATACTCACAGATAATCACATCGTATCTCACTGTCACGCATTCATCACAGTTGGTCGCCGTTTAGGTGCCATTCAGTTCTAGGTATCAATTAACGTCTGTTTTATGTTCGTAATCGTTCGATTACGTTCGTAATCAAACACAATCATCGTCGAAGATTTGAGCGCGAATTAGTTTTAAAAAAAAACTTCGCTTCTTTCATAGGTTGTTAGGAGACGGTGCTTTTACGTCATTTCTAGTCGCCACATTGAATTTTGTGATAACCTATATATGAGGTTGAGGAGAACGCATGGAATATAAATTCAATTAAGATGAAGGAATGTCCAGTTTCCCTAAGCAAATCATTATCACGGTGTCGAAATTCCGCAGATCAATGTAATATATTGCCTCAGAAAAGATAAAATCGACATCGATAACTAGTATTCGCGCCAAAATTTCTATGCACCCGTGACCCGCTTTACTAATTACGATATACGAAATGCGAGAGCCAGACGCGCCATCTCACCTCAGATCTTGCGTTGCATTGCAGCGTCTCATCCACAGCAGCTGACAATCGCACATCCAAGGATTGCCATCAAGGCTAAGCAATCCTGCATCGCACAGTCCGCTGTATGCGTAATCGAGAAACTGCAAACTGTTGTTGGTCAGTATAAGTCTCACGGACGGCGACTTCACCCAATGAAGCGCCGAATCACTGATCTCCTTTAGTCGCACGTTGTTGCTCATGTTGACGAGGGTGAGTCGCTTCATGTGCCACAGACTGCCTTTGTCAACGCTTTCGAGTCGTGGCATCTGACTGAGGTGAAGCTCCTCTAAGTTCCTCGCGCCCAATAGGGACGTCCTGCTCAGCTTCACCACGGGATTCTGGTCCATCGTTAGAAACCTGAGATTTCGGGCACTTTCGAGCTCTCTCGGAACGTCGGTGAAGTCGTTTTCGGAAAGATCGATCGTGTGCAGCCTGGGAGCGAGCGCGAAGGCGTCGGCAGCCAGGCTATAAGCGTCTATCGCCCGCAATTCCAACATTTCGAGGACGTCCATGTTCTTGAACCAGGAGCTGTCGACAAACTTCAGCGGGTTTCCCGATAGCTTCAACGTTCTCAGATTCGGAACCCTGTGGAAAGCGTATCGTTCCAACTTGCGCAGTTCGTTACAACTGAGATCCAAGTCTGTAAGCATTCCCAAGCCGTCCAGATCATCGGCTGCCAGTGAAACCAGACCGTTGTGGCTGAAGTCCAGCGTTCGCAAAACTGTCGCGTGGGCAAAAGTGCCGCGCGGAATGGTCCTCACGTGGTTGTGACAGAACGTGGCCTTGGTGAGCCTCGCAACAACGAGAGTCGGAACATGTTCGATGGAATTGAAACTGACGTCCAGTTCTTCAGCACTGTGGGGAAGCGGCGCGGGAAAACGCCGCAACTGTCGGTGTGAACACGCTACCACTGTAAAGTTGTCACGGCACCGACATTCCAGGGGACATACCGGCGGCAATTCAAATCCTCCGTAAGCCGTATAGAACACGGCGCACACGAGTAGTGCTGTCTTCATCCCTGCAAGATAAAAACACCCAAAGAGCCAACAACCAAGGATCAAAAGAAGTGCGTCGTCAGCAGACTCTGCATGCTCGCCGAGTCTATGCAAGGTCGTCTCGCGACTTCTAGAGGAACGAACATCTGAGTGACCATGAGTTCTGTGCAGATGACACCCGACGTTTCGGAACCAGCTTCGGTTCCAAAACGTCGGTTTTCTTCAAAACTTTTGGCTGGAGTCTATATCATCTCCCAGTTTCATACAAAACTGCAGACATACTTCTGTCAAGTGTTTACATTCAAGAACCATACAACAGTGTCAGCACCTTTTGAAAGACGTGAAATATGCAAGTTAGCAGAGCATGGGATAGCGTTTCGACAGTGCTGCCGTTGAATGCGCTTTGTCAGAAACATTTGTAACTTATCGGTAGCCAGTGGCGTACCCAGGCAGTGGCACACCAGGCTCGGGCCTCTTCCCACCCCGCAATTTTTTTCGCCATGGCATACAGCATGACAAATGACCATTTTAAGGGTGCCCCCCCCCCTGAAAGTAAAGAAGGTGCCCTCCCCCTCCAAGCAAAAAAAAAAATCTGCCACGCAGAGGAAAAAAAAAGCAATTAGTGGTATTCAAGTTGAAGTGCGTCACATATCTATTTTGTGGAGAGTGAGCCACAAACAGTTTTTGCTCATGTATTGCATGTCTCCCGCGCTACTCATTGCAATCTTCATAATATAAAATTACATTCTGGCATAAATGAAAGAAAACCGATACTTTTAGGGCTCGTTTTTTTTAAGCACAATAATGAAAATCAATTGACAATGATGCCAAGGAAAGTACATGTGATGTTATTGGTAGCAATTGTAATGCGAATGTGAATCAAGAAAAGTGAGCGAAAAGATAGACATCATTGTCAGTTCTCATAAACATTCTGGCATAACCTGCAAAGATAACCGAACACGGAGTCGCCATACAGTCGCCTAGATAAAGACCTATAAACAATCGCGCTTTGCATGTCATCATAGTTTTCTACACAGCTCTACGTGGAAATGTTGTTCGGCTTCGTGGCACTGAGAGCGACTTCACGACAAATGTGCAATAAGCAACTGTTACTTCAAGGCACTACAAATGTACATTGCAGTGAAGCAATGTTTAGAGCGAATGGAGTTTTCATAGAGCTTCTTCGTTGCGCATTAGGTTAGAAGTATGTACGAGAAAATATGACGGCTTTCAACTTACTGCGTTCACTTTCTCATTAATATAAAACAAATTCTAAAGCGCAAATGGCCTTGTTTAAAAGCCGTGCGTGCGAGCATACAATATGCACTCTTTTATATCAGCAAATGGATTTCGAGTTATGCATAATGCAAGACGCCCACAAGTGAGTTCCTTCAAGCGGGCAAGGAAATTATACGCGGTGCTTTGAATATGTATACTGTTAAAAGGTAAAAAAAAAAACAGCGCAATCTAGAAGAGACGAAATATGAAGAAATAACACACAGGACGAGCGCTGGCTAACAACTGACTGTTATTTTATTGTACTTCATCTCTTCTACTTTGCACTGTTTTTACGCTTTAGCATGTTTGACCAACTAGCACAACAAAGCGCATTTCTGGGATGTTTACTGTAGTTAGGAGGGAGAGGGGGATCTTAGGGGGCCTGGGTAGCTGCACAAGAGGCAGTACACTTATGAAAAAAAAAAAAACGA